>NW_026700184.1:0-309721 GCF_030435755.1 Ochotona princeps
AAGGCTATCAACCAGTTGTCCCAACAGCATTTATTGAACAGACCTTTCCATTTGCCTGGATTGTCGTTTGACTGACTTTTTGTCAAAGATTATTTGGCTGTATCTGTGTGGGTTCCCTTCTGGTGTTTCTATTCTGCTCCATTGATCTTCCTCTCTATCTTTGTGCCAGTACCAGGCTGTTTTGATAACCACTGCCCCATAGTATGTCCAGGGGTTCGGAACTGTAATTGGCCCTGCTAACTTCCTGTGCTTCAGGATGGTTCTAGCTATTCTTGGGTTTTTGTGTTTCCAAATGAACCTTTGAATCATTGTTTCCAGTTCCATGAAGAATGTTTTGGGTAATGTGATTGGAATTGCATTGAATGTATATATTGCTTTTGGTAGTATAGACATTTTAATGATACTGATTTTACCTATCCAGGAGCATGGGATGTTACTCCATCTTCTGAGGTCTTGTTCAATTTCTTTTTTAAGTAGTTTGTAGTTTTCTTCAAATGGGTCTCCTACATTTTTGGTTAGGTTTATTCCCAGACACTTCATAGTTTTCTGTTATTTTGAATGATATCTTGCTGATTAGATCCCTTTCCATCTTGGGACTGTTTGCATACACTATAGCTGTTTTTCATTACATCATTTTGTACCCTGCCACTCTACCAAACTCTCGTGTAAGTTCTAGCTGTCTCTGTATTGAGTCTCTTGGCTCTTCTAAAGAAACATAACACATCACCATGGAGGAAAAAGACACGAGGTGTAGTTAAGCGAGGGAGTGAAAGTGAGGGTTTGTTCTTTGTGGCAGACTGTAAGAACAAAAGGTGAATTTTTGAATATTTTTCACCATTGCAAAGAATCTTGCTGGTAAAATAATGCACCAGTCAAAACCTGATAGTTCCAATTGTTTGCATGTAATAGTTAGCAGACACATGTCTCCATAATTTTCTCATTAAATCAGTCTGAATGTTCCACAACAATTAAAATCCTCATGTTTTAAGTTTCTGGTTACTTGAATATATAAGGTGGTCATAATTTTAAGTGCAACGTTTTACATTTTTAAGATCAATTGACACAAATATGCATCCATGGGGACTCTGTAAGGTTTTGCTGCATGTAAAGCAAACATTGGGTAGTGATGAAATGGGGGTGAATAGATCTAGTTACGTAGTTCCTTGGATAATTTCTATGTGGTGAAACACTCAAATTCCCTCCATCTAGCTTTATATGTATTAACTGTATGCTATATATAATATGTTGACGCATCCACATATATATGTATGTACACACAGCATGTTATTGGTAACTGTCATCACCTTCTCATACTATAGAAGACCAGAACTTAGTTCTTCTACCCAGCCATTCCTTTCAACTTGTCCGTCAGACTTCTCCCACTTTTCTATCCCTCTCCCTTCTTCCCCCTAATCTGTGATATTATTCTAAATTCACATGAGATCAACTTTAAATTCCAAACAATGTTTCAAAAAGTTTGTAGAAGACAGAATTAAAGATCTGTTTATCTTGATGAAAAAGGTCTTAAAATTTGCGTTTTTCATAAAATGAACACCATGAATGCATATACAGGTCTTCACAATAGTCCCTAGTGACCTTTCACCTTTCTCTAGTGTTGGTTAGATTTCGTTTCTCAGCTCTCCTCTAATTTCTTTTCGCTGTTTTTAGCATTTATTTTATTTTCATTACAAAGTCAGATATACAGAGAGGAGCAGAGACAGAGGAAGATGTCCCATCCGATGATTCATTCCCCAAGTGAGTGCAATGGCCCATGCTGCACCGATCCGAAGCCAGGTGCCTGGAGCTGCTTCCAGGTGTCCCATGTGGGTGCAGGGTCCCAAGGCTTTGGGCTGTCTTTGACTGCTTTCGCAAGCCACAAGCGGGGAGCTGGATGGAAAGTGGAACTGCAGGGATTAGAACCAGCACCCATACAGGATCCTGGAGCGACTAGGCAAAGACCTTAGCTGCTAGGCCACACCGCCGGGCCCAGCTCTCTAATTTCATTTCAATGTTTTGCTTCTTGGTTAGTCTATAAGTTTGCTGGTTTTATTCCTTTTTGAAATGAACTTTTTTTCACTGATCTTTCAAGTTTTTCTCTTCATTTACTGGTTTGATCTTTATTTCTTTACTAACTTTGGGATTTAGTTTATTCTGCCTTCTCTAGATACCCAAAATGCACCTAACCTGTTTGAAACCTTTCCATTTTTTTATGTAGGCATTTAATGCTTCAACCTTTACTTAGTATTTCTTTAGATGTCTTCTGTAAGTTTTGAAATGCTGTATTTTCATTTCATTCAATTTTTAAGTTTTCTTTTGGATTTCTTCCACATTTCTTCTTTGGATTTCAGGATCATAATATTTAATCTGCAGATGGTTTTGTTTTCAAGATTTATTTGAAAGGCAGATGTTACAAAGAGAAGATTTTGTGTCCACTGGTTCACTTTCCAAATGGCTGCAATAGCCGGAGCTGAGCCAATCCCAAGCCAAGAGCCAGGAGCTTCTTTGAGGTCTTCCACACAGGTGCAGGGTCCAAGCACGAGAACTATCCTCCACTGCTTTTGCAGGCCATAAGCTGAGGGCTAGATGGGAAGTGAGGCCCCCGGAACATGAACCAGTGCCCACATGGATGCCGGTGTGCAAGGTGGAAGATTAGCCTCTTGAGCCACAGGGCCCGCCCTTCAATCTATGGCTTTATAATTACCAAATTTGTCTGGATTTAGATTTTTGTGATTAGAAAAGATATGATGTACTTTTTGTTGTGGTTTAATATGTGGTCTTAGAGGAAGTTTAGTGTGTTCAAGTACATATTCTAAAGCTATTGCAATGAATGCTGTGTCAGTGTCTGTATACCCTAGAACTGTGGTTTTTCTTTTTGTATTTGTTTTGTTTTTCATTTTGTTTTTTTTTTGTTTGTTTGTTTGTTTTGCTTGACTGACATGTTAGTTGATTCCTTAACTCCACTTTTCTTGATCTGGAGCTTGACTCTCCCTTTAGATATGTATGTGTTTTTTTAAAAGATTTATTTTGTTACAAAATCAGATATACAGAGAGGAGGAGAGATGGAGGAAGATCTTCCGTCTGATGTTTACTCCCCAAGTGAGCACAACGGCCGGTGCTGCGCCGATCCAACCAGGAACCTCCTCCAGGTACCCCACGCAGGTGCAGGGTCCCAAGGCATTGGGCTGTCCTTGACTGTTTTCCCAGAGCACAAGCAGGGAGCTGGATGGAAAGTGGAGCTGCTGGGATTAGAGCTGGCATCCATATGGGATCCCGGGGCATTCAAGGCGAGGACTTTGACACTAGGCCACACTGCCGGGCCCTCCCTTTAGATGTAATAAGGCTTTTTAAGAAAATGACATGCTGTGGCATTGGATATATAGTACCCAATCTGTCCTATCTTATTGTCGAATTAATTCCTTGATCACTATCTGATGATCTTTGTATCTTTTTATAGCTTTTGGCTGAAGTGTATTTTGTCTAATGCACTACTCCTGCTTGCTTTAGGTTTCCACTTAGGTAGAACATTTTTTTCCATCTTTTCACCAGTGTGTGTCTTTACTAATGAGTTTCTTAAGGTACATATCCTTGGTTATTTTTTAATCCATTTAGCCAAACTATATCTTACCTGGGAGTGTGGTCCATTGACTTTCAAAGCTGTTGCTAATAAGTAGTAACAGTAAGTAGCTGTTATTAGTAAGTAATCTATCCACTTAAAAATTAATTGGTTTCTTCTGAGTATTCTTCATCCAGTTATGGGTGAGCTTCAAAGTTTTCCATTTTGGGCCCAGCACAATAGCGTAGTGGTTAAAGTCCTCACATTTCACATGCCAGGATCCCATATGGGCACTGTTTCTATTCCCAGCTACTCTGCTTCCCATCCAGCTCCCTGCTTGTGGCCTGGGAAAGCAGTCAAGGATGACCCACAGCCTTGGGACCCTGCACCCACATGGGGAGCCCGCGCTCCTAGCTTCGGACTGACTGAGCTCCAGCCATTGCGGCCACTTGGAGTGAGCTATCAGACGGAAGATCTTCCTCTCTGTCTCTCCTCTCTGTATATCTGACTTTGTAATGAGAATAAATAGAAGTTTTGCATGTTATGATGCTAGCCTGCTACCTTTTATTTGCTTCTGTCTGTACATTTCCCTCAAACAAGTTTTAGGAGGCCAGTTGATTCTGATGACTTTCCTGACTTTCACTCATTTTGGAGAATATTTTTCAATTTACAAAGGATAATTCTACTCAGCCAAGTATTTTTGGCTGATAGACTTACTTTTTCTTCACAACTTGAAATAAACCATTCAATTCCCTCTTGGCCTATAAAATTTCTGTTTGACAATGTTGTTTGATTAGTGGAGGTCCCCTTGAAAATGACAGTGCTTTCCTTTTGAGAATGAACAATTGTTTGTACTTAAAAGAGCTGGACCACAATAGGTCAAGCGAACGTGGATCTTTTCTGATCCTGTCAATTGACATCCTATGGGCCTTCTGTACTTGAAGGTGTACTTATTAAGATCAGGGAAGTTATGAGCTGTTTCATTGAATATGCAGCATACTCTCTTCCTCTCAGGAATTCCAAGAAAGTGTTCATTTCAGTAAGGTCTCAAAGCTCTCGGGCTGCTTTCATTCCCTTTCTCACACTTTTTAAAAGCTGGCTAGAAAATATTGAACCTGTCTTCAAGTTCACATATTTTTTAATTCTGTTGATCCTCATTTATCTTGACTTTCAACTATTTTCATTTTTAATTTTTCTTTAAGAAATACTTGATTTGCAAGGTAGATAAAGAGGGGGAGACAGATCCTTCATCTCAATGGCTGACATCAAGGACTGGGCCACTGGATAGCCAGGAGCCTGGAGCTCTGTCCCTCTTGTAGCTGACAGGGACCCAAGTACCTCTGCCCTCTTCTGCTGCCTCTGCAGACATATTAGCAGACATCTGGATCCAAGGTAGAATGGCCAAGACTTGAATCGGAGCTCATAGGAGATCAGTACACAGGCAGTAGCTCAGCCTGTTGCTCACAAGAGCCAGTCCACAGTAGATTTTGTAATATCTGTTCAATTCCTCAAGGTCAGTCCTTGCCAAATTTCTCATATCATGCATTGATTTTCTAATTTCATTTTCTGTTGAAGTGTCTTATGTCTTTTTGAGTGTTCCACATCATTCTTTTTGGATTCTTTATTTTATTGGAAATGCAGGTTTACAGAGGGAAGCAGAGACACAGAAATATCTTCCATCCACTGGTTGATTCACCCAGTGTCCAGAATGGCTGGAGCTGAGCCAATCCAAAGCCAGGGGCTTCTTCCAGATCTTCCTCATGGGTGCACAGTCCCAAGGCTTTAGGCTGTCCTCTACTGATTTCCCAGGCCACAAGCAGGGAGCTGGACGGGAAGCAAAGCATCCGGTATTAGAACCAGTGTCCAAATGGGACCCCGGCATGGTTGAAGTGAGGACTTTAGCTACTAGGCTACTGCACCAGACCCCTTAACTGCCAAGCTATTGCGCCAGACCTCTCCCATGTAAATTCTCAAATTTACTAGCATTCCTATGTATGCACCCTTAATTCTAATGTCGGTGTACACTAGGTATTAATGTTAAACACTTCAACAATGTGGTAGTAGTATCTTATAATATAAACAATTCTATATGTAAAACTGGCAAGGTTCATTTCTCAACATGCTTAAGCCTTTAGTATTTTGTCCCAGCTTTTCCATTCTACGATAACCATACTTCTGTAGGACAATATTCTACAAGCAATTCTCTTCCTTAATAACCTGCTTATTTGCTCGATTTACATTTTGAAACAATCATGTAAGACTCCAAATTAAGACATTCTATAAATAAAAACATACCACATTATAAATACTATTGCTTTAAGCAAGTCTTACCCATTTCTCCCAATTTGTAGAAACACGTTTTAACACAAACCTGCCTCAAAACCGGGAATGAGATGTTTTTCCAATAACCTTCTTGCTGATGAGGGAATTTCCCTTTCTCAAATGGCAGATGAGAATCACAATGAGGACCTGAAAGAGCCCAAGGTCCTGAATTGGTTCCAAAGGGCAGACTGCAAGCATGCGCCTCCCTTTTGCATGGCTGGTAAGTCTGGAGCTGCTTCTTGGCTTCTGTTTTATTTTATTACTTTTTTAAAGATTTATTTATTTTTATTGCAAAGTCAGATATACAGAGAGGAGGAGAGACACGGAGGAAGATCTTCCATCCAATGATTCACTCCCCAACTGAGCCACAATGGCTGGTGCGCGCCAATCTGAAGCCGGGAACCAGGAACCTCCTCTGGGTCTCCCACGTGGGTGCAGGGTCCCAAAGCTTTGGGCCATCCTCAACTGCTTTCTCGGGCCACAAGTAGAGAGCTGGATGGGAAGTGGAGCTGCCGGGATTAGAACCGGCATCCATATGGAATCCCGGGGCGTTCAAGGCAAGGACTTTAGCCGCTAGGCCACGCCGCCGGGTCCGCTTCTGTTTATTGAATTCAAGAGAACCAAAAAATTTCAATTTTCTGTTGTCTTAACTAATACATTCCTAGATAGTCTCTTATCAATAAGATGAAAATCACTTAAAAGGAGATGTTAAAACACTGTTGTTCTTCACAAGGAATCAGACATCAATTCCATTGTCTTACAGGAAAATTCAGAAATTATACACATCATAACCAATTTCACTATCCAATTTCAAACTGTTTTTCCTGTAAGGCAAAATCTCACTTCTTTCTAAATAAGAACAAATAATTTAAAATCTGGACCAATTTCATGATTGGGAAACATTTTGACCAGTGGACATAAATACTCATTTACTTTATGCTAAATTTGATGCCTCATTGCTATTTTATAATATTGTGAGATTACAATCAAATTATTTTAAATGACAATTATATTATCCAAGTTCTGTCTCAATCTTTGAAGGTTCTAGGGATCCTACTAGAACTTTCAAAGTCAGGAGACTTGGTTTCAAACTCTGAAGAATTGAGGTGTAAATTAAAGTACACTTAACATGTAACTGAATATGTGAATGGATACTGAATTTTAGACCTGATCAGTGCCAGGACAACACTGTAAGCTGAAGACTAAGCAGCAAGAAAACGGTATAGGAGCCTTAGCCCAACAGAGATGGGGTGTCGGGTCTGACCAAGTCCTGTTAGATGAGTTAGACCTCTCTCAAATTACGTACCAGGAGAGAGAAAGGGGACCAGTCGTGGTCCGTCCCATCTTGTCTGTCAGTCATACACAGACCCAATTCTGAACAAGAACAACTAAATTCATGACACAGATAGAAGTCTTGTCTGGACAGAAGTAATAGAACTCTAACTGACTAAACAAACATGCACAATCACTACACACGTCAGAACAGACATAAAATTCAACCTTTTGTGACTTCCAACCTCTTCTTTGACATACTTCAACCTGGAAATGTTTCGTAAAGCAAACACATAGGTTCATCTCGTGCTTAGCGTTAATTTAACAGTGGATTTGGTCCACTGGTTACTTTTATGTATAACTGCTAGATGAAGTTACAGAACAAGTTTCCATTTTTTTCTTATGAATGTTACATCGCTTATGTCTTACCCTGTCCCTCCCAGCTAGGGGTTAGGGCTATGAGGTAGAGCTAGAGAAATTCAGGCCCTAAGGGTGGCCTGGGTGAGGTCAAGAGAAACTGGAAAAGCAGATAAGGGCAAAGGTGAAAGTGGCTACAATTGAGAGGAAATCTGTGTGCTACCCAGTGAGGAGAGCAAAGGGTGACCTTCAGACAGGGGGATGGGCCCGCCCTCGAAGCAAGACCAGGATCATGGGGTGATGGGATTATCATCCAGCCTTACATATGCCTGAGCCAATTCTAGGAGCAAATGTACACCATAAAGGCTGTCGGAGATCTCGCAAAAGAATCCTTTCATCTAAAGTTTCGCTAAAACTACAGCAAATAGTTCTTTCTACTGTGCTGATCGTTGACATGGCTCAGAATAGGTTACATAGACAAGATTGGACAGAAAAACGTCTGCTGCAGCCCCTCTTCCTTCCTCATGGTTTGTTGGTAAAAAGGTAGCATTTTCCCAATCCAAGCGATTGAAAGAGGTGACCCACTTCTATGGCCCATAATGGCAGTCAATGGTGCTGAGGTAACCTTGAAGGGAGGCTGCCAGCCTGTTGCTGTTTCTTTGAACCCATTCAAAATCATTCATTCGAGCCGGGCGGCATGGCCTAGCGGCTAAAGTCCTGGCCTTTAACGTGCCGGGATCCCATATGGATGCCTGTTCTAATCCCGGCAGCTCCACTTCCCATCCAGCTCTCTACTTGTGGCCTGGGAAAGCAGTCGAGGATGGCCCAAAGCTTTGGGACCCTGCACCCGCGTGGGAGACCTGGATAGGTTCCTGGTTCCTGGCATCAGATTGGCACGCACCAGCCCGTTGTGGCTCACTTGGGGAGTGAATCAGTGGATGGAAGATCTTCCTCTCTGTCTCTACTCTATGTAGATCCGGCTTTCCAATAATAATAATAAAAGAACAAATCACTCCTTCAAGAAGGGACAACAAGCTTTGCTGGTTCAGTCTTCACACCTAAAGGCTAGCTCTCTAACCCCGATCAATTGGCAGATCTAATTAGCTCTGGGCACCCCTCCAACAGACAGATGCACCCACTGGAGGGGACTGCCCTCCTGGACAAGGGCAGCCATAAGCATGAAAGAATTTGAAAATGTTCACACTTGAAACAATTTCTTAGGGCAATAATGAGCAAGTAGCCTTGGCCCAGGGAGAGTTAGGCTCGCTCCTGGCATGGCTTTAAGTCCTGCATTCCAGGAATCACACTCCACTGGGCAGTTCCCTTCAGGGATAACCCTAATGGGAAAGGCCTGGAGTACCTCACGCTGCCCGAACAGAATGCTTGCAACTGGCGCTGTGCTCTGACTCCCCTTGAGCTGGGGGTGGTTTCCTGCCCTCTGAGCTGCCCAGAAGCTCTGGTTGGGGCGGCTGAGGTGGCCCAGGGCCAATGTCCTGAGCATCAGTTTTGCTCTTCCCTTGCCAAGCATTGTGGGAAAATAAATTAACCAATGTTACCGACGGGTGCCAATCTCTCCAGGGTCCCTCAGACCTTGAGTGCCTGAGCACCTAGGATTTCTAACCCTCGAAACTTCAGCATGTAATTTAGCGCCTTAAACGCAGGATGATCAGGTTCCTCACCATTACTGCCCATGTTTAAGGACAGTAGAGGAGAGTGGTCCTCGGATACCCAGTCGGGTTGTCCGGCCAAGGAGATCCTGTGCAGAGTTTTGGGTAATGCCCAAGTGTCACATTGGACAGAAACCGCCAGTCCTCACACAAGTTCACCCCAGAGCCATGCATCCAAGGCCATCTCTCAAAGCAGGAGATGAGAGGTTAGGCGCAGCATTGTCTTTTTCCCTATCACCTACCTTAACTTCAAGCTGTCAGGGGATTCGACTGGAGATAAGCTGGGAATGGGGGCGGGGGCGTGTGACCACCTTCGTGCAGGGCTGTGGGGTGCCAACGGTCACTTACACAGAGTACACTACAGCTCGCCAGGAGGATTACAGCACTAAAGGTGAGTCCCAAGAAAAGAAGGCGACCTGAAGAACCACAACTTGTGTGAGGATGTGCTTCACTCAGGAGGAGTGAGGAGGGGGCAGGGATAGAGGGGAGGAGCAGAGTGGGGAGCTGCTGCTGGTGGAGGGCAGGGGACAAAGTGTGGGGTGGCCTTGGATGGAGGGGAGGGGAACCAGGGAGCAGAGCAGAGTGGGGCCCCTCGGCGGGAGGGGAGGGAAGGGGAGCCTGGGAGCAGATCAGAGCAGACTGGGGGGGCCCGCAGGAGGGGAGCTGCAGTTTGGAGGGGATGTCACGGAGCTGAGCTGAGTGGGGGGCATCCCACAAGGAGGGAGCTGGGGTCTCACAGCAGACCAGAGCAGCAGAGCAGCAGAGCAGCAGAGTCCCTTCGGAGCGAGGCGCCCCCCCGCCCCGAGGAGGTGGCCAGGGTCCAGGAGCAGAGCGACTGCAAGGGAGGGGATGGGAGCCAGGGAGCAGAGCAGAGTGGGGCCCCTTGGCTGGAGGGGAGGGGAGACGTGGAGTGGATCTGAGCAGACTGGGGGGGGGGGCCCGTGTGGGAGGGGAGCCCTGGAGGGGAGTCCCAGAGCAGAGCAGACAGGGATTCCCGTGAGTGGAGGGGAGTGGAGCCCGGAACTGAGCAGAGGGGGTGGTTGTGGAGCAGAGCAGAGTCAGGAGGGATCCCGTAAGGAGGGGGCCGGTGTCGCACAGCTGAGCCACAGAGCAACAGAGCAGCAGAGCCACATTGGAGCAGGGTGACATGGCGAGGAGGTGGCCAGGGTTGTGGAGCTCAGTGGAGCGGAGTAGGAGAACAGAAGAGCAGAATAGCAGCAGAGCCCCTTCTGAGCCGGGCGGCCCCCACCGAGGAAATGGCCAGGGTCCAGCAGCAGAGCAGCAGAGCAGCAGAGCAGCAGAGCAGCAGAGGCCCTTCTGAGCAGGGAAGCCCCGCTAAGCCCCACCAAGGAATGCTTCACCCTCCTCCAGGGGCATCCTGGATTCAAGACTCTTTCTGCTGTGGACCACCTGTGGACCATCAGCTGCCACTGATGTGCCACCTGAGCCAAGAAACCCCAACAGCTGACGTGTCTTCTCCACAGAGGCTTTCTCACCAGGAGAGGTAGAGTAGCAGCATGCCTGGATGCCTTGTTGGTGCCCGCTGCTCTCTCAGCATGGAACAGCCAAAGTTGTGCCAGCAAGGGGGACAGCTACTTTCACCGGCCTGTTGAAGGAGCTGCTGAAGAAACTGGTAAGGGATGGAGTCGGGTGGTGCGGGTTTTGGTGGTTGGGGAGGGGTCCTAAGGTGTCAAGCCTCAGCCTGTGAGGCAGTTAAGCTGTATGGGTGCTGCTTCAAGACCTGATAGCATCCTCTGCAGTCCAGCTCCCTGCTGATGGTGCTGGGAGAGCAAAGGAGGATGCTGCAGGAGCTTGTGCCCCTGTGCCCCTGTGGCCCTGTGCCCCTGTGGGACATGTGGAGGAAACTTCTGGTGTCTGGGCTTGTCCTGGGGAAGTGAGGCAGCAGATGCAAGAAACATTGCTCTCTCTCCCTCTCTGTTCCTTTGTGTTTCAAATAAAACAGGACAGATTCAGACAGGCATTCAGGCAAGAAGGAAGGAAGCAAAAGAAAGCTGCTGTCCTGGGTGGTAGGGAGTGTGCTGTGTGCTGTGCTGTGGCTCTAGACTGCTTTTGTCTGCCAATGCAGACCCCAAGGGTGTGCGTAGGGCATCTGTCCTGGGACTTCTGTGCAACCTCTCCAAAGCGTGTCCTTGAGAGTGAATTTCTCTTAGGCTGGGTTTGTTTCCCTTGTTTGTGCAGGAGAGCCTGGAGGAGTGTCCTGCAGTGAGTCCTGCTGTCTACGACAGGGCGCATAAGCTGCCCTTTCTACTACTGGTTGGCTGAGGCATTTTGAGCAGTAGAAGGTCCAGCCCCAGCCATCCTAGTGTCAGGTGGGAATCCTGGACAGAATTCCTTTATATGTGTCCCTTGAAGATTGGGCTCCAAGGCCAAACAGCCCGCATACGAAGGACCAAGAGGGGGTGGAGGATGCTTGTGGCCTTGCATCAGGCCGGGTCACTGTGCTAGGAAGTGGCTGTCTGTCTTCACCAGCAAGGTAGAACCTAGGGCACAGGGAGAAAACTAAAAGCTGGAGTTCCACGTCACGGTCCCCAGAGGCCCTGTGGGAAGTGGAGTCCTAACATCAGCAAGCACACGAGCCCTATGGGAGCTGGAGTCCCACGTGAGTGTGCCCACAGACGTTTTGGGAGCTGGAGTCCCACGTCAGTGTGCCCTACGGCCCTGTGGGACCTGCAGTCCCATGTCTGCATGCCCACGGGATCTCTTTGACCTCGATCCTTATTCAACATCCCCCAATCTCTGGGGAATCTGGAGTCCCACCTCAGCGTGGCCATGGACCCTCTGAGACCTGGAGTTACACACCAGCTGACTACCAGTGATCTTTTGCAGATGAGGTTCCCGGAAACCTTTCCGGGATCCAGCACCAGAGGATCCTCCACCCTGCTGGGGTCCAGCAGCAGAGGGCCTTCCTCTGCTGCTGGTCTCCGGCAGCAGAGGACACTCCTCCCAGCTGGGGTCTGGCCGCAGATAACCCTTCTCCCTGCTAGGGTTCAGCAGCAGAGGACACTCTTCCCTGCTGGGGTCTGGCAGCAGAGGAACCTTCTCCCTGCTGGGGTTCAGCAGCAGAGGACCCTCCACCCGGCTGTTGTCCGGCAGCAGAGGACCCTACTCAGTGCTGGGGTCCGACAAGAGTGGAGCCCCCTCCGGTGCAGGTGTCCGGCACCAGAGGACACCCCTCTGCAGGGGTTTGGCAGCAGAGGATTCTTCTCTCTCCTGGTGTCTGGCACTAGAGGACCATCCTCTTCTGCTGGGGTCCAGCAGTAGAGCACCCACCACAACTGTTGGACCCCAGCAGAGAGGAAGCATCAGAAGACCCTCCTCTCTCCTGGGATCTGGCAGCGGAGGACCCTCCTCCTGCTGGGGTCCAACACAAGAGGACCCTCCTCTCCTTCTGTGGTCTGACCCCAGAGGACC
Organism: Ochotona princeps; assembly: GCF_030435755.1. Classification (NCBI taxonomy): domain Eukaryota; kingdom Metazoa; phylum Chordata; class Mammalia; order Lagomorpha; family Ochotonidae; genus Ochotona; species Ochotona princeps. The sequence goes on from NW_026700184.1 coordinate 12,604, forward strand.
CTTCTCTTCTGCGGGGTTCCGGCACAAGAGGAGTCTCCACCCTGCTGGGGTCCTGCAGCAGAGGACCCTAGTCTGATGCTGGGAACCAGCAGCAGAGGACGCTCCTCTGCTGCCTTTCCCCAGCCGAGAGGAAGAAGCAGATGACCCTCCTCTCTGCTGGGCTCCAGCACCTGAGGAACCTCCTTCTTGTTTGGGTCCGGCAGCAGAGGACCCTAATCTCTGCTGATGTTCGGCACCAGAGCACCCTCTTCTTTGCTAAGGTCTGGGAGCAAAGGACCCTCCTCTCTGCTGGGGTCTGGCAGTGGAGGACCCTCCTCTCTTCTGTGGTCCTGCACCAGAGGATCCTCTTCCGCTCCTGGTGTTCCACACCAGATGACCCACTTCCCTGTTGCTGGGGTCCAGGCCCAGAGGACACTCCTCTACTGCTGGGGTCTGGCACCAGAGGACCTTCCTCTGTTGCTGGGGTCTGGCAGCAGCGGATCATTCTCCCAGCAGGGGTCCCGCAGTGAAGGATCTCTACTGCTGCTGGGGACGGCACCAGAGGACCCACCTCTCTGCTGGGGTCCAGCACCTGGGGACCCTGCATTCTGCTGGGGTCCAGCAGCAGAAGACAGTCATCTCTGCTGGGATCCGGATGCAGTGAACCCTCCTCTGCTACTGGTGTCCAGCAGCAAAGGAGACACTCCTGCTGCTGGGGTCCTACAGCAAAGGACACTCCGCTTCTGGTGGGGTCCTACAGCATAGAACCTTTGTCTCTGCTCAGGTATGCCAGCAAAGAACCATATTCTCTGCTGGGGTCCAGCACAGGAGGACCCTCCTCTCTGCTGGGGTCTGGCAGCAGAGGACCCTCTTCTCTGCTGGGGTCTGGCAGCAGTGGAACCTCGTCTCTGATGCGGTCCGGCAGCAGAGAACCCACCTCCCTGCTGGGGTTCAGCAGTGGAGGACCCTCCTCTGCTGCTGGGGTCCATCGGCAAATAACCCTCATCCCTCCTGTGTTACGGCAGCAGAGGTCCCTACTCTTCTACTGGAACCCAGTAGCAGAGGACCCTAATCTCTGATGCACTGGGGTCCAGCAGCAGAGGACCCTCCTCTCTGCTGCACATCAGCAGAAAGGAAGCCGCAGAGGACCCTCCTCTCTGCTAATGTCCAGCAGGAGTGGACCCTCCTCTGCTTCTGGGGTCCGGCAGCAGAGGACCCTCCTCTGCTGCTGTGGTCCACGAGCAGAGTTCCATCCTCTGCTGCTGTAGTCCAGAAGAAGTGGGCCCTGATCTGCTGCTGGGGTCCCGCTGCAGTGGACCCTCCTCTGCTGGACCCCAGCTGAGAGAAAGCAGCAGAGGACCCTCCTATTTGCTTGGGTTGAGCAACGGAGGACCCTCCTCTCTGCTGGGGTCCAGCACCAAAGGATCCTCCTCTGTGCTGGAGTCCAGCTCAGAGGAAGCAGCAGAGGACCCTCCTCTCTGCTGGGGTCCGGCACCATAATACCCTCGTCTCTGCTGAAGTCCGGCATCAGAGGACACTGCTTCCTGCTGGGATCCTGCAGCAGAGGAACCTCAGTGCTGGAATCCGGCAGCCAAGGACCCTCCTCTTTGCTGGAGTCCGGCACCCGAGGACCGACCTCCGCTGCAGGAGTCCGGCAGCAGAGGACACCCCTCTGCTGTAGTCTGGCATTAGAAGCCCCTGTACTCTGTTGGTTTCCGTGAGCAGAGGACCCTCCTCTGCTGCTGGGGTCCAGCAGTAGTGGACCCTACTCTCTGCTGGGGTCCTGCAGCAGAGGAACCCCCTGTCTTCTGGATTCCAGCAGAGAGGAAGTAGAAGAGGACTCTCCTCTCAGCTGGTGTCCGGCAGCAGAAGACCGTCTTCTCCTGCTGGCGTCAAACAGCACAGGACCCTTCTCTCCTAATGGAACCCAGTAGCAAGAGGACCCTCCTCTCTAATGGACTGGGGTCCAACAGCAGAGGACCATCCTGTCTGTTGGGGTCCAGCAGCAGAGTACCCTCTTATCTGTTGGGTCCGGCAGCAGATTACCCTCCTCTCTGCAGATGTCTGACAGCAGAACACCCTGTCTGATGGGATCTGGCAGTAAGTGATCCTCCTCTCTGCTGGGGTACAATAGCAGAGGACCCTCCTTTCTGCTGTGGTCCAGCACCAGAGGACCCTTCTCTTCTGCTGGGGTCAGGGACCAGAGGACCATACACACTGCTGGCATCCGGCACAAGAGGACCATCCTCTGCTGCTGGGGTCCGAAACCATAGGACCCCCCTATCCTGTCTACCCCTGCAGAGAGGAAGTTGCAAAGGACTCCCCTCTCTGCTGGGGTCCAGTACCAGAGGACCCTGTTCTCTGCTGTGGGGCAGCACCATAGGACCTTCCTCTCTGTTGGGATCTAGCAGGAGAGGGCGCTTGTCTCTGCTAGGGTCCAGCAGAGAGGGAGCAGTACAGGACCTTCCTCTCTGCTGGGGTCCAGCAGGAGAGGACCCTCCTCTTCTGCTGGATCCCTGCAGAAGAGGAAACTCTTCTGCTACTGGACCCCAGCAGAGAGGAAGCTGCAGAGGAGCCTCCTCTCCTGCCTAACACCAAAGAGAGGAAGTAGCAGAGGACCATCCTTTTCTGCTGGTGTCCAGAAACAGAGGACCATCCTCTCTGCTGTGGTCTGGCAGCAGAGGACACTCCTCCCTGCTGGGGTCCAGCAGCATTGGACCCTCAACCCCACTGGGGTCTGGCAGCAGATGACCCCTTCCGCTGCAGGTATCTTGCACCAGAGAACACCCCTGTGCTATTGGGGTCCAGCAACAGAGGACCCCCCTCTGCTACTGGTGTCTGGCAGAAGAGGAAGATCTGTTGCTGGGGTCCGGCACCAGAGGACCCCCCTTTGCTATTGGGGTCCAGCAACAGAGGACCCTCTTCTGCTGCTGGGCTCTGACACCAGAGGACACTCCCAGCTGGCGTCTGGCAACAAAGGACCCTCCTCCGTGCTGGGGTCTGGCACCAGAAGAGTCCTCTCTCTACTGGGGTCCAGCAGCAGAGGACCCTTCTCTGCTGCTGGGGTCCGGCAGCAGAGTACCCTCCTCTCTGCTAGGTTCCGTCCGCAGAGGACCCTACTCTTTGCTGGGGTGTGGCAGCAGAATCCCCTCCTATTTGCGGTAGTCCAGCAGTAGAAGACCTTACTATCTGCTGGGGACTCTCTGCTTACTCTCAGCAGAGGACACCCCTCTGCTGCTGGGGTCTGATAGCAGAGGACCTCCCTGCGCTGCTGGGGACTGACAGCAGAGGACCTCCCTGCGATGCTGGGGTCTGGAAGCAGAGGACGCCTCTCCCTTCTGGTGTCCAGCAGCAGAGGACCCTCCTTCCTACTGGGTTTCAGCAGCAGAGGACCCTATTCTCACGCTGCAGCACTGCAGCAGAGGACCCTTCTATGCTGCTGGACCACAGAAGAGAGCAAGATGCAGAGGACCCTCATCTTCTGCTGGACCCCAAAGAGAGGACAAAGCAGAGGACCCTCATCTTCTGCTGGGGTCCGGCAGCAGAGGACCCTCCTCTCTGCCGCGGCCTGTTAGCAGAGAACTCCTCTCTCTGAAGCTGTCGGGGAGAAGAGTACCCTCCTCTGTCTTGGGGTCCGTCATGAGAGGACCCTCCTCAGTTGCTGGGGTCCGGAACCGGAGGATCCTCCCTGCTGGGGTCTGCCCGCACCACAGGACTCCCCTCTCTACTGTGTCCAGTAACAGAGGAGCATCCTCCACTGCTGGGGTCTGGCACCAGAGGACCCCCTTCTGCTGCTGGAGTCTGGCACCAGAGGACACTGCTCTCTGCTGAGGTGCAGCACAAGAAGACCCTCCTTAGTGCTGAGGTCCAGCAACAGAGGACCACCCTCTGCTTCTGGGGTCCGGCACCAGAGGAACCACTTGTGCTGCTAGGGTCCAGTACCCGAGGACTCTCCACTCCTGCTGGGGTTCAGCACCAGAGGACCCTCAACTCTGCTGGGGTCCAGCACAAGAGGACCGCCTTCTGCTGCTGGGGTTAGGCAGCAGAGGACCTGCCTCTGCTGCTGGACCCCAGTGTTAGGAAGCTGCAAAGGACCCTCCCCTCCTGCTGGACCCCTGCAGCAGAGGACCATCATCTGCTGCTGGACCACAGCATAGGGGAAGTTGCAGAGGACCCTCATTCCCTACTGGACCCCAAAGAGTAGACCCAGCAATGGACCCTACTCTTCTACTGGCGTCCTGCAGCAGAGGACCCTCCTCCCTGCTGTGTTCTGGCAGAAGAGGACTCTCAACTACTGCTCGGGTCCGGCACCAGAGGATCCTCCTCTGCTGTTGGGGTTTGGCAGCAGACAATCCTCTTCCCTGCCTGTATCCGGAAGAAAAAGACCCTCCTCCCTGCTGTGGTCCGGCAGCAGAGGAACCTCCTATGCTCTTGGAGTCCGGTACCAGAGGACCCACCTCTGCTGCTGTTTTCTGGTACCAGAGGACCACCCTCTGCTGCTGGGGTATGGCACTAGAAGACTCCCCTCTGCTGCTGGGGTCAGGCAGCAGAGGACCCTCCTTCTGCTCAATTCTGGCAGCAGAGGGCCCTACTCCCTGCTGGGATCCTGCAGCAGAGGACACTCTTCCCTGCTGCAGTCCGGCAGCTGAGGACCTTCCTCTGCTTTTCGTGTCAGGCACAAAAGGACCCCCCTCTGCTGCTTGGGTCCAGCAAAACGGAACCCTTTATGATCTTAGGCCCGGCACCAGAGGACACCCCTCTCTGTTGGAGTACACCACCAGAGGTGCCTCGTCTCTGCTGGGGTGGATCAGCAGAAAATCCTCCCATCTGTCTGGTTCCGGCAGTAGAGGACCCTACACTGCTACTGTGTCTGACAGCAGAGGACCCTCTTCTTCTGCTGGACCCCAGCAGAGGGGAAGCAGCAGAGAAACATCCTCTCTGCTGGTGTCTAGCATGAGAGGACCCATCTCTCTGCTGGGGTCCAGCAGAAAGGAAGCAGAAGATGACCCTCCTCTCGGCTGGAGTCCCGTAGCAGAGGACCTTCCTCTTCTTTTGGGTTCAGCAGCAGAGGACCCTCCTCTCTGCTGTAGTGCAGCACCTGAGAAGCCTCATCTTCTGCTGTGGTCCAGCAGCAGAGGAAACTCCTCTCTGCTGGGGTGCAGAAGCGGAGCACCCTCCTCTCTGCTGAGTTTCAGCACCAGAGGACCTTCTTCTCTGCTAGGATCCAGCACCAGATGACCTCCTCTCTGTTGGTGTCCAACATCCGAGAACCCTTCTCTATGCTGGCATCCGGCAGTAGAGGACCCTCCTCTCTTTTTGGGTCTGCCAGCAGAGGATGCTCCTCCCTGCTGGGGTCCAGAAGCAGAGGACCTTCATCCATGCTGGAGAGCCTTGGATGAGCATCCCACACTGAGTGCTGATGGCCACGAGAGGGCGCCCAAAGCCGCCATTCTTTCTTTTCTTTTCTTTTCCTTTTTTTTTTTTTTTTTTTACAGATTTATTTATTTCATTCCAAAGTCAGATATACAGAGAGGAGAAGAGACAGAGAAGAAGATCTTCCGTCCGATGAGTCACTTCCCAAGTGAGCCACAATGGCTGGTGCACACCGATCCAAAGCCAGGAACCTGGAGCCTCTTCTGGGTCTCCCATGTGGGTGCAAGTTTCCAAAGCTTTGGGCAGTCCTCGACTGCTTTCCCAGGCCACAAGCAGGGATCTGGATGGGAAGTGGAGCAGCCGGGATTAGAACCGGTGCCCATATGGGATCCCAGCTCATTCAAGGTGAGGACTTTAGTTGCTAGGCTATGGCGCCGGGCCCCAAGCTGCCCTTTCTACCCCTGGTGGGCTCAGGCCTTCTGAGCTCTAGACAGTCCAACCCGAGCCATCCTAGGGTGAGGTGGGGGTCACAGACAGTATTCTGGTACACGTGTTGTTGAAAGATCAGGGCTCCAAAGCCGAACAGCCCACATACCAAAGCCCGGGAGGGTTGGAGGACACTTGGGGCCTAGCATCAGTTCAGGCCTCTGTGATAGGAAGTGTCAGGGTGCCTTTAAGAGCAAGGCACTTAAAGAACCCTGGGAGGTGGTGTCCTATGTCAGCATGCCCACAGGCCCTCAGGGAGCTGGAGTCCAACACCAGCATCCTGGAGGCCCTGAGAGCTAGAGTCAAACACCTGTGTACCACAGGCCCTCTGTGAGCTGTTGTTACACACCAGCCCACTGGGGTTGTACTGTGCCAGATGAGGTCCCAGGAAACCTTACCGCCACACCCATTCCTTGCAGAGCACCCTGAGATGCAGGCTCTGGGCGTTCTTTGGCAAGTGGAGCATCTCCCTGATGAGCTACCAAGAGGGCTTCATGGACTTTTATTTTTTTTCATTCCAAAGTCCGCAATACAGAGAGGATGAGAGACAGAGAGGAAGATGTTCCGTCCAATGATTCACTCTCCAAGTGAGCTGCAACAGCCGGTCCCCTCGGGACCCACTCTGCTGGGGCCTCAGCGAGAGGGTCCCCCTCGGAACCGCATCCTTCACTGCTGGGGTCTCAACGAGAGGGTCACCCTCGGGACCCCTTCTGCTGGTACCTCAGCGAGAGGGACAGCCACAGCCCCACTCCCTCGATGCTGGGATCTTAGAGTGAGGTAACCGCGAACCCCCCTCTCTCTGTGCTGCGGGTCAGTGAGAGGGACCCTTGGCTCTCCTTTCTCTCTCTCTTTTTCTCTCTCTGCTGGGGCCTCAGCAAGAGGTTCCCCTCGGGACCCCCTCTGTGGGGGCTTCAGGGAGAGGGACCATCTAGTGCCCTCTCTCTCTCTGTGTTCATCTCTGGTGGGAACTCAGCGTGAGGGTGCCACTTGTACCCCACCTCTCTCTGCTGGGACCTCAGTGAGAGGATCTCACAACCACCACCTTTCTCTCTCTCTCTCTAATGTGGCCCCAGCGAGAGGCACTCTCTGAGCCAGAGCCTCTATCTCTGCTTGGGCATCTGAGAGAGCGTCCCCCTCGGGACTCCGTCTGCTGCGGCCTATGTGAGAGGGACCACCGGAACCCCCCTGCCTAGCTGCTGGGGCCTCAGTGACACGGACCACCAAGCACCCCTCCATCTCTGCTGGGGCCTCAGTGACAGGGTCCCCCTTGGACACGCCCTCTCTCTCTGCTGGAGCCTCAGCTAGAAGGTACCCCTCGGGACACCCTCTCCTCGGGCCTCAGGAAGAGGCTCCCACTTGGGACCCCCTCCGTCTCTGCTGGAGCCTCAGCCAGAAGGTCATCCTTTGGACCCCCTCTGCTGGGACCTCAGCGAGAGGAACTCCCTCAAGACCCCCTCTGCTGGGGCCTCAGCGAGAGAGGGCTCCCCAGAGCCCCCTAACTCGCTGCTGGGGCCTCAGCGAGAGGGTCCCCCTGGGGACCCCCTCTGCTGGGGCCTCAGCTAGAGGGACCCTTGGCACCCTCTTCTCTCTTCTGTTGGGCCTCTGAAAGAAGTTAGCACTTGGACCCCCCCTTCTCTCTGCTGGGACCTCAGGAAGTGGGACACTCGGCCTCCTCTCTCTGTTGGGCCCTCAGCGAAGGATCCCCTAGGGACCCCCTCTGCTGGGGCCAAAGTGAGAGGGACCCCTGGCGACTCCTCCCTCGCTGCTGGGCCTTAGCAAAAGAGACCACTCGGGACCCCCTCTACTAGGGCCTCAGCGAGATTGTCCACCTTGGGAGCTCCCCTGCTGGGGCCTCAGTGGGAGGGTCCCCCTCGGACCAACCATCTCTGTCTGCTGGGGCCTCAGCAAGAGGGACCCTCAAGCTGCTGGTGCCTCAGCGAGAGGGTCCCACTCCGAACCCATTCTGCTGGGGCCTTAGCGAGAGGGAACCTCGTCCCCCTCTATCTCTCTGTTTCTGCTAGGGCCTCAGCGAGTGGGTCCTCCTCGGGACCCCCACTGTCTCTTGGGCCTTCAGCGAAAGGGACCATTGGCAGCCCTCTCTCTCGCTCTCTCTTCTCTGCTGGGGCCTCAGAAAGAGGGACCCTCGGCCGCCCTCTCTCTGTCTCTCCCTGCTGGGGCCTCAGTGAAACTGTCCCCCTCGGGAGCCCCTCAGCTTGGCCCTAAGCGAGAGGGACTCCCAGGACCCCCCTCCCTCCCTGCTGGGGCCTCAGCTAGACGGACCCCCAGAGCCCCTCTCCATCTCTGCTGGGACCTCAGTAGGTGGGTCCACCTCCGACACGCCCTCCCTTTCTGCTGGAGCCTCAGCGAGAAGGTCCCCTTCGGGACCCCCTCTCCTCGGGCCTCAGGAAGAGGGTACCCCTCGGGTACCCCCTCCATCTCTGCTGGAGCCTCAGCGAGAGGTTCACCCTCTGGAGCCACTCTACTGGGGCCTCAGCGAGAGGGACTCCCTCGAGACCCCCTCTGCTGGGGCGCAGAGCGAGAGGTTTTCCCTCAGGACTCCCTCTGCTGGGGACTCAGCGAAATCATCCACCTTGGGAACTCCTCTGCAGGGGCCTCAGCGAGAGGGTCCCCCTCGGGACCCCCTCTGCTTGGGCCTCAGTGAGAGGGACCCTTTGCTCCCCCCTTCCCTCCCTATCTCCTGGGGCATCTGCGAGAAGGTCCGTCTCAGGAGCCCCTCTGTTGGGGCCTCAGCGAGGGGAACCCCAGGCAAACCCCTCCCTCTCTGCTGGGGCCTCAGTGAGAGGGTCCCCCTCTGGACACCCTCTGCTGGGGCCTCAGCGAGGTGGAACCCTGGCGACCCCTCCCTGGGTGCTGGGGCCACAGCAGGAGGTACCCCTCGGGACCCCTTCTGCTGTGGCCCCACCTAGAGGGACACCTGGAGCCATCTAACCTTTCTGCTGCAGCCTAGGTGAGAAGGTACCACTCGGGACACCCTCTGCTGCAGCCTCAGCGAGAGTGCCCCCCGAGCCCCCTTCCCTCTCTGTGTATGCCTCAGCGGGAGGGTCCCCCTCGGGACCCCCTCTGCTGGAGCCTCAGTGAGAGTGTTCCTCTCGGACCCCTCCTCTCTCTCTACTGTGGCCTCAGCGAGAGGGTCCCCCTCGGAACCCCTCTGCTCGGGCCTCATAGAGAGAGATCCTCATAGCCTGACCCTCTCTCTCTGTTGGGGCCTCAGCGAGAGGGTCCACCTCAGGAACCCCGTCTTCTGGGGTCTCAGTGTGGTGTCCAAGGGTGTCAAGCCTCAGCCTGCCAGGCAGATGGCCTGTATAGGTGCTGCTTCAAGTCCTGGTTGTTTCCCCTGCAATCAGGCTCCCTGCTGATGATCCTGGGAGAGCAGTGGAGGATGGTGCAGGGGTTGTGCCCCTGTTCCCCGTGAACCTTTATGACATGGGAATGAAGCTCCTGGTTCCTGGGCTTGTCCTGGCACTGCCACAGCTGACTCTGGTGGAAGTGAGGCAGCAGATGCAAGAAAGTTTGCTCTGTCTCACTCTCTGTTCCTCTGTGCTTCAAAGCAAACAGGACAGAGTGATACAGACAGGCAGGCAGGAAGGAAGAGAAAGAAAGCTGCTGGCTTCCTGGGAGGGAGTGTGCTGTGTGCTGTGTACTGTGCTGTGGCTCTAGACTGCTTTTGTCTGCCAACGCGGACCCCAAGGACATGTGTAGTGTTTCAGTCCTGGGACTCCTGTGCAACCTCTCCGAAGAATGTTCTTGAGAGTGAATGTCTCTCAAGCCAGGTTTGTTTCCCTTGTTTGTGCAGTAGAGCCTGGAGGAGCGTCCTGCAATGAGTCCTGCTGACCACGAGAGGGTGCGCAAAGCTGCCCTTTCTACCCCTGGTTGTCCTTAGGCCTTTTGAGCACAAGAAGGCCCAGCCAGAGCCATCCTAGTGTTAGGTGGGGGTCCATTACAGTGTTCCTGGATATGTGTCGCTGGAAGATTGGGGTCCAAGGCAGAACAGCCCTCATACCAAGGTCCAGGAGGGTTTGGAGGACACTTGTAGCTTTGCATCAGGCTGAGGCTCTGTGCTAGGAAGTGGCTGTGTGCCTTCACCAGCAAGGTACAACCTAGGGCACGGGGAGAAACCTGGGAGCTGGAGTCTCACATCAGCGTGCCCACAGGCCCTCTGAGAGCTGGAGTCCCACATCAGCGTGCCAACAGACCCTCTGGGACCTGGAGTTACACACAGGCTGACAAGCCCTGATTTTTCACAGATGTGGTCCCCAGAAACATTTACACCACCTCCTTTCCTAGCTGAGCAACCCTAGGCAGGCCCTTGGCTTTCTTTACCAAGTGGAGCAGCTCCCTGATGGGCTGCGGAGAGGCCTTCATGTGGTTTTGCATGTGTGGAGTGGCAGTTATGGTGATACAACATGCAGTATTCCTCTGCCTAGCTCAGTGGGTGTGTGCTGTGTGCTGTGTCCTGTGGTTCTAGACTGCTTTTGTCTGCCAATGCAGACCCCAAGGGCATACGTAGGTCTTCATCCTGGTACTCCTGTGAAACCTCTTCAAAAAGTGTCCTTGATAGTGAATTTCTCTCAGGCCAGGTTTGATTCCCATGTCTGGGCAGGAGAGACTGGAAGAGCGTCCTGCCGTGAGTTCAGCTGTACACGAGAGAGCGTGCAAAGCTGCCTTTCTACCCCTTGTGGGCTCAGGCCTTTTGAGCACAAGATGGCCTGGCCCAAGGCATCCTAGCATCAGCTGGTGCTCCCGGAAAGTGTTCCTGGACACAGGATGCTGGAATATTGGGGTCCAAGGCAGAACAGCCCGCATACCAAGGTCCAGGTGTGTGTATAGGATGCCTGTGTCCTTGCATCAGCCCAGGCCTCTGTGCTAGGAGGTGGCTGTGTGCCTTCACCAGCAAGGAACATCAGAGGGCACTGGGGAAGCCTGCGAGCTGGAGTTCCACGTCAGGGCACCCAGAGGCCCTGTGGGAGCTGGAGTCCCACATCAGTCTCTCCAAGGGCCCTCTGAAACATGGAGACTCACATCAGTTTGTCCATGGTCCCTCTGAGAGTTGAAATCCTAGGTCATAGTGCCCACGCACCCTCTGTGTGCTAGTGTCCCACGTCAGTGTGCCCATGGACCCTCTGGGAGCTGGAGTTACTCAACAGCTGACTAGCACTGGTCTTTCGCAGATGAGATCCTTGGAAACATTTACACCACTCTCTTTCCTCACAGAGCACCATTAGGGGCAAGAACAAGGTGTTCTTTAGCAAGTGGTGAAGCTCCCCGATGGGCTGCACAGAGGCCTTTGTGCATTTTTGCATTTGTGGAGTGGCACTTAGTGTGATACACCACTCGGCCTTCTTCTGCTTAGCTGGGTGGAATCTGGGCATGTGGGCTCCTAAGCCAGGAGCAGGTGGATGGGTAAGTAAGCACCAGAGGTCACCAGTCATCTGGAATAGGAAGTCCCAGGCCTTAGCTGCTGCAAGAGCACCCTGGACATGCATTCTCACTGTCTAGCAGGGATGGTGGATGGGGAGCCACCAAACCTGCAAAAGGGAGGGCCTCCATGCCATCTTCAAGAATGGGATCAAAGGGACCATATTCCATTCTACAAGGCATCATATTAAACATGTGTCGTGTGCATTGGAGGCATGAATTTGGTTCCAGAGCGCCCTGTCAAATGTAATTGCCCTCTTGTTCACCAGGGAATGCTTCACCCTATTCTAGGACCATCCTGGATTCAAGACCCATTCTCCTGCAGCGGACAACCTGTGGACCATCAGCTGCCACTGATGTGCCACCTGAACCAAGAAACCCCAACAGCTGACGTGTCTTCTCCACAGAGGCTTTCTCACCAGGAGAGGTAGAGTAGCAGCATGCCTGGATGCCTTGTTGGTGCCCGCTGCTCTCTCAGCACGGAACAGCCAAAGTTGTGCCAGCAAGGGGGACAGGTACTTTCAGTGGCCTGTTGAAGGAGGTGCTGAAGAAACTGGTAAGGGATGTTGTCGGGTGGTGCGGGTTTTGGTGGTTGGGGAGGGGTCCTAAGGTGTCAAGCCTCAAGCCTGTGAGGCTTGTGTGCAGTTCAGCTGTATGGGTGCTGCTTCAAGACCTGACAGCATCCTCTGCAGTCCAGCTCCCTGCCGATGGTGCTGGGAGAGCAACGGAGGATGGCGCAGGGGCTTGTGCCCCTGTGGCCCTGTGCCCCTGTGGGACATGTGGAGGAAGCTCCTGGTTCCCGGGCTTGTCCTGGCCCAGCCACATCTAGCTCTGGTGGTGGTCTCTGGGGAAGAGAGGCAGCAGATGCAAGAAAGGTTGCTCTCTCTCTCTCACTCTCTGTTCCTGTGTGCTCCAGGCAAACAGGACAGATTCAGGCAGGCAGGCAAGAAGGCATAAAGAGAGAGATTGATATTTGCCTCCTGGCAGGGAGTGTGCTGTGTGCTGTGTGCTGTGCTGTGACTGAAGACTGCTTTTGTCTGCCAATGCAGACTCCAAGGGTGTGCGTAGGGCTTCCGCCCTGAGACTCCTGTGCAAGATCTCCAAAGTGTGTTCTTGAGAGTGAATGTCTCTCAGGCCGGGTTTGTTTCTCTTGTGCAGGAGAGCCTGGAGGAGCGTCCTGCAGTGAGTCCTGCTGTCCACGAGAGGGCGCATAAGCTGCCCTTTCTCCCCATGGTTGGGCTCATTCCTTTTGGACACTAGACAGCCAAGCCCCAGCCATCCTAGTGTCAGGTGGGGTCCTGGAGAGTGTTGCTGAATACTTGTCCCTTGAAGATTGGGGTAAGGCTGAAAAGCCTGCAAATGACGGTCCAGGAGGGATTTGAGGAAGATTGTGGTCTTGCATCATCCTGGACCTCTGTGCTAGGAAGTGGCTGTGTGCCTTCACCATTAAGATAGCACATAGGACATGGGGAGAGCACTGGGAGCTGGACTTCCACATTAGAGCACCCAGAGGCCCTGTAGTAGATGGAGTCCCATGTCAGCGTGCCCACAGTCCCTATGGGAGCTGGAGACTCACATTAGCGTGCTCATGGGCCTCTGAGAGCAGGAGACCCATGTCAGTGTGCACATGGGCCCTCTGGGATACTGAGTCCTAGTTCAGCGTGCCCATGTGTCCTGTTGGGAATTGGGGTCTCATGTCACTGTGCCCATGGGTCTTGTAGGAGCTTGATACAAACGTCAGTGTGCCCACAGGCACTCTGGGAGTTGGAGTCCCACGTCAGTATGCAGAAGGACCCTCTGGTACCTGGAGTTACTCACTGACTGGCTAGCATTGATCTTTTGCAGATGAGCTCACCGGAAACCTTGCCACTACCCCCTTTCATCACAAAGCATCCTTGGGGACAGGGCCTCGGGCTTTCTTTAGCAAGTGCAACTGCTCCCCGATGGGCTGCAGAGAGGCCTTCATGTATTATTGCATGTGTGGGGTGGCAGTTAGGGTGATACAGCACTCGGCCTTCCTCTGCCTAGCTGGGTGGTGTCTGGGCTTGTGGGATTCTAAGGATGGAACAGTGGAAGGACAAGTAAGCACCAAAGGACACCAGTCATCTGGAATAGGAAGTCCCAGGCCTTAGCTTCTGCGAGAGCACCCTGGGACATGCAGTCTCACTTTCCAGCAGGTAGGATGGTGGCTTTGGAGCAACCAAGGCCTGCACAAAATAGGCCCTCCCATGCCATGGGCAGGCATGGGCTCACGAGGACCATTTTGCCTTCTTCAGGGCATCCTTGGAAACACTTCGGCGGAGTGTCAGGCATCTCCATCGTGTGCATTGGAGGCAGGAATTTGGCCCCACAACCCCATACCAAATGCCATTGGACTTTCGTTCACCAGCGAATGCTTCACCATACTCCAGGGGCATCCTGGATTCAAGACTCTTTCTCTTGCAGGCCACCTGGGGACCATCAGCTGCCACTGATGTGCCACCTGCCACAAGACACCTCAACAGCTGACGTGTACTCTCCACAGAGGTCCATCTCATTAGACAGGTAGAGTAGCCGCATGCCTGGATGCCATGTTGGTGCCCTCTGCTCTCTCAGCACACACAGCAAAAGTCATTCAAGGCTGGAGGACAAGTACATTCATGGGCCTGGTGAAGGAGCTGCTGAAGAATGCTGCTAGGGGTGGAATCGGTGGAGCGGGTTGGGGTGGTGCTGCGTGGTGTCCGAGGGCCTCAAGCCTCAGCCTGCCAGGCAGATGGCCTGTATGGGTGCTGCTTCAAGTCCTGACTGCTTCCCTTGCAGTCTACTCCCTGCCAATGGTGCTGGGAGAGCAGTGGAGGATGGCGCAGGGGCTTGTGCCCCTGTGCCCCTGTGGAACATGTGGAGGAAGCTCCTGGTGTCCGGGCTTGTCCTGGCCCAGCCACATCTGGCTCTGGTGGAGGTCCTTGGGAAGTGAGCCAGCAGATGCAAGAAAGATTGCTCTCTCTCCCTCTCTGTTCCTTTGTGCTTCAAACAAAACAGGACAGATCCAGACAGGCATGCAGGAGGGAAGGAAGTGAAAGAAAGGTAGGGAGTGTGCTGTGACTGAAGACTGCTTTTGTCTGCCAATGCAGACCCCAAGGGTGTGAGTAAGGCTTCTGTCCTGGGACTTCTGTGCAACCGCTCCAATGAGTGTCCTTGAGAGTGAATTTCTCTCAAGCCAGGTTTGTTTCCCTTGTTTGTGCAGGAGAGCCTGGAGGAGCGTCTTGCAGTGAGTCCTGCTGGCCATGAGAGGGCGCATAAGCTGCCCTTTCTACCCCTGGTTGGCTGAGGCATTTTGAGCACTAGAAGGTCCAGCCCCAGCCATCCTAGTGTCAGGTGGGAATCCTGGACAGAATTCCTTTATATGCGTCCCTTGAAGATTGGGCTCCAAGGCCGAACAGCCCGCATATGAAGGATCAGGAGGGGGTGGAGGACGCATGTGGCCTTGCATCAGGCCAGGCCTCTGTGCTAGGAAGTGGCTGTCTGTCTTCACCAGCAAGGTACATCCTAGGGCACAAGGAGAACTAGAAGCTGGAGTTCCACGTCAAGGTCTCCAGAGGCCCTGAGGGACATGGAGTCCCAGTCAGTAAGCCCATGAGCCCTATGGGAGCTGGAATCCAATGTGACCGCAAACACGGACCCTCTGGGAGCTGGAATCCCACATCAGTGTGCCCATGGGCCCCGTGAGACCTGGGGTCCATGTCTGTGTACCCACGAGCCCTCTTGGACCTCGATCCTAATTCAAGATTCCCCAATCCCAGTGGAATCTGGGGTCCCACGTCAGCGTGTCCATGGATCCTCTGAGACTGGAATTACACACCAGCTGACTAGCACTGATGGTTCGCAGATGAGGTACCCAGAAAACTTTCTGGAATCCGGAAGCAGAGGAATCTCCTCCCTGCTGGGGTTCAGCAGCAGAGGACCATCCTCCCTGCTGGGGACCAGCAGCAGAGGACCCTCCACCCTGCTTGGGTGCTGCAGCAGAGGACCCTAATCCCTGCAGGGTCCAGCAACAGAGGACCCTCATCCCTGCTGCTGGACACCAGCAGAGAGGAAGCATCAGAGGTCCTTCCTCTCTGCTGTGGTCCAGCACCAAAGGACCATCCTCTCTGCCGGACCGCAGCAGAGAGGAAGCCACAGAGGACCCTCCTCTGCAGCTGGTGTCCGGAACAACAGGACCTACTCTGCTTCTGGGGTCCGGTAGAAGAAGATACTCCTTGCTGCTGGGTTCTGGCACCAGAGGACCCTCCTCTGCTGGTGGGGTCCTTTAGCAGAGGACCATCCTATGCTGCTTCGTTACGAAACAGAAGGACCCTCCTCTGCTGTTGGAGTCCGGCAACAATGGAGCCTCCTCAGCTGCTTTGGTCCATCAGCAGAGGACCCTTTTTTCTGTTGGGGTCTAGCACGACAGGACACTTGTCTCTGCTAGTTTCCAGCAGAGAGGAAGCAATAGAGGACCCTCCCTTCTGCGGGAGTCTGGCAGCAGAGGACCCTCCTCTCCTTCTGGATTTCAGCAGCAGAGGACTTTCGTCTGCTGATGGACCCCAGCAGAGAGGAAGCAGCAGAGGACCCTCCTCTCCTACTGGACAACAAAGAGAGAAAGCAGCAGAGGAACCTCCTGTTCTGCTGGGGTCCGACAGCAGAGGACCCTCGTAGGCTTCTATTCCGGCATCAGAGGAACCTCCTCTGCTGCTCGGGTCCGGCATCAGAAGACTCCTCTCTGCTTTGGTCCAGCAGCAAAGGACCCTCCTCTCTGCTGTGGCACAGCAGAGAGAAAGCTGAAGAGGAGCCTTTACTCAGCTGGGGTCCCACAGCAGAGGACCTTCCTGTTCTGCTGTGTTCCAGCAGCAGAGGCACCTCCTCTACTACTGGACCCCTGCCTCTGAGGATCATCCTAGCTCTGGACCACAGCAGAGAGTAAGTTATAGAGGACACTCGTCTCCTGCTGGACCCCTAAGAGAGGACAAAGAGGAGGACCCTCCTCTCTGCTGGGGACCGGCAGTAGAGGAAACTCCTCTGCTGTGGTCTGGCAGCATAGGACCTTCCTGTGCTAAGGGGTGCGGCAGCAGCGAACACCCCCCTTTTGATGGGTCCAGCACCAGAAGACCCTCCTAAGCAGCTGGGGTCCGGTAGCAGAGGTCCTCCTCTGTTGAACCCCAGCAGAGAGGAAGCAGCAGAGGACACTTCTCTCTGTTGGGGTCCGTCAGCAGAGGACCCTCTTCTGCTGCTCGGGTCCGGCACCAGCGGACCTCCTCTGCTGCTGGGGTCCAGCACCAGAAGACCCTCCTCCCTGCTGGGTTCCGGAGGCAAGAGGGCCCTCCTCCCAGGTGGGGTGTGGTGGCAGAGGACCACCCTCTCTGCTGGGTACAGCAGCAGAGCATCCACCACTGCTGCTGTTGTCTGAAACCAGAGGACAACCCTCTCTGCTGGGGTCTAGCACCAGAGGACCCTCCTCTGCTGCTGGCGTCCAGCACCAGAAGATCCCCCTATCTGCTGATGGGGTTCAGCACCAGAGGACCTCCGTATGCTCCTGGGGTCTGGCAGCAGAGAATACTCCTTCTGCTGGGTTCCTGCAGCAGAGAACTCCCCTCTGCTGCTAGGGTCCGGCACCAGAGGAACACCTTGTTCTGCTGTGGTGTGATACCCGAGGACTCTCCTCTCCTACTGGGGTCGAGCGGCAGAGGACCCTCCACTCTGCTGGCGTCCAGCACCAGAGGACTGCCTTCTGCTGCTGGGGTGCGGCAGCAGAGAACACCCTCTGCCCTTGGTGTCTGACACCAAAGGGCCCTTCTATGCTACTGGTTCTGGCAGCAAAGGACCCTCCTTCTGTTGGATCTGGCAGCAGAGGAACCCTCTCTTCTGCTGGTGTCTGGGAGTGGAGGTCCTCCCTCCTCACTGCTGTGGTCCGAAACCAGAGGACCAACCTCAGCTGTTGGGGTCAGGCACCAGAGGACCCCCCTATCTGCTGGGGTCCAGCAAAAGAGAACCCCCTCTGCTGCTTGGGTCGGTCACCAAAGGACACCCCTCTCTGCTGGGGTCCAGCACCAGAGGACCCTCCTCTGTGCTGGGGTGGAGCAGCAGAATACCCTCCTCTCTGCTGATCCCGGCATTAGAAGACCCTCCACTGCTGCTGCGTCAAACAGCAGAGGACCCTACTCTTCTGCTGGACCCCAGCTGAGAGGAAGCAGCAGAGGACCATCCTCTCTGCTGGTGTCTAGCATGAGAGGACCCTTCTCTCTGCTGGGGTGCAGCAGAAAGGAAGCAGCAGAGGATGTTCCTTTCAGCTGGAGTCCTGCAGCAGAGGACCCTCCTCTTCTTTCCTGTTCCAGCAGCAGAGGACCCTCCTCTCCTTCTGTCAGATCCCAGCAGTAGAGCAGCGTCATCTCCTGCCTGACACAGCAGAGAGGAAGGTTCTCAGCTGCTGAACCCCAGCCTAGAGGAGTCTCCTCTGCTACAGGACCACAGCAGAGAGGAAGTTGCAGAGGACACTCATCTCCTGCTGGACCCCAAAGAGAGGACAAAGCACAGGACCCTAATCTTTGGCTGGGATCCGAAAGGTTGGACCCTGTCTCTGTTGGGTTCCTGCAGCAGAGGACCCTCCTCCCTGCTGGGGTCCGTCAGCAGAGGACCCTCTTCTGCTGCTCGAGTCCGGCACCAGCGGACCTCCTCTGCTGCTGTGGTCTGGCACCAGAAGACCCTACTCCCTGCTGGGTTGTGGAGGCAAGAGGGCCCTCCTCCCAGGTGGGGTGTGGTGGCAGAGGACCACCCTCTCTGCTGGGTACAGCAGCAGAGCATCCACCACTGCTGCTGTTGTCTGAAACCAGAGGACAACCCTCTCTGCTGGGGTCTAGCACCAGAGGACCCTCCTCTGCTGCTGGCGTCCAGCACCAGAAGATCCCCCTCTGCTGATGGGGTCCAGCACCAGAGGACCTCCGTATGCTCCTGGGGTCTGGCAGCAGAGAACACTCCTTCTGCTGGGTTCCTGCAGCAGAGAACTCCCCTCTGCTGCTAGGGTCCAGCACCAGAGGAACACCTTGTTCTGCTGTGGTGCAGTACCCAAGTACTCTCCTCTCCTACTGGGGTCGAGCGGCAGAGGACCCTCCACTCTGCTGGCGTCCAGCACCACATTACCGCCTTCTGCTGCTGGGGTGCGGCAGCAGAGGACCCACTTCTGCTGCTGGACCCCAGTGGAAAGGTAGCAGCAAAGGACCCTCCTTTCCTGCTGCACCCCTGCAGCAGAGGACGCGCCGCTGCTGCTGGACCACAGCTTAGGGGAAGTTGCAGAGGAACCTTGTTCCCTACTGGACCCAAAGAGAGGACACGCAGAGGATCCTACTCTTCTACTGGCGTCCTGTAGCAGAGGACCCTCCTCTTCTCCTGATGTCCGGCAACAGAGGAAGTCCTCTCTGCTGGAGTCCGGCAGCAGAGAACCCCCTTATGCTCTCTCCTGATGTCCGGCAGCAGAGGAAGTCCTCTCTGCTGGATTCCGACAGCAGAGAGCCCCTTGTGCTGCTGGATTCCGGCAGCAGAGAATCCCCTTATACTGTTTGGGTCTGGCAGCAAAGAACCCCCCTCTGCTGCTTTGATTCGGTACCAGAGGACCCCGTTGTCCTGCTGGGGTTTGGTAGCAAATGACACTCCTTATGCTGGGTTCTGGCAGCAGACAACACCCATGATCTGCTGGGGTCCAGCAGCAGAGTTCCTCCCTCTGCTGTTGGTGTCTGGAAGCACAGGACCCCCCTCTGATGCTAGGGTCTGACACCAGATGACCCCTCTGCTGCTGGGGTTTGGCAGCAGAGGACCCTCCTTCTGCTGGGTTCCTGCAGCTGAGGACCCTCCTCCCTGCCTTGGTATGGCAGCAGAGTCCCTCCTCTCTGCTTGGGTCTGGCACAACAACACCCTACACTCTGCTGGGGTCCAGCAACAGAGAACTCTCCTCTGTTGCTGGGGTGCATCAACAGAGGACACCATTCTCTGCTGGGGCCCAGCACCAGAGAACAATCCTCTACTGCTCAGGTCAGACAGCAGAGGACACTCCTCCCTGCTGTGGTCTGGCAGCAGAGAACCCTCCTCTGCTTTTGGGGTCTGGCACCAGAGGACCTCCCTCTCTGCTGGGGTCCAGCAACAGAGGATCTTTCTCTGTGCTGGGGTGTGGCACCAGATGACACCCCTCTCTGCTGGGGTCCAGCACAGGACGACCCTCCTATGTGCTGGAGTCCCCCAGCAGAGCACCCTCCTCTCCTGGGGTCTAGCACGAGAGGACCCTCCTTCTCTTCTGGGGTCTTGCAGCGCAGGACCCTGCTCTCTGCTGGGGTCCGGCAGCAGAGTACCCTACTCTCTGCTGTGGTCCCACACCAGAGACCCCTCCCCTGCTGCTGGGACTGGCAGCAGAAAACCATTCTGCCTGCTGGTTTATGGCAGAAGAGGTTGCTCTACTGCTGCTGGGGTCGGGTAGCAGAGGACCCTTCACTCTGTAGGACCCCAGCAGAGAGGCGAGTCCTCTGCTGCTTCCTCTCTGCTGGGGTCTGACAGCACCAGAGGACCCTCCACTGCTGCTGGGGTGTAGCAACAGAGTACTCCCCTCTGTAGCTTGGTTCCGGCACCAGAGGACCCACCTCTGCTGATGGTGCCGGCAGCAGAGGACCCTACTCCCTGCTGTTTTCCAGCACCAGAGCACCCTGCTCTGCTGCTGGGGTCTGGAAACAGAAGACCCTCCACTCTGTTGGACCCCATCAGAGAGGTAGCAGCAAAGGAGCCGCCACTCTGATGGTTTCCGGCAGCAGAGAACCCTCCTCTATACTGGGGTCCGGCAGCAGAGGACCATCGTCCCTGCTGAGGTCCAGAAGAATGAGCCCTCCTTCCTGCTGTGGTCCGGCATCAGAGGACCACCCTCTGCTGTTCTGGTCCGGCAGCAGAGGAACCCCTCTCTGCAGGGGTCTAGCACAAGAAGACCCTCTTCTCTGCAGGGGTCCAGCACCAGAGGAAGCAGCACAGGAACCTCCACTCTGCTGGGGTCCTGCAGCAGATGACACACCACTTCTGCTGGGTTTAAGCACCAGAGTTCCTACTCTCCTGCAGGACACCTGCAGCATAGGACCCTCCTCTGCTGCTGGACCCCAGCAGAGAGGAAGTACAGAGGACACTCAACTCCTGTTCGACCCCAAAACGAGGATGTGGCAGAGGAACCTCCTCTTCTGCTGGGGTCCGGCAGCAGAGGACCATGCTCTCTGCTGGAGTCTCGCAGCAGAGAACACTCCTCTCTGCTGGGGTCTGGCAACAGAGGACCCTACTCCCTGCTGGGGCCTGGCAGCCGAGGACCCACCTCCCTGCTGGGGTTCAGCAGTGGAGGACCCTCCTCTGCTGCTGGGGTCCGGCAACAGAGGAACCTCGTTCCTGCTGTGTTCCGGCAGCAGAGGACTCTCCTTCCTGCTGGATTCAGACAGCAGAGGAACCTCCTCTGCTGAAGGAACATAGCAGAGATAAAGCATCAGATGACCCTCTTCTCTTCTGGGGTACAGCATCAGAGACACTCCTTCTTTTTGGAGGCCAGCACAGGAAGCCGCAGAGGACAATCCTCTCTGCTGAGGTACAACAATAGAGTACCCTCCTCTCTGCTGGGGTCCGGCAACAGAAGACACTCATCTGCTGTTGATGTCCTGCAGCTGATGCCCATCCTCTGGTTTTGGTGTCCGGCAGCATAAGACACTCCTCTCCGTTGGACCTCATCAGAGGGGAATCAGCAGAGGACCATCCTCCCTACTGGGGTACAGCAGTAGAGGACCCTCACCTCTGTTGAGGTCCATCACCAGAGGAACTGCCTCTCTGCTGGGGTCCAGCAGAGAAGAAGCAGCAGAGGACCCTCCTCTATGCTGGAGTCCAGAGGAGGACCCTCATCTCTGCTGGCGTCCGGCAGCAGAGGACCATCCTCTCTGCTGGGTCCGGCACCAGAAAACTTCCCTCTTCTGCAGGGATCCAGCACCAGAGAACACCCCTCTGCTGGGGTCGGGCAGCAGAGGGTCCTACTCTACTGCTGGGGTCAGGAAAAATAGGACCCTCCTCTCCGTTGGACCCCAGTGGAGAGGAATCAGCAGAGGACCGTCCTCTCTGCTGGAGTCCAGCAGTAGAGTACTCTCGTCTCTGCTCGGGTCCAGCACCAGAGGACTCTCCTCACTGCGGCTGTCCAACATAGACGAAGCAACAGAGGACCCTCCTTTCTGCTGGGTTCCAGCAGAAGAAGACCCTCTTCTTTACTGGGGTCTGGCAGCAGATTACACTCCTGTATTGCTGGGGTACCGCTGCAGAGGACCCACTTCCCTGCTGGGGTCTGGCAGCAGTGGACACTCCACTTTGCCTTGCTTCCAGCAGCTGAGGACCCTCCTCTCCTGCTGAACCCCTGCAGAAGATGACCCTCCTATGCTGCACGACCTCAGCAGAGAAGAAGTTCTAAAGGACCCTCGTTACCTCATGACTTCAAAGAGAGGCCACAGCAGAGGACCCTCCTCTTCTGTTGTGGTCAGGGAGCAGAGGACCCTCTTCTTCTGCTGGGGTCTGGCAACAGAGGACCCTTCGCTCTGCTGGGGTCCAGGAGCAGAGGACTAACTCACTGCTGGACCCCAGCAGGGAGGAAGCAGCAGAGGACCTTCCTCTCTTCTGTGATCCAGCACCAGAGGACACTCCTCTCTGCTCTGCCAAAACAAAGAGGAAGCAGCAGAAGACCCACCTCTCTGCCTGGGTTCGGCACCATATGACGTTCCTCTCTGCTGGGTCTAGCACGTGAGGACCCTCGTCTGTGCTAGGGTCCAGCGAGTAAAATGCTGCAGAGGACCCTTCTCTCTGCTGGAGTCCAGCAGCCAAGGACCCTCCTATCCTGCTGAACACCAAAGAGAGGAAGCAGGAGAGGACCTCTCTGCTGGGGTCAGGCTCCAGAAGACACTCCTTCCTGCTGGGGACAGGCAGCTGAGGACCCTGCTCTCTGCTGGGGTACAGCAGAAGAAGACCCCCCTCCGCTGCAGGTGTTCGGCATCAGAGTACCCTCCCCTCTGCTGGGGTGCGGCTGCAGAGGACCCTGTTCTCTGCTGTGTTCCTGCAGCAAAGGACCCTCCTCTCTGCTGGGGTCCAACAGTAGTGGAATCTCTCTCTGCTGGGTTCCGGCACCAAAGGATCCTCCTCTGCTGCTCGGGTCCAGTACAACAGGACCATCCTCCCTGCTGTCGTCCGGCACCAGAGGACCGTCCTCTGCTCCTAGGGTCCTGCATCAGAGTACCCTCCTCTGCTGCTTGGGTCCGGCACCTAAAGACTCCCCTCTCTGCATGGATCCTGCAGCACAGGACCCTCAACTGCTGCTGGGGCCCGGCACCAGAGGACCCCCCTCTCTGTTTGGCTCCAGCAGCAGAGGACCCTCCCTCTGCTGGTGTCTGGCACCACAGGAACCACCTCCCTGCTGGCGTCTGGTACCAGATTACCCTCCTCTGCTGCTGGGGCCCGGCACCAGAGGACCCCCTTCTCTGCATGGGTCCAGAAGCAGCACAGGACCCTCAACTGCTGCTGGGGCCCGGCACCAGTGGACCCTCCTCACTGCTGGGGTCCAGCAGCAGAGGACCCTCCTCACTGCTGGGGTCCAGCAGCAGAGGACCTTCCTCTCTGCTGGGGTCTGGCAGCAGAGGACCCTCCTGTCTGCTGGAGTGCAACACCAGAGAAGCCTCGTCTTATGCTGTATTCCAGCAGCAGATGAAACTTCTCCCTGCTGGGGTCCAGAAACTGAGCACCCTCCTCTCTGCTGGGGTCCAGCACCAGAGGACCTTCTTCTCTGCTAGGATCCAGCACCAGAAGACCCTCCTCTCTGTTGGGTCCGACATCCAAGAATCCTCCTCTATGCTGGCGTCCGGCAGTAGAGGACCCTCTTTTCTGCTGGGGTCCTGCAGCAGAGGACCCTCCTCTCTTTTTGGGTCTGCCAGCAGAGGACGTTCCTTCCTGCTGGGGTCCAGCAGCAGAGGACCTTCATCCATGCTGGAGAGCCTTGGATGAGCGTCCCGCACTGAGTGCTGGTGGCCACAGGAGGGCGCCCAAAGCCGCCGTTCGTTCGTTCTGTTCTTTATTTTTTTTTGATACATTTATTTATTTAATTCCAAGGTCAGATATACAGAGAGGAGGAGAGACAGAGAAGAAGATCTTCCGTCCGATGAGTCACTCCCCAAGTGAGACACAATGGCTGGTGCACGCCGATCCAAAGCCAGGAACCTGGAGCCTCTTCTAGATCTCCCATGTGGGTGCAAGTTTCCAAACCTTTGGGCCGTCTCAACTGCTTTCCCAGGCCACAATCAGGGATCTGGATAGAAAGTGGAGCAGCCGGGATTAGAACCGGTGCCCATATGGTTTCCCAGTGCGTTCAAGGCGAGGACTTTAGTTGCTAGGCTATGGCGCCGGGCCCCAAGCTGCCCTTTCTACCCCTGGTGGGCTCAGGCCTTCTGAGCTCTAGACAGTCCAACCCGAGCCATCCTAGGGTGAGGTGGGGGTCCCGGACAGTATTCTGGTACACGTGCTGTTGAAATATCAGGCCTCCAAGGCCGAACAGCCCACATACCAAAGCCCGGGAGGGAGGAGGACGTTTGGGGCCTAGTATCAGCCCAGGCCTCTGTGATAGAAAGTGTCAGGGTGCCTTTAAGAGCAAGGCACTTAAAGAACCCTGGCAGATGGACTCCCACATCAGCATGCCCACAGGCCCTCAGGGAGCTGGAGTCCCATGCCTGCGTCCTCAGAGCCCTCTGAGAGCTGGTGTTAAACACCAGCCCACTGGGGTTGTACTTGGCCAGATGAGGTCCCGGGAAACCTTACCGCCACCCACATTCCTCGCAGAGCACCCTGAGATGCAGGCTCCGGGAATTCTTTGGCAAGTGGAGCAGCTCCTTGATGGGCTGCCAAGAGGGCTTCATGGACCTTTTTTTTATTACAAAGTCCGAGATACAGAGAGGAGGAGAGACAGAGAAAAAGATCTTCCGTCCAACGATTCACTCTCCAAGTGAGCCGCAATGGCTGGTGCACGCCAATCCGAAGCTGGGAACTTGGAACCTCTTCCAGTTCTTCCATGTGGGTGCAGGGTCCCAAAGCTTTGGGCCGTCCTTGACTGCTTTGCCATGCCACAAGCATGGAGCTGGATGGGAAGTGGAGCAGCCGGGATTAGAACCGGTGCCCATATGAGATCCTGGCGTGTTCAAGGCAAGGACTTTGGCCACTAGGACACGCTGATGGGCCCCGGCTTCATGTATTTTTGCATGTGTTGGGTGGTGGTTAGGGTGATACACTACTCGGCCTGCCTTGGCCTAGCTGAGTGGTGTCTGGGCATGTGGGCTCCTAAGCCAGGAGCCAGGTGGATGGGTAAGTAGGCACCAGAGGTCACCACCCATCTGCAATAGGAAGTCCCAGGCCCTAGCTGCTAAAGAAACACCCTGCAACATGCAGCCCTGCTGCCCAGCACATATGATGATGGCGGGGGAGCCACCAAGGCCCGCACAAGGTAGGGCTTTCAGGGCCTGTGCTTCCTGCACACAACAGGGTGCACAAAGCTGCCTTTCCTATCTCTAGCTAGCACTTGAGTGGTCAGCCATCCCTGTCATGTGCTTTGGAGGCAGGAATTTGGCCTCACAGCCTCCAGCCAGATGCTGCTGCCCTCTTGTTCACCAGGGAGTGCTTCACCCTCCTCCATGGATCCTTCTGGATTCAAGACTCTTCCTCCTGCTGGTCAGCTGTGGACCGTCGGGCCCTGCTGATGTGCCATCTTCCACAAGACATCCCAACAGCTGACATCTGTTTTTCACAGAGGTCCTTCTCAAAAGGACAGGTAGAGTAGCAACATGCCTAGATCCCTCGTCTGTACTGGCTGCTCTCACAGCACAGAACGGCATAAATTGTGCAAGCCAGGGGGACAGGCACCTTCAGCAGCCTGGTGAAGGAGCTGCTGAAGGGTCCAGCAAGGATTGGTGTGGTGTGGTGTGTGTGGTGTGGTGTGGTGTGGTGCAGGGTATTGTCCCAGTGAGTCAAGCCTCAGCCTGCCAGGTGGATGGCCTGTACGGGTGCTGCTTCAAATCCTGGCTGCTTCCCCTGCAGTCCAGCTCCCTGCCTATCCTCCTGGGAGAGCAGCGGAGGATGCTGCAGGGGCTTGTGTCCCTGTGCCCGTATGCCACTGTGCCCCTGTGCCCCTTTGGGAGATCTGGAGGGAGCTCCTGGTTCCTGGGCATGTCCTGACCCAGCCACAGCTGGCTCTGGTGGTGGTCCTTGGGGATGTGAGCCAGCAGATGCAAGAAAGATTCTGTCTCTCCCTCTCTGTTCCTCTGTGCTTCCAAGAAAAGAGGACAGAGGGAGGCAGGAGGGAGGAAGGAAAACACAGAAAGCTGCCGGCCTCCTGCGAGGGAGCATGCTGTGTGCTGTGCTGTGACTCTAGACTGCTTTTAGCTGTCAATGCAGACCCCCAGGGCGTGCATATGGCTTACGTCATGGGACTTGTGTGCAAGCTCTAAAAAGAGTGTCCTTGAGAGCAAATGCCTCTCTGAGCTGGGGTGCTTCCATTGATTTGTCAGGAGAGCCTTGGATGAGCATCCTGCAGTGAGTCTTGGTGGCCACGAGGGTGCCCGATGCTGCCCTACCTTTTTTTTTTTTTAAACAGATTTATGTATTTTATTCCAAAGCCAGATATACAGAGAGGAGAAGAGACAGAGAGAAAGATCTTCCGTCCGATGATTCACTCTCCAAATGAGCCGCAAGAGCCAGTCCCCTGGGGACCCACTCTGCTGGGGCCTCAGTGAGAGGGACACTTGCTCCCCCCTCCATCCCCTCCCTATCTGCTGGGGCATCTGCAAGATGGTCCATCTCGTGAGCCCCTCTACCTGGGTCTCAGCGAGATGGTCCTCGTCGGACACCCCTCTCTCTCTACCTGGGCTTCAGCTAGTGGGACCCCCAGCGACCCCTTCCTCGCTGCTGGGGCCCCAGTGAGAGGGTCCCCTCTGGAATCCCTCTGCTGGGGCCTCAGCGAGAGAGGGACCCCCGTTGCCACCTACACTCTCTGCTGAGGCCTCAGCGAGAGAGATCCTCAGAGCCCGACCATCTCTCTGTGTTGGGGACTCAGCCAAAGGGTCCCCCTCAAGACCCCGTCTTCTGGGGCCTCAGTGAGAGGGACCCCTGAGTCCCACACTCTCTCTGCTGGGTCCTCCGCAAGAGGGTCCCCCTGAGAACCACATCTCCTGGGGTCTCAGCGAGAGGGACCTCCTCGAGACCCCCTCTGCTGGGGCCTCCGCGAGGGGGAACCCTGGTGACGCCCTTTGCTTTGGCCCCAGCTAGAGGGACACCAAGAGCCACCTAACCTCTCTGCTGGGGCCTAGGCGAGAAGGTACCACTCGGGACCCGCTTTGCTGGGGCCTCAGCGAGATGGACCCCCAGAGCAGCCTTCCCTCTCTGTTGATGCCTCAGCAGGAGGGTCCCCCTAGGGATCCCCTCTGCTGGAGCCTCAGTGAGAGTGTCCCACTCGGACCCTTCCTCTCTCAATGCTGTGGCCTCACTGAGAGGATTCCACTCGGGATCCTCTCTGCTGCTGCCTCAGCGAGATGGTCCCCACAGACCCCCCTCTCTCTCTGCCTGGGACTCATCGAGAGAGATCATCAGAGCCCAACCCTCTCTCTGTTGGGGACTCAGCCAGAGGGTCCCCCTCAGCACCCCGTCTTCTGGGGCCTCAGTGAGAGGGACCCCTGAGTCCCACTACCTCTCTGCTGGGTCCTCTGTGAGAGGAACCCCAGAGCCCACTCACTCGATGCTGGGGCCTCAGTGAGAGGGACTCACAACCACCCCCTTTCTCTCTCTCTCTCTGATGGGGTCTCAGCTAGAGGGTCCCCTCGGGATCCCATCTGTTGGGGCCTCATTGAGAGGGACTCCCTTGAGACCCCCTCTGCTGGGGTTTCAGCGAGAGGATCCCACAGCGCCCCCCTCTGCTGCTGCGGCCTAAGCGAGAAGGACTCCCAAGCACCCCTCCATCTCCGCCGGGGCCACAGTGAGAGGGTCCCCAGCGGGACACCCCCTTCCTCTCCGCTGGAACCTCAGCGAGAAGGTACCCATCGGAATCCCCTCTGCTGGGGTCAGCGAGAGGTTCCTTCTCAGACCCCCCTTTCTCTCTGCTGGGGCCTCAGTGAGAGGGTCACCCTAGGGACCCACTCTGCTGGGGCCTCAGCAAGAGGGTCACTCTCAGACCCTCCCTCTAACTGCTGGGACCTCAGCGAGATGGTCCCCCTTGGGACAACCTCTACTCGGGCCTCAGCGAGAAGGACCCTGTCTCTGCTCTGGAACCTCAGCGAGAGGGACCCTCCCAGCCAGAGCCCCTATCTCTGCTTGGGCATCTGAGAGAGGGTCTGCCTCCGGACCCCGTCTGCTGCGGCCTAAGCGAGAGGGACCCCCAGAGCCCCCCTCCCTAGCTGCTGGGGTTTCAGCGAGATGGAACCCCGAGCACCCCTCCATCTCTGCTGGAGTCTCAGCAGGAAGGTACCCCTCGGGACCCCCTCTCCTCGGGCCTCAGGAAGAGGGTCCCCCTCGGATTCCCCCTCCGTCTCTGCTGGGGCCTCAGCGAGAGGAACTCCCTTGAGACACCCTCTACTGGGGCCTCAGCAAGAGGGTCTCCATAGGGACCCCCTCTGCTGGGGCCTCAGAGAGAGGGACACTTGGCACCCCTCTCTCTCTCTCTCTTTGCTGGGGCCTCAGAGAGAAGTTAGCACTTGGACCCACCCTTCTCTTTGCTGGGGCCTCAGGGAGTGGGACCCTCGCCCACCTCTCTCTGCTGGGGCCTCAGTGAAGGACGTGCTAGCGACCCCCTCTGCTGGGGCCTCAGCGAGAGGGACCCCTGGCGACTCCTCCCTCACTGCTGGGGCCTCAGCAAAAGAGGCCACTCGGGACCCCCTCTGCTGGGGCCTCAGCGAGATTGTCCACCTTGGTACCTCCTCTGCTGGGGCCTCAGCGAGAGGGTCCCCCTCGGACCGCACATCTCTGTCTGCTGGGACCTCAGCGAGGGTGTCCCCCTTGGGACCCCCTCAGCTGGGGCATCAGCAAGAGGGACCCTCACGCTGCTAGTGCCTCAGCAAGAGGGTCCCACTCCGAACCCATTCTGCTGGGGCCTCAGCGAGAGGGACCCTCGTCTTCCTCTCTCTCTCTCTCTGTCTGTTTCTGCTGGGGCCTCAGCAAGAGGGTCCCCCTCGAGACTCCACTGCTGGGGACTCAGCAAGATGGACCACCACAGCCCCCCTACCTAGCTGTTGGGGCCTCAGTGAGTGGGTCACCCTGGGGAGGCCCTCTGCTGGGGCCTCTGTGAGAGAGTGTTCCTCGGACCCTCCCTCTCTCTGCTGGGGCCTCTGTGAGAGGGTCCCACACGGGACAACCTCTGCTGGGGTGTCAGCGAAAGGGACCCTTTCTCTGCTTAGGCCTAAGCGAGAATGACCCTCCCAGCCAGAGACTCAATCTCTGCTGGGGCCTCTGAGAGAGGGTCCCTTTCGGGACCCCGCCTGCTGCGGTCTAAGCGAGAGGGACCCCTAGAGCCCCCCTCCATCGCTGCTAGGGCCTCAGTGATGCTGACCTCAGCACCCCTCCCTCTCTGCTGGAGCCTCAGCGAGAAGGTACCCCTCAGGGCCCCTCTCCTCGGGCCTCAGGAAGAGGGTCCACCTTGGACACCGCCTCCGTCTCTGCTGGAGCCTCAATGAGAGGGTTACCCTTTGGAGCCCGTCTGCCTGGGCTTCAGCTAGACGGACCCCAGCCAACACCTTCCTCGCTGCTGGGGCCTCAGCGAGAGGGTACCCCTATGGAATCCCTCTGCTGGGGCCTCAGCGAGAGGGACCCCTGGTGCCACCTACCCTCTCTGCTGGTTCCTCAGCGAGAGGACACCCCTCCGGACCACCTGTGCTGGGGCCTCAGCGAGATGCACCCCCGGATCGCCCTCCTTATCTGCAGTGGCCTCAGGCAGAGGGTCACCTTCGGACCCTCACTCCCTCACTGCTGGGGCCTGAGCGAGAGGGTCCCAATCGGGACAACCTCTACTGGGGCCACAGCAAGATTGTCCTCCTCGGGAAAACCTCTGCTGGGGCCTCAGCGAGAGAGACCCTCCCAGCCAGAGTCTCTATCTCTGCTGGGGCCTCTGAGAGAGGATCCCCCTCGGGACCCCGTCTGCTGCGGCCTAAGCGAGTGGGACTCCCAGAGACCCCCTCCCTAGCTGCTGGGGCCTCAGCAAGATGAACCCCCGAGCACCCCTCCATCTCTGCTGGGACCTCAGTGAGAGCGTCCCCCTCAGACACGCCCTCCCTCTCTGCTGGAGCCTCAGCAGGAAGGTAACCCTCGGGACCCCATGTTCTCGGGCCTCAGGAAGAGGGTACCCCTCTCATATAACCCCACTGTCTCTGCTGGAGCCTCAACAAGAGGGTCACACTCAGGAGCCCTCTGCTGGGCCTCAGCGAAAGGGACCCCGGCGCTCCCCTCCCTCGCTGCTGGGGCCGCAGAGAGAGGGTCCCCCTCGCAACCCCCTCTGCTGGGTCCAGAGCGAGAGGTTTTCCCTCGGGACCACCTCTGCTGGTGCCACAGCAAGATCGTCCACCTTGGGACCTCCTCTGCTGGGGCCTCAGCAAGAGGGTCCCCCTTGAGACCCACTCTGCTGGGGCTTCAGGGAGAAGGTCCCCCTCAGACCCTCCCTTCCTTGCTGCTCGGGCATCAGCGAGAGGTTCCCCCTCAGGACCCAGTCTGCTGGGGCTTCAGGGAGAAGGACCATCGGCCGCCTCTCTCTCTCTCTCTCTCTCTCTCTCTCTACCTGCTGGGGCCTCAGCGAGAGGGACCCTTGGTCCCCACATCCCCTCTCTATCTGCTGGGGCATCTGCAAGATGGTCCATATCGTGAGCCCCTCTGCCTGGGTCTCAGCGAGATGGTCCTCCTCAGACCCCCCTCTCTCTCTCTCTACCTGGGCTTCAGCTAGTGGGACCCCTGGCAACCCCTTACTCGCTGCTGGGGCCTCAGCGAGAGGGTTCCCCTCGGAACCCCTCTGCTGGGGCCTCAGCGAGAGAGATCCTCAGAGCCCAAGCCTCTCGGTGTTGGGGACTCAGCCAGAGGGTCCTCCTCAAGACCCCGTCTTCTGCGGCCTCAGTGAGAGGGACCACTGAGTCCCACACTCTCTCTGCTGGGTCCTCCTCGAGAGGGTGCCCCTGGGGAACACCTCTCCTGGGGCCTCAGTGAGAGAGACCCCCTAGTGACCCCCTCTGATGGGGCCTCAGTGAGGGTGAACCCCGGTGACCCCCTTTGCTTGAGCCCCATCTAGAGGGACACCCGGAGCCACATAACCTCTCTGCTGGGGCCTAAGCAAGAAGGTACCACTCGGGACCCCCTTTGCTGGGGCCTCAGTGAGAGTGTCCCCCAGAGCACCCTTCCCTCTCTGTTGATGCCTCATCAGTAGGGTCCCCCTCGGGACCCCTCTGCTGGAGCCTCAGCAAGAGTGTCCTCCTCGGACCCTTCCTCTCTCAATGCTGTGGCCTCAGCGAGAGGATTTCACTCAGGACCCGCTCTGCTGCCACCTCAGCGAGAGGGTCCCCCAGACCCCCCTTTCTCTCTCTGCCTGGGACTCATCAAGAGAGATCATCAGAGCCCGACCCTCTCTCTGTTGGGGACTCAGCCAGAGGGTCCCCCTCAGGACCCCGTCTTCTTGGGCCTCAGTGAGAGGAACCCCAGAGTCCCACTACCTCTCTGCTGGGTCTTCTGCGAGAGGGTCCCCCTGGGCACCACCTCTCCTTGGGCCTCAGCGAGAGAGGGACCACCTCGGGACGCCCTCTGCTGGGGCATCAGCAAGAGGTTTCCCCTCCGACCAACCTCCCTCTCTGCTGGGGCCTCAGCGAGATGGTCCCTCTTGGGACCCCCTCTGCTCTTGCCTCAGTGAGAGTCCCCCTCGGACCTCCCCTCTCTCTGTGCTGTGTCCTCAGTGAGATGGTCCCACTCAGGAACCCGTCTGCTGGGTCCTCAGCCCGAGGGTCCCCCTCAGAATCCCTCTCCATCTCTGCTGGGGCCTCCGTGAGAGGTTCCCCCTCAGGCAGGTATATCAGGCCTTTATATATTATGTAAGTATGTTAGTATTTGTGAAGCACCCTTCTCTTTATCTTGTCTTTCTGCTATGAGCCCCAGGTTCCGACATTTCCTGCCAGTTTCTATTTTAACCAGACTATCAGACTGTCTGGTGTGTGACCCCAGCTGTTGGGGGTCTGGTCCTCCCTTTATAAATAGCATAATCTCTGCCCGTGCTTTTGCTTATCATTCCCCTGTTATTACCACAGGGAAAATACCCACCTTCTCTACGTGGCAGCTTTGTGGGGTTTGGACATGACTGGCAAGGACCCCGTTTTCCCTTCTTTAGGAATGCAATGATTCCTGTGGAATCTATTAGTTCCATCATTCCTCTGAACTTGAGGACTCGCTCACGTGGGTGAACCTCAGCTCCTTGAATTTGAAGCTTGTGTCTGCCTGTGTTATCCCCATGTTTCTCTCTCACATACAGAAAACACCTCTGAAGTAAATGACACCACGTTCCAGTGCACCCTGACAGCGTGCTGGAATGGCAATTGCAATTCTGCTGTCCTTCAGCCCCTGCCCTGAATCCTGCCTGTGTCTGTTGGGACTGACGGAGAGGTCTCTGTTGGCCTGATAAAGAATAAAACAGACTGGCATAGTGGCAACCACCATAGCCAGTACATAGCAGCCGCCACCACCAGTAACCTTGGTGACAATGAACAAGGGAACAAGGTCGCGGTACAGACTGCCAGAGTTATGGAACAATAGGACTTTACTGATGCACATGAGCAGGTGGACACCCTTGTGTTGTAAGTGCAGGTTGATCTGTTGGCAGAGGAACAGCAGAGGCTGTGAGATTGGGTCTAGGCCTCTTGTACCCCATCGTATGCCTTTTTGTGTGCAACACCTATGCAAGTGCAAAATGCTTCCCAAGCCCGGGAACTGCTGTCTGCTCGTTGCTACTGAGCTAAAGATACTCCTATGGTCAGGGCCTCTTGTTCCCCATCATATGCTTTATGTATGTTTCACCTGTGTAGTGCTATATTTTCCCAAGCCCAGGAACTATTGTCTGTTATTTTACAATGCTGTCATTTTTATTTAAAGTAACAAAATAGTTTTCCAGTGATTGTTTTCATGAAAATCAGATGCTTTTGAAGAAATAACTGGCATTAAAAAAACGTGTAGACAGTTACTCTGGAGAAACCTCACACTACCTCTGCTCATTGTCTTTCTTTCTGGAAATCCTAGAACTCGGATTAAACAGGTTGGGATTCATTTTCAACCGTCCTGTCAGGAGTTCTGTTTGTCTCTTGACATGTTTTGCACCTCCATGCTCTAAAACGTCTTTGATCTCCGTTTACTAATGGTGGGAAATGCAGCCTCCTGGTGGTGTTGTAGGGCTCAGGAGCCCTGGAGGTAGTAGGAGAGGCTCAGCTCCCACCCCCACCCCCTCTGCCCCAGCTAGACTTAAACTGCAGGCTTTTGTCATTCTACCAGTAAGAACACAAAGGAGAGACAGATGAACAGTAGGACAAAACAACAGTCCTCACTCAGATATGTGTGCAGGCAATCTCAAAAGGGACAATTTCCCCACCTGGCTGGGGTTACAATTTCTTTCTAGCATAAGGAGTGTAGCTATAGTATGTGTGGTGAGCTCCTTATGGTGGTTAAGGACACCTGGTACCTGATGCAAAGTGAGGCTTAGCTGCAGGATGCAGAGCATGTGTGCTGAGGCTTTGGCCATGTGGAAACAGCCTGGAGGAGATGGCAGTGCGGATGGCTAGGGTGTTGGCAGTATTCAGCTTCCTGTCCCTCACTGCCTGCCTGCTTTGCCTATGTCAATGATGTCTAATTGACTAAATCTATTGACTTGGTAATACTTTGTGTATAAAATTTCATTTCCAGAAGTTCTAGTAGATCATTTTCAAGTCCATGTCTTTTGCTTCTGCTTCTAAATCTGCTTGTATTTTATTGCTTTAAAGACAATGTTGATCACATTTCCCATGGTTACTGTTTCTCAATGTGCAATTCGTGGATCTACTTCTGCTTTTTCTCACTCTTGATATCCTATTTCCTGGTGTACCTAATCTTTCATACAGATTATTTTGCAAGTTTGTATATAGCAATAAATGTGGAGGTCTCAGAAAACTAACCTCTCTGGAGAGGATTTACCTCTTCCCTACCCACCTGCGACGCCTTCATTCATGCTCAGGACTTGAAATTAATTCCCTTAAACTATGATCCCAAGGACCCAGCACAGAGGCCTAGTGGCTAAATCCTTGGCTGGAAGTCACCAGGATCCCATATGGGTGCCACTGCGTGTCTGCTGCTCCACTGCCCATCCAGCTCCCTGTTTGCAGCCTGGGAAAGCACTATAGGATGGCCCAGATCCTGGGGACACAGAAAAACTCCTAACTCCTGGCTTTACCTCAACTCTGCTCGGGCCATTGTCACTTTATCAGCAGATGGAGGATCTTCCTATTTTTCCTTCTCTGTATAGATCTGCCTTTACAAAAAAAAATCTTTAAAAATACATCTATATAATCTCGGGCTGGAAGGGTATATGAGGACTCTACTGTGTCTCATTTATTCTAACTGATGTCCAGTGGAAACTTTTTTGAGTGTGTCTGCTAGTAGCTTCTCAACTTCCAGCAGACACAGGGCTCTGATGTCTGACCCTCTCCTAAATGTCACTTCCAAATGTGTTCAGGTCACAGAGCCCACAAAAGCAGCTATCAGGTTTTATCGCATGAGGTTCTTTTTTGTCCTGTCAGTTTTTGCCAGATACTGTTTTGCCAGATTTTCAGTTGCTAAGAAAGATGCTTTAAATTTAGCTTTACTGCTTATCAGTGAGAGTAGATCCAAATAATTAAGCCTGACTTGACTAGAAATGAGATGTCACATCTCAATATCTTAAAGCAATAGAAAAAGTAATGGTGATTTTGAGTATCATAGTAATGTTGCTATGAAGTTAGAAAATCAGGTGGAAGTAAGTACTGTGTACCCTTGAATTTTCTTCCACTGAGATTCAGTTGAAGAAAAATCCATGGAGATGGTTTGCTTTGATGGATTTGAGATCATCTGCAAGAGTGGGTAAAACGTTCTGGCAAAGTGCAATTGAAATAGAAGTTTGGTGCAAAAGAAAAAGCCCTAAAATCCATGAACCCAGTGGTCTTCAAGTTTTTGGAAAAAATTACAAAAAACTGCAGAGATTTCAAGTGTTTTTTTGCACTTGCACTTAATTTCCATTTTTTCCCATTGGTGTCTTGAAGTGCACTCACACAAACATTGTTGTAGACTCTTCCCCTGCCAACCTATCAAAACTGTTGGGAAAAAAATAAGGTTTTTGGTTTAAAAGTACATTTACTTAGAGTGTTCCTATTTATCTTTAATTTTTTTTAAAGATTTATTCATTTTATTACAGCCCAAGGTCCTGAATTCGTTCCAAAGGGCAGACTGCAAGCATGCGCCTCCCTTTTGCATGGCTGGTAAGTCTAGAGCTGCTTCTTGGCTTCTGTTTTATTTTATTATTTTTAAAGATTTATTTATTTTTATTGCAAAGTCAGATATACAGAGAGGAGGAGAGACAGGGAGGAAGATCTTCCATCCAATGAATCACTCCCCAAGTGAGCCGCAATGGCCGGTGCGCGCCAATCCGAATCCGGGAACCAGGAACCTCTTCCAGGTCTCCCATGCGGGTGCAGGGTCCCAAAGCATTGGGCCATCCTCAACTGATTTCCCGGGCCACAAGCAGGGAGCTGGATGGGAAGTGGAGCTGCCGGGATTAGAACCGGTGTCCATATGGGACCCAGGGGCTTTCAAGGCAAGGACTTTAGCCGCTAGGCCACACCACCGGGCCCTTTATCCTTAATTTGTGTTTGTTATTGCCATGAGAAAAGTTTTGGCTGAGTCATAAACAGTACCTACTCGTGCAATAAAGGAACTGTTCAAACTTGCAGCGATAGTTTGTACATAAGGAGACTGCTGATCTTTGGCTTCATGGTAATAGAGCTATGGTGAGTCACTGGCTTAGAGAAGCCTTCGGACAAGGCCAGCAGTCATGCATCACAGCATGTGGCCGGATATTGGGGAGAGAGTTGGAGAAGGATTTATTAAGTAATTGTCCACTATTTGAGCAGTTTAGGTCCATAAAGAGTGACTCGTCCAGTCTGGGATGCCTAGATTTAACTTAGAGAAAAATAAAGAGGAGCATGTTGAGAAATGCCGGCTCTGTTACCCTCTTGTTGTGTCACTTTGCTGGCAAGGACAAAAGGAACTATTCAGCTATTATCCCATAACAAAGTTAACATTGTATAAAGAATATATGTGGAACAGAAATATTTGTGAACCTGTACTTTTCATACTGTCTATATGAGCACTTGATGCTGTTTGAGGATTTGATTAGTCATTTCTGAGCCTGGGTTATGAGTATGTCTTTTGGTACAATATTACATATTGATATGTACATTCTATGTGCCTAGGTCAAACCAGCAGCATAGCAGTCCCTAAACTAAGGGACCTACAGATAAGCCATCCTATTCTTAGATTTCAAATTTGAGAAATATTCACTTAATATGTAGGGAATCCAATTTCTGATTAATACTTTGCGAGTGGATCCACAGATGGCAACAACAATGCTGCATTCTGCATGCCAAGTGTTACACCAAGCGCACTATCACTGACTTTCAGAAGGTAGGAATCAGTGATCCTATTCAACAGATGAGAAACAAAGGCACAGAGAAGTTTCTTGACAAATACATGAAGTGCTCATAACTCATTTTGGCTCATGGAAAAGCTGTAACTCGAATCCTACTTCACATAGCAGAAACACCAAAATTAGGGAACATAAGGTAAAGCGCCAGGGCAGGGGAGGTCGTGGGGAGGGATGTTGGGTGGCAAAGTCCAGGCTTCACATTTTGTTTTCCTACTTGCTAAAGGCATGTGATTAAGTTAGTTCCTGCTACTATTATGGTTAAACTGTTTAAAATGTCATCCCTAGGCAAATGTTGGCAGAGATTAAGATGATGCTGGAGGACTCCTGTAGCCCATATCATGGGGTCTGGGTTCCAATGCCGCTTCAACTGCGGGCTCTAAACTTCATCTTTTTTTGTTTTTGTTTTGTTTTGTTTTGTTTTTATTAAATTTATTCATTAATTAGATTGTGTTGTAATTTCATAGGAACTGGGATTCTCCCCACACTTCCCCACACCCTCCCCCCATGGTGGGTTCCTCCACCTTGTTGCATAACCATAGTTCAAGTTCAGTTGAGATTCCCTCTTAGCAAGCATATGCCAAGTATACTAACTTCATCTTAATGAACCCTGGAAGTAACCAAGTGATAATCTGCACAGCTAGGTTCCTGCCATGCACATACACCTGGGGATGGATATCTGACAGCTGCCTTTGGCATTTTGAGATTAAATCGGTTAATAGAAAATCTTTCTCTATTCTCTTACTCTCCTCTCTTTTTTGTAAAGTTTTATTTAACTGGAATGCATTTCTTGTATTTTACTTAAAGTTAAGAGCATAATGAGATTTCCCAACCTGTCTAGCCTTCTGCCACACTCTCGCCTTTTCTCCTCCTTCCTTTATAATTTTTGTTTAACTTTTCACTGCAGCATACTTTGAGGTTATAACCACAAGTTTAGTCCTCCATTAAAGAATTCCACAAGTAGTAAGTAGAAAAACCACTATTTCTCAAGAGTACAGATGAGGGTTATAAACATTAATCAAATCTCAAGGTGTCAGTTTCAGTCATATTGCACTTCTGTACTCTGTATTAGCTAACAAACAGGAAGGAAACCATTTGCCTTTGGGGGACTGGTTTATTTCAGTAAGTATAAGAGGCAAGTGTCTACTTGCCTCCATTCTTTCAAATAAATAATAAAATTTAAAACAGCCATCCTTCTTGATCAGTCATCCCTTCCCATGGGAGAAATATACTATGACTTCTTGTGTGTGTGTGTGTGTGTGTGTGTGTGTGTGTGAGAGAGAGAGAGAGAGAGAGAGAGAGAGAGAGAGAGAGAGATAGAGAGAGAGAGAGAGAGAAGATCCTCTTAAAATATCTATTTCCATCTCATCAGAAACCAGGGAGTTGGAGTAAATGAGGCACTTGGAATGCTGACGGGAAGGTACTGAGGGGAGCTAAGTAACTTGGGAGTGATGTATAGGAGGAAAGCATTTGCCAGCATCCTCTCCGACATCTTACAGGACTGAAAATTATTCAATAGCGTAAAACTATCAATAAGTGCTGACTATAAATTTTGGTTTGTGGAAAGAGCCAGAGACTGAAATCACATTGTCTAACCTCAAAGAACTCCAAAAACATGACTGTAATTCTCAGTTGCAGTCTACTGAGAGTTGGGTAGGAGAAGCGAGGCCAGTTCCCTGAAGCCTTGGAAAGATTGACTGTGTGATGCCATGTTTTCTATTTGCAGAAAACAATGCACAAGTCCCCTACCAATGCCAAAAGGACATCAACAAATCAAATATTCTGAATGTATGTTTTTGCTTAGTTCCCTGGTAATCCTACCTTAAGAACAAGGTCTACTGCAGTCACTGGGCAGATTTTTCTTTTTTTCAGTCAAGCAAAATGAAGGAATTGTTGGAATATCATGCTTTGCTGCCAGAAACTCTCAATAAGATGAACAGTTCCAGTGAAATACATTGCCAGAGGGATTGTGTCTGCTATCATTTGAACAACTGTTGAACTACTTACCTGCAGATGTGCAGGAAATCATGTGCAAAACCATGCTGTACTCACTTGCTACTATTTTACATGTAAACACATTCTATGGCTTATCAGGATCTTTAACCGTAAACATTTGAGTGACAAATCTCCAACTGGACCCGGAGCAGTAGCCTACTGACTAAAGTCGACACCTTTGCAAGTGCCAGGATCCCACAGGGCTGCTCGCTCACTTGTATTCTGGCTGCTCCACTTCCCATCCAGCTTCTTGCTTGTGACCTGGGGAAGCAGTCAAGGCCAGCCCAAAGCCTTGCGACCCTGTACTGGCATGGGAGACCTAGAAGCTCCTGGCTCAGCTCCAACTGTTGCAATCACTTGGAGTGGCTCAGCAAATGAAAGATTTTTCTGTCTCCTCATCCTCTCTGTAAATCTGACTTTACAGTAAGAATATTTTTTTAAAGATTCATTTTTTTGGGGGGGAAGCCAGACATGTAGAAAGGAGAGAGGACAATCTTCTGTCCAATGATTCCCTCCGCCAAGTGGCCGCAACAGCTGGAGCTGAGCCGATCTGAAGCCAGGAGCCCAGGTCCTCCTCCAGGTCTCCCACGTGGGTGCAGGGTCCCAAGCCTTTGGGCCATCTTCAACTGCTTTCCCAGGCCACAAGCAGCGAGCCGGATGGGAAGTGGGACTGCCAGGACTAGACGCAGTGCCCATATGGGATTTCTGCACATTCAAGGCGAGGACTTTAACTGCTAGGCCACCTCACCAGGTCCAAAATCTTAACTCTCCAACTAAAATACTGAAGGCCAGTACATTGTGAGCTGAACATATCCCATGTTGGTAGCCCATTCCTAAACCAATGCTGGCCTTTTTTTCAAGGATAACTAGGCTGTCAGAATTACTCCATATGCACGGGGCTGAAACTTCCTAAACACACACGCAAGCAAGAATTGTAAAGAAAGATGGCTTGTGTGAGCACGAACTTCACCCCATTAAGGTTCTTAAATAGTTATCTGCTTTTAGCTCATTTCCTACTAAAAATTCAAATGTCTCAATTTTCCATTAGGCTGTTACAGCTTCGTCTGTTAAGCATAGCCCCGCGTTCCCTAGCATCACCTAGTAGATCATTCTTGATCTCGGAGCTTCTGACGAGCTGTGTGGATTCCAAGTGAGATTTGCCTTACTGGAATTATGCATACATGTCAGTAAGGATTGTTTTCCATCATTTAGGGACCAAGTGATTTCTAGAAAAGCCATAATGTTGAGAGTACTTCTGAAGTTATTTACTGTTACGGCATGGTAGAGAAACTGACACGTGCGTTGGACTAGACGTTAATTTGTCAGCATTGGCCAGCAACATTCCTCGTGTAGACAAACGTGGGAGTAATGCTCAAACGCTCAATACCGAGATAGGAGAAGATCAGACAAGGATGAAAGTCTGGCGCTTCTCTGCCTCGTGGAGGTGTTTGAGGAAGTAGGAAGTGGGATGCTTCACAAAGTCCGTAAAAATGGAGTCAAAAGAGAAGTTTCCATGCAGACTTGAAATCCATATGTTGGCTTTCATGATCATTCTCCACAAACATTTTAAAGACTGGTTGAAAGAGACAGTGTATGTGAGTTCTATAGCTCACCAATGTTAGGAAAAGTACACCTGTTCCTGGTTAAGTACCCAACTTGTGAGAATTCCATAATTTTTAGCTTGTATTTTCTGCCTTCTGGCTAGATGTGTTTTGGATTTTTATTCTTTGGACAGCTGTGGGTAAAAAGTGGGAAATTAATGATGATCAAATTAGACAATCGACCTACTTCTTAGCCCTAGAGGAAGTCTAACTACAATGAAAATTAGACTTGTGGATTATTTGAGTTACAATTCCCTCACTTTTTTTTATGAAGTACGTTGCATTACGTGACAGTTTCATAGGCTCTGGGATTCCCCCAACCCCTCCCCATGCCATCACCCCATGGTGGATTGTTCCACCTTGTTGCAGTATTTCAGTTCAAATTAAGTCAAGATTCTTTCATAGCAACCATGTAGTTTGCATAGTGTCCAGCATCTTATTGTCCAGATAAACTCCAGGTTTCTTGGGGAGACCATCTCTGGTCTGAAAATAGAGCTGGCAGAATATCATGCCAATCAATTAAAAGCCACAACAAAACATCAGCAACAATTTATAACATTATGGAGTTAATTGACATGGTATTGAGTAATCAGTACGTTAAAATGCAAGTTCTTAACCACATCCTGTGAGTACTTCATTGGCATTTCAATTTTAGTTTATACACAGAACCGGCTTCCATACACCTTAAAATGGCTATAGGGTACTATTCAGCTGTCACATGTCTATTTTCATTGGAGTATTTAGCAGTTTATAGTGTTAAAACATAATGTTAGGTGGTACCTCATTGATGTTTTAATTTGAATTTCCCTTATTGCCAGGGAACTTGAGCATTTTTCATATGCTTATTTGCCATTTGGGTTTGTTCCTTTGTGAAGTGTTTGCCCATTTCCCGTGAGGTACCACCTAACGCCAGTAAGACTGGCCCACATGAATAAAAGCACCAACAACACTTGTTGGCGAGGTTGCGGGGAAAAGGGATCCCTACTCCACTGCTGGTGGGGCTGCAGGCTGGTACAGCCTCTATGGAAATCAGTATGGAGAATATTCAAACAACTCAAATTCAACATACCGTATGATCCAGCAATAGCACTCCTAGGAATATATCCAAAACAATTGTTTTATGAGAAACCAACATGCACTCCTATGTTCATAGCAGCACAATCAGTAATTGCAAAAACATGGAAACAACCAAAATGCCCATCAACAGAGGATTGGATAAGAAAGCTATGGTTCATCTACTCCATGGAATACTACTCAGCTATTAAAAAAAACAAAATGCAGTTCTTTGTGGCCAAATGGGCCAAACTGGAAACCATAATGCTAAGGGAAATGAGCCAATCCCAAAAGGTTAAATACCACATGTTTGCCCTGATTTAAGATGATATGATGTTATGTATAACATGTTATGTTTTGAATGTTATATGTTGTGTATAAACTAAAATTGAAGTATAGGTAAGGTGGTCACAGAAGGTGACTGGGAACTCGCATTTACTTTTAACATATTGGTTACTCATTACTATGTCAATTAATTCCATAATGATGTAAATTTTTGCTGATGGTATGTTGGAGCTTTCAATTGACTGGGATGATACTCTGTTGCCTCTGTCTTCAGACCAGAGAGGGTATACCTAAGAAGCCGTTGAACTTGACGGGACAATAAGATGCTGACTCAATGTTTGGTATACGCTTGCAATGGGGAAATCTCAACTGAACCTGAGCTATGGTTATGCAACAAGGTGGAGGAATCCACCATGGTGGGTGGGTTTGGGGAGGGGTGGGAGAACCCAAGTATCTATGTAACTGTGTCACATAATACAATGTAATTACTGAAGTTAAATAATAAATAATTAAAAAAAAACATAATGTTGCTGAACTTGGCAGATTTTAGGATAGTCTAAACTGGCTTATAACTCTGACAAGGCATTTGTCAACAGTTGAGGTGCAGACCAGTTTTAGGAGGGGTGTGCAGAGAAACCTTCAATGCCTTAGTGAGGAGTAACCAATCTTTGTGTCCTCCCTAGTAAGGTCCATGCCGACCATTTCCTCCTGGTTCTAAGCTTTCCTTGTTGTTCTCTATCCTAATGTTTTGTTTTTTTTTTTTTGGGGGGGGGCTCTGGTCCTTGCAGGAGAGGGTGGGGATCCAAAGTTGGAACTAAGTAAGGATCAGAGAAAGCTCCTCTCCCTAGTCCCAAAGGAAGTTTACTGTTCTTCTGTTTCTGCAGACTGCTCAGGGCTTCTGGCTGTTGTTCCGATGACCTTGGATCCTGCCAGGAAGGATTTGGGCTTCTTCCATCCCACGTGGGAGATCCAGACGGGGGTGGATGACCTCAGAATTCTCAGGCTCCAAAGGCACTCCAATTCCCTGTGTTCTTCTTGGTGGTTGGGATGTAGTCCTTGGTGCCCGTAGTGATAGTCCTTGGTGAGGATCCGGGAGTCTACAGGGTTGGGATACAAGCCTCCTCCTGTCCACCTGCTCCACTCTGGGGTGCCCCCCTGCTCTGTGTGTACGACCTGTTAAGAGATTGTCAGGATCGCTCTTGATTCCCCCTATATGTCTTTGTAGTTTGAGTTACTTGTTCCATTCCTGACAGGTTATACTTCACGTCTTCCTCACATTCTAAGCAGATGGAAGATTTCTCTGCTCTCCCACCCCATTTCCGGGTAGCATAGGGTCTTAAAAGTATATCAGGTTTTACAATTCTTTGATGTAGATCATAAGCAGTTTGACTCACATTGATTGTTGGTTCATTGGTTACATCACAATATCTTATTGCATGAGCTACAGACTGTTTGGGCTTGGAATAATACTACAATTTACAGGTACTGTTTTTCGAACTGGCATCATTTCATCTTAAATTAAGGCAAATATGTGGTATCTAACCTTCTGGGATTGGCTCATTTTCCTTAGCATTATGGTTTCCAGTTGGGCCCATTTGGCCACAAAGAACTGCATTTTGGTTTTTTTAATAGCTGAATAGTATTTCCATGGAGTAGATGAACCATAGCTTTCTTATCCAGTCTTCTGCTGATGGGCCTTTTGGTTGCTTCCATGTTTTTGCAATTACTGATTGTGCTGCTATAATCAAAGGGGTACATGTTGGTTTCTCATGAAACAGATGTTTTGGATGTATTCCTAGGAGTGCTATTGCTGGATCATACGGTATGTTGATTTTGAGTTGTTTGAATGTTCTCCATACTGAGAGTGCAATGGCCCATGCTGCACCGATCCGAAACCAGGTGCCTGGAGCTGCTTCCAGGTGTCCCATGTGGGTGCAGGGTCCCAAGGCTTTGGGCTGTCTTTGACTGCTTTCCCAAGCCACAAGCGGGGAGCTGGATGGAAAGTGGAGCTGCTGGGATTAGAACCAGCACCCATACAGGATCCTGGAGCGTTCAAGGCAAAGACCTTAGCTGCTAGGCCACGCCGCCGGGCCCAGCTCTCTAATTTCTTTTCAATGTTTTGTTTCTAGGTTAGTCTATAAGTTTGCTGGTTTTATTTCTTTTTGAAATAACCTTTGTTTCACTGATCTTTCATGTTTTTCTCTTCATTTACTGGTTTGATCTTTATTTCTTTTAACTTTGTGATTTAGATTATTCTGCCTTCTCTAGATACCCAAAATGCACCTAACCTGTTTGAAACCTTTCCATTTTTTTATGTAGGCATTTAATGCTTCAACCTTTACTTAGTATTTCTTTAGATGTCTTATGTAAGTTTTGAAATGCTGTATTTTCATTTCATTCAATTTTTAAGTTTTCTTTTGGATTTCTTCCACATTTCTTCTTTGGATTTCAGGATCAT
Source organism: Ochotona princeps (assembly GCF_030435755.1). Lineage (NCBI taxonomy): Eukaryota > Metazoa > Chordata > Mammalia > Lagomorpha > Ochotonidae > Ochotona > Ochotona princeps. The sequence continues at coordinate 56,051 of NW_026700184.1, forward strand.
AATATTTAATCTGCAGATGGTTTTGTTTTCAAGATTTATTTGAAAGGCAGATGTTACAAAGAGAAGATTTTCTGTCCACTGGTTCACTCTCCAAATGGCTGCAATGGCCGGAGCTGAGCCAATCCCAAGCCAAGAGCCAGGAGCTTCTTTGAGGTCTTCCACACAGGTGCAGGGTCCAAGCACGAGAACTATCCTCCACTGCTTTTGCAGGCCATAAGCTGAGGGCTAGATGGGAAGTGAGGCCCCCAGAACATGAACCAGTGCCCACATGGATGCCGGTGTGCAAGGTGGAAGATTAGCCTCTTGAGCCACAGGGCCCGCCCCTCAATCTATGGCTTTATATTACCAAATTTGTCTGGATTTATATTTTTGTGATTAGAAAAGATATGATGTACTTTTTGTTGTGGTTTAATATGTGGTCTTAGAGGAAGTTTAGTGTATTCAAGTACATATTCTAAAGCTATTGCAATGAATGCTGTGTCAGTGTCTGTATACCCTAGAACTGTGGTTTTTCTTTTTGTTTTTTTTTTTTTGTTTGTTTGTTTTTTCTGTTTTTTTTGTGTATTTTTTGTTTTTGTTTTTGTTTTTGTTTTTTTTTTTGCTTCACTGACATGTTAGTTGATTACTTAACTTCACTTTTCTTGATCTGGAGCTTGACTCTCCCTTTAGATATGTATGTATTTTTTTAAAAGATTTATTTTGTTACAAAATCAGATATACAGAGAGGAGGAGAGATGGAGGAAGATCTTCCATCTGATGTTTACTCCCCAAGTGAGCACAACGGCCGGTGCTGCGCCGATCCAACCAGGAACCTCCTCCAGGTACCCTACGCAGGTGCAGGGTCCCAAGGCATTGGGCTGTCCTCGACTGTTTTCCCAGAGCACAAGCAGGGAGCTGGATGGAAAGTGGAGCTTCTGGAATTAGAGCTGGCATCCATATGGGATCCCAGAGCATTCAAGGCGAGGACTTAAACACTAGGCCACACTGTCGGACCCTGCCTTTAGATGTAATAAGGCTTTTTAAGAAAATGACATGCTGTGGCATTGGATATATAGTACCCAATCTGTCCCATCTTATTGTCGAATTAATTCCTTGATCACTATCTGATGATCTTTGTATCTTTTTATAGCTTTTGGCTGAAGTGTATTTTGTCTAATGCACTACTCCTGCTTGCTTTAGGTTTCCACTTAGGTAGAACATTTTTTTCCATCTTTTCACCAGTGTGTGTCTTTACTAATGAGTTTCTTAAGGTACATATCCTTGGTTATTTTTTAATCCATTTAGCCAAACTATATCTTACCTGGGAGTGTGGTCCATTGACGTTCAAAGTTGTTGCTAATAAGTAGTAACAGTAAGTAGCTGTTATTAATAAGTAATCTATGCACTTAAAAATTAGTTGGTTTCTTCTGAGTATTCTTCATCCAGTTATGGGTGAGCTTCAAAGTTTTCCATTTTGGGCCCAGCACAATAGCGTAGTGGTTAAAGTCCTCACATTTCACATGCCAAGATCCCATATGGGCACTGTTTCTAATCCCGGCGGCTCTGCTTCCCATCCAGCTCCCTGCTTGTGGCCTGGAAAAGCAGTCAAGGATGACCCACAGCCTTGGGACCCTGCACCCACATGGGGGGCCCGCGCTCCTAGCTTCAGACTGACTGAGCTCCAGCCATTGCGGCCACTTGGAGTGAGCTGTCAGACGGAAGATCTTCCTCTCTGTCTCTCCTCTCTGTATATCTGACTTTGTAATGAGAATAAATAGAAGTTTTGCATGTTCTCATGATGCTAGCCTGCTACCTTTTATTTGCTTCTGTCTGTACATTTCCTTCAAACAAGTTTTAGGAGGCCAGTTGATTCTGATGACTTTCCTGACTTTCACTCATTTTGGAGAATATTTAAGTTATAAAGGATAGTTCTACTCAGCCAAGTATTTTTGGCTGATAGGCTTACTTTTTCTTCACAACTTGAAATAAACCATTCAATTCCCTCTTGGCCTATAAAATTTCTGTTTGACAATGTTGTTTGTTTAGTGGAGGTCCCCTTGAAAATGACAGTGCTTTCCTTTTGAGAATGAACAATTGCTTGTACTTAAAAGAGCTGGGCCACAATAGGTCAAGGGAACATGGATCTTTTCTGATCCTGTCAATTGACATCCTATGGGCCTTCTGTACTTGGAGGTGTACTTATTAAGATCAGGGAAGTTATGAGCTGTTTCATTGAATATGCGGCATACTCTCTTCCTCTCAGGAATTCCAAGAAAGTGTTCATTTCAGTAAGGTCTCAAAGCTCTCGGGCTGCTTTCATTCCCTTTCTCACATTTTTTTAAAAGCTGGCTAGGAAATATTGAACCTGTCTTCAAGTTCAAATATTTTTTTAATTCTGTTGATCCTCATTTATCTTGACTTTCAACTATTTTCATTTTTAATTTTTCTTTAAGAAATACTTGATTTGCAAGGTAGATAAAGAGGGGGAGACAGATCCTCCATCTCAATGGCTGACATCAAGGACTGGGCCACTGGATAGCCAGGAGCCTCGAGCTCTGTCCCTCTTGTAGCTGACAGGGACCCAAGTACCTCTGCCCTCTTCTGCTGCCTCTGCAGACATATTAGCAGACATCTGGATCCAAGGTAGAATGGCCAAGACTTGAATCAGAGCTCATAGGAGATCAGTACACAGGCAGTAGCTCAGCCTGCTGCTCACTAGAGCCAGTCTGCAGTTGATTTTGTAATATCTGTTCAATTCCTCAAGGTCAGTCCTTGCCAAATTTCTCATATCATGCATTGATTTTCTAATTTCATTTTCTGTTGAAGTGTCTTATGTCTTTTTGAGTGTTCCACATCATTCTTTTTGGATTCTTTATTTTATTGGAAATGCAGGTTTACAGAGAGAAGCAGAAACACAGAAATATCTTCCATCCACTGGTTGATTCACCCAGTGTCCAGAATGGCCAGAGCTGAGCCAATCCAAAGCCAGAACTCCCTTATGGGTGCACAGTCCCAAGGCTTTAGGCTGTCCTCTACTGATTTCCCAGGCCACAAGCAGGGAGCTGGACGGGAAGCAAAGCATCCGGTATTAGAACCAGTGTCCAGCTATTGCGCCAGACCTCTCCCGTGTAAATTCTCAAATTTATTAGCATTCCTATGTATGCACCCTTAATTCTAATGTCGGTGTACACTAGGTATTAATGTTAAACACTTCAACAATGTGGTAGTAGTATCTTATAGTATAGACAATTCTATATGTAAAACTTGCAAGGTTCATTTCTCAACATGCTTAAGCCTTTAGTATTTTGTCCCAGCTTTTCCATTCTACGATAGCCATACTTCTGTAGGACAATATTCTTTTTTTTTTCTTTTTTTTTTATTATTTAACTTCATTAATTACATTGTATTATGTGACACAGTTACATAGATACTTGGGTTCTCCCACCCCTCCCCAAACCCTCCCACCATGGTGGATTCCTCCACCTTGTTGCATAACCATAGCTCAGGTTCAGTTGAGATTTCCCCATTGCAAGCATACAGCAAACATAGAGTCCAGCATCTTATTGTCCCGTCAAGTTCAACGGCTTCTTAGGTATACCCTCTCTGGTCTGAAGACAGAGCTAGCAGAGTATTATCCCAGTCAATTGAAAGCTCCATCATACCATCAGCAAAAATTTACATCATTATGGAATTAATTGACATAGTAATGAGTAACCAACATGTTGAAAGTAAATGCGAGTTCCCAGCCACCTTCTGTGACCACCTCACCTATACTTCAATTTAGTTTATACACAACATATAACATTCAAAACATAACATGTTATACATAACATCATATCATCTTAAATCAAGGCAAACATGTGGTATTTAACCTTTTGGGATTGGCTCATTTCCCTTAGCATTATGGTTTCCAGTTTGGCCCATTTGGCCACAAAGAACTGCATTTTGTTTTTTTTAATAGCTGAGTAGTATTCCATGGAGTAGATGAACCATAGCTTTCTTATCCAATCCTCTGTTGATGGGCATTTTGGTTGTTTCCATGTTTTTGCAATTACTGATTGTGCTGCTATGAACATAGGAGTGCATGTTGGTTTCTCATAAAACAATTGTTTTGGATATATTCCTAGGAGTGCTATTGCTGGATCATACGGTATGTTGAATTTGAGTTGTTTGAATATTCTCCATACTGATTTCCATAGAGGCTGTACCAGCCTGCAGCCCCACCAGCAGTGGAGTAGGGATCCCTTTTCCCCGCAACCTCGCCAACAAGTGTTGTTGGTGCTTTTATTCATGTGGGCCAGTCTTACTGGCGTTAGGTGGTACCTCATTGATGTTTTAATTTGGATTTCCCTTATTGCCAGGGAACTTGAGCATTTTTTCATATGTTTATTTGCCATTTGGGTTTGTTCCTTTGTGAAGTGTTTGCCCATTTCCTGTGCCCATTTCTTGAGTGGCTTGTTTGTTTTGACATTTTGGTTGTTTTGTAGCTCTTTGTATATTCTGGAGATCAGCCCTCTATCACCTATGTCGTGTGCAAAGATCTTCTCCCATTCTGTGGGTTGCCTTTTTACTTTGTTGATTGTTTCTCTAGCTGTACAGAAGCTTCTTAGTTTGATGAGGTCCCAATTGTTTATTTTGGTCTCGATTTCTACTGCATTTGGAGTCTTTTTTAGGAAGTGAGGGCCTACCCCTAAGTGTTCCAGTGTGTTTCCAACATTTTCTTCCAAAAGTTTGAAGGTTTCTGGATGTAGGTTTAGATTTGTTATCCATTTAGAGCTGATCTTAGTGTATGGTGAGAGATGTGGATCTATTTTTTTGTTTCTGCAGGCTATTAACCAGTTGTCCCAACAGCATTTATTGAACAGACCTTCCCATTTGCCTGGATTGTCATTTGTCTTTTTGTCAAAGATTATTTGGCTGTATCTGTGTGGGTTTCCTTCTGGTGTTTCTATTCTGCTCCATTGATCTTCCTCTCTATCTTTGTGCCAGTACCAGGCTGTTTTGATAATCACTGCCCTATAGTATGTCCAGAGGTCTGGAACTGTGATTCCCCCTGCTAACTTCCTGTTCTTCAGGATGGTTCTAGCTATCCGTGGTTTTTTGTTCTTCCAGATGAACTTATGGATCATTGTTTCCAGTTCCATGAAGAATGTTTTGGGCAATTTGATTGGGATTGCGTTGAATGTATATATTGCTTTTGGCAGTATAGACATTTTAATGATATTGATTTTACCTATCCAGGAGCATGGGATGTTGCTCCATCTTTTGAGGTCTTGTTCAATTTCTTTTTTGAGTAGTTTGTAGTTTTCTTCGAATAAGTCTCCTACATTTTTGGTTAGATTTATTCCCAGATATTTCATACTTTTCTCTGTTATTTTGAATGGTATCTTGCTGGTTAAGTCTTTTTCCATCTTGGGACTGTTCGCATACACTATGGCTGTTGATTTTTGTTCATTAATTTTATACCCTGCCACTCTACCAAACTCTCGTACAAGTTCTAGCAGTCTCTGTATTGAGTCTCTTGCCTCTTCTACATAAAGAATCATATCATCTGCATATAGTGAGAGTTTGACTTCTTCGTTTCCCATTTGGATTCCTCTGATTTCTTTTTCTTGTCTTATGGCCTCAGCGAGTACCTCTAGGACTATGTTGAATAGTAGTGGAGAAAGTGGACATCCCTGTCTTGTTCCAGATCTCAGTGGGAAGGGTTCCAGCTTTTCTCCATTCAGTATGATGCTGGCGTTGGGTTTTTCATATATGGCTTTAATTATGTTGTGGATTTTTCCATCTATGCCTACCTTGGTTAGGGTTTTTAGTAGAAAGTGGTGTTGGATTTTGTCGAAAGCTTTTTCTGCATCTATTGATACTATCATGTGATTCTTGTTTTTCAGTTTTTGGATGTAGTGTATCACATTTATGGATTTGCGAATGTTGAACCATCCCTGCATTCCAGGGATGAATCCTACTTGATCTGGATGAACGATCTGTCTGATGTGTTTTTGAATTCTGTTGGCTAGGATTTTGTTGAGAATCTTAGCATCAATGTTCATCAAAGAGATAGGTCTGTAGTTTTCCTTCTCTGTTAGTTCTCTGTCTGGTTTTGGGATTAAGGTAATGTTGGCTTCATAGAATGAGTTTGGAAGGGTTGCCTCTTTTTCTATTGTTTTGAAGAGTTTGTAGAGGATTGGGGTCAGTTCTGTTCGGAATGTTTTGTAGAATTCTGGAGTGAAGCCGTCTGGGCCTGGGCTTTTCTTTGTTGGGAGGTCTTTAATCACTGATTCAATCTCTACTTCAGTTATGGGTTTGTTCAGGTCGTTTGTTGCCTTTGGGCTAAGTTTTGGCAGGTGGTAGAAGTCTAAGAACTTTTCCATTTCCTGGTGATCTTCTGATTTGTTGGAGTACAGTGCTTTGTAGTAATTTCTAATTATGGCCTTAATGGATGTGGTGTCTGTTGTTATGTTGCCTTTTTCATCTTTGATGCTGTTAATTCTTGCCTTCTCTTGTTTTTTCTTTGTCAGTCGGGCCAGTGGGGTGTCTATCTTGTTTATCTTCTCAAAAAACCAGCTTTCTGATTCATTGATTTTGTGTATGTTTTTTTTTTTTATTTCTATCTGGTTGATTTCCTCCCTTGTTTTGATGATTTCTTGTTTCCTATTGTGTGTGGGGCACTTCTGCTGTTGTTTTTCCAATTCCTGGAGGTGTGTGTTTAGTTCTTGTATTTGGCGCCTCTCTTGGGCCTTGACATGAGCTCCAATTGCAATGAGTTTACCCCGTAGCACTGCTTTGGCAGTGTCCCACAAATTTTGGAATGTTGTGTCAGAGTTTTCATTGGTTTCCATAAATTTTTTGATCTCATCTTTAATTTCTTCCCTGACCCATTGTTCGTTTAATAGCATATTGTTCAGCCTCCAAGAGTTTCTGTATTTCCTGGGGCATTTTGAATTGCTGATTTCCAGCTTCATTCCATGGTGGTCTGAGAGGGTACATGGTATGATTCCTATCTTTTTGAAGTTATTTAGGTTTGCTTTGTGTCCTATCATGTGGTCGATCCTGGAGAAGGTGCCATGCACTGCTGAAAAAAATGTATAATCTGTGGCCTTAGGGTAAAAAATTCTATAAATGTCAACCAAGTCCAGTTGTTCTATTGTTTGTATAAGCTCTGTTGTTTCTTTGTTGAGTTTTTGTTTTGTTGATCTGTCTATTGTTGGTAGTGTGGTGTTAAGATCACCCACTATTATTGTGTGCATATCTATGTCTCCCCTTAAGTCCGTGAGTAATTGCTTCACGTAGCTAGGTGCGTTTGAATTTGGTGCATATATGTTCACAATGGTAATTACTTCCTGATGGATCAGTCCCTTCACCAATATATAATGTCCTTCCCTGTCCTTTTTGATGTGTGTCAGATTGAAGTCCACATCATCTGAAATTAAGACAGCTACCCCGGCCTTTTTTCTCGTCCATTGGCATGAAATATCTGTTTCCAACCTTTCACTTTCAGCTTCTTCGAATCTCTTCTGGTTAGTTGTGTCTCTTGTAGGCAACAGATAGTTGGGTGCTGTTTGATAATCCATTCTGTTAATCTATGTCTTTTGATTGGTGAGTTCAGGCCATTTGTTTTAAGAGTTAAAATTGAGAGGTTGTGATTTTGCCCTGCCATACTTGTTTTTGTGGGTGTTGATATCTGTGTAATTGCCCTTCCTTGTGTGGACTTTAGTGGGGAGATCTTCCTGTTTGCCATCTTTGCTTATGATTCACCTCCTTTTTTTCTGGATTTAGTGCATTTCTAAGGAGATTTTGTAGAGCTGGTTTTGTGCTGGCATATTCTTCTAATTTCTCTTTGCTGTGAAAGTATTTGATTTCATTCTCAAATACGAATGAGATCTTTGCTGGGTACAATATTCTTGGTTGACAGTTGTTCTGATTCAGGATTTGGAAGATCTTTGTCCATTCTCTTCTTGCTTGTAAAGTCTCTTCAGAGAAGTCAGCAGTGATCCTGATTGGTTTTCCCCAGTATGTGATCTTTTCTCTGCTTCGTACTTGTCTCAGGATTCTTTCTTTGTCTTCATTGGAGTGGAACTTGAGCACCATATGTCTGGGTGAAGATCGCTTTGGGTCATATCTGCTGGGAGTCCTCTGACCGTCCTGGATTTGGGCTGGGTTCATGTTCCAAGTGTTTTGGAAGTTTTCCTGTATAATTTCGTCGAGCACCATTTGCATTCCTGACTCTTTTTCCGCTCCTTCAGGAAGGCCAATAATCCTAATATTTGATTTTCTGAGGTTGTCTTTCATTTCTTGTATGGTCTTATTGGCTTTGTTCAGACTTGTCTCCAGCTGTTTCATGAACTGGGTATGTTCGTTTTGTGTGTCTTCCGTTTCAGAGATCCTCTCTTCTGCTGTATTTGTTCTGTTGGTTAGGCTCTCAATTTTGTGCTCTAAGTCAAGGATTTTACTTTTCATTTGTTGTATTTCTGAGGTTATGTGGTTCTTGAATTCCTTGAAGTCCTCCCAGTTCTTCTCATTGTCTCTGACATATTTTAACATTATTTTTTTGAATTCCTTGTCTGGTAGATCTTCTATGTCTTCATCTCGCATCTCCAAAATAGACATTGGCTTTTGATTCTTTATTGGTAGGGTGTTGGCACTCTCATCTGGATCATTACCTTTTCTGGTATTTCTTCCCATTGTGTTAGTGTTTCTTTTTTGAGAGACCTAGGCACCAGTGTGCTGAGGGGTCTCCAAGCACTATCCTGTAGAGATCGGTGTCTGCAGGCGTGGAGTAGCAGGGTGTGGGAATTTTCAAGGCACTTTTGGTGCATCTCCAGAACACTGGACCTCAGGGCGCCACTTCCAGGGCCCAGCGGATTCAAAGCGCACTCTCAGCTCGTCCCCTACAGGTATGCTACCACAGGGCGTGGGGGAGTGAAGGCACTCTCTGTGTGCGCCCCCTGTGCGCAGGATCACAAGGCTCGGAGCACGGGACTATAGGGCGTGGGGTATTCCAGGTGCTCTCTGGGAATGCCTCCTGCGCAGGCCCGCCCACCCCAGCGCTTGCAGGGGACTGACCGCCCCAGCGCTAGCACGGGACTGCCCAGCCCAGAGGCGTGCTTGGGTTCCTGTGGGATAGCACCGCCCAGCTGAGTGCCACACCGCAAAGGCACGGGGGAGTATTCAGTGTGCCTTTTGCCTTTCTCCCAGACACAGCTTTGGCAGTTTCAAGGCACTCGCCCTGTGTCTCTAGACGCTGGAGTCTCGGGGGGGGGAGGGGCGGGGAGACGAGCACCAATTGTGTTCAGGCTCTGTGCATGCCCCTGGGGGGCCAACTCCCTAAGCCTCCAACCCACCACTGTCCCCACCCAACTCACTCAAACCTCAGGTTCTTGCAGTTTGCCTCTTCCTCTGGTGGGAACCCTCGCCGCGAAAGCGTCTCTCAGCTACTGCGTCTGTTGCTGGTCTCGGGGGGTGTAGGCGGGTGGAACCTGGAGGCTGCGGCGGTCCCGGCGGGGCTTGGCGACCAGGGTGGGCGGATGCCAGCAGGTCCCGGTGACTCAGGGTCCTGGTGTCCGCAGCGGGGGGAGTCCTGGCGGGTCCTGATGACCAGGGTGAGCAGATGCCAGCAGGTCCCGATCACCGCCGGTCCTCACGGCCAGCGTAGGCTGGTCGGCCGGCGGCTTTCAGCGTCTGCGGGTGGGTCGGTCGGCGGCTTTCAGAGTCTGCATTCAAAGGTGACTCAGCAGGTCAGGAGCGGAAAGTCGTCTTCCCTGCCCTTCGTTTTGTTTTTCCCTGGTTGCTCTTCCGAGTTGTGTGGATTTTTTTGGTTCCACACTGTCCAGGGAACTTCACGTTCTTCTCCCTGTAGTTCTATGCTGCTCCACTTACGCTTTTGTCGCGTTCTAGCCCTCTCTGTCTGTGAGCTCTCTCACAGTCTTCCTCCTATGTAGGCCATCTTGCGAGTCTCCTCTGTAGGACAATATTCTACAAGCAATTCTCTTCCTTAATAGCCTGCTTATTTGCTCGATTTACATTTTGAAACAATCATGTAAGACTCCAAATTAAGACATTCTATAAATAAAAACATACCACATTATAAATACTATTGCTTTAAGCAAGTCTTACCCATTTCTCCCAATTTGTAGAAACACATTTTAACACAAACCTGCCTCAAAACCGGGAATCAGAAGTTTTTCCAGTAACCTTCTCGCTGATGAGGGAATTTCCCCTTCTTAAATGGCAGGTGAGAATCACAATGAGGACCTGAAGGAGCCCAAGGTCCTGAATTGGTTCCAAAGGGCAGACTGCAAGCATGCGCCTCCCTTTTGCATGGCTGGTAAGTCTGGAGCTGCTTCTTGGCTTCTGTTTTATTTTAATACTTTTTTAAAGATTTATTTATTTTTATTGCAAAGTCAGATATACAGAGAGGAGGAGAGACAGGGAGGAAGATCTTCCATCCAATGATTCACTCCCCAAGTGAGCCGCAACGGCTGGTGTGCACCAATCTGAAGCCGGGAACCAGGAACCTCCTCTGGATCTCCCACGCGGGTGCAGGGTCCCAAAGCTTTGGGCTATTCTCAACTGCTTTCCCAGGCCACAAGTAGAGAGCTGGATGGAAAGTGGAGCTGCCGGGATTAGAACCGGCATCCATATGGGATCCCGGGGCTTTCAAGGCCAGGATTTTAGCCGCTAGGCCACGCCGCCGGGTCCGCTTCTGTTTTATTGAATTCAAGAGAACCAAAAAATTTCAATTTGGCTGTTGTCTTAACTAATACATTCCTAGATAGTCTCTTATCAATAAGATGAAAATCACTTAAAAGGAGATGTTAAAACACTGTTGTTCTTCACAAGGAATCAGACATCAATTCCATTGTCTTACAGGAAAATTCAGAAATTATACACATCATAACCAATTTCACTATCTAATTTCAAACTGTTTTTCCTGTAAGGCAAAATCTCACTTCTTTCTAAATAAGAACAAATAATTTAAAATCTGGACCAATTTCATGATTAGGAAACATTTTGACCAGTGGACATAAATTCTCATTTACTTTATGCTAAATTTGATGTCTCATATGCTATTTTATAATATTGTGAGATTACAATCAAATTATTTTAAAGGACAATTATATTATCCAAGTTCTGTCTCAATCTTTGAAGGTTCTAGGGATCCTACTAGAACTTTCAAAGTCAGGAGACTTGGTTTCAAACTCTGAAGAATTGAGGTGTAAATTAAAGTACACTTAACATGTAACTGAATATGTGAATGGATACTGAATTTTAGACCTGATCAGTGCCAGGACAACACTGTAAGCTGAAGACTAAGCAGCAAGAAAACGGTATAGGAGCCTTAGCCCAGCAGAGGTGGGGAGTTGGGTCTGACCAAGTCCTGTTAGTTGAGTTAGACCTCTCTAAAATTACGTACCAGGAGAGAGAAAGGGGACCAGTCGTGGTCCATCCCATCTTGTCTGTCAGTCATACACAGACCCAATTCTGAACAAGAACAACTAAATTCACGACACAGATAGAAGTCTTGTCTGGACAGAAGTAATAGGACTCTAACTGACTAAACAAACATGCACAATCACTACACACGTCAGAACAGACATAAAATTCAACCTTTTGTGACTTCCAACCTCTTCTTTGACATACTTCAACCTGGAAATGTTTCGTAAAGCAAGCACATAGGTTCATCTCGTGCTTAGCGTTAATTTAACAGTGGATTTGGTCCACTGGTTACTTTTATGTATAACTGCTAGATGAAGTTACAGAACAAGTTTCCATTTTTTTCTTATGAATGTTACATCGCTTATGTCTTACCCTGTCCCTCCCAGCTAGGGGTTAGGGCTATGAGGTAGAGCTAGAGAAATTCAGGCCCTAAGGGTGGCATGGGTGAGGTCAAGAGAAACTGGAAAAGCAGATAAGGGCAAAGGTGAAAGTGGTTACAATGGAGAGGAAATCTGTGTGCTACCCAGTGAGGAGAGCAAATGGAGACCTTCAGACAGGGGGATGGGCCCGCCCTCTCAGCAAGGCCAGGATCATGGGGTGATGGGATTATCATCCAGCCTTACATATGCCTGAGCCAATTCTAGGAGCAAATGTACACCATAAAGGCTGTCGGAGATCTCGCAATAGAATCCTTTCATCTAAAGTTTCGCTAAAACTACAGCAAATAGTTCTTTCTACTGTGCTGATCGTTGACATGGCTCAGAATAGATTACATAGACAAGATTGGACAGAAAAACGTCTGCTGCAGCCCCTCTTCCTTCCTCATGGTTTGTTGGTAAAAGGGCAGGATTTTCCCAATCCAAGCGATTGAAAGTGGTGACCCACTTCTATGGCCCATAATGGCAGTCAATGGTGCTGAGGTACCCTTGAAGGGAGGCTGCCAGCCTGTTGCTGTTTCTTTGAACCCATTCAAAATCATTCATTCGAGCCGGGCGGCATGGCCTAGCGGCTAAAGTCCTGGCCTTTAACGTGCCGGGATCCCCTATGGACGCCGGTTCTAATCCCGGCAGCTCCACTTCCCATCCAGCTCTCTACTTGTTGTGGCCTGGGAAAGCAGTCGAGGATGGCCCAAAGCTTTGGGACCCTGCACCCGCGTCGGAGACCTGGAAGAGGTTCCTGCCTCCCAGCATCGGATTGGCATGCACCAGCCCGTTGTGGCTCAGTTGGGGAGTGATTCATTGGATGGAAGATCTTCCTCTCTGTCTCTCCTCTCTGTATATCCGGCTTTCTAATAATAATAAAATCTTTAAAAAAAAATCACTCATTGAAGAAGGGACAACAAGCTTTGCTGGTTCAGTCTTCACATCTAAAGGCTAGCTCTCTGACCCCGATCAATTGGCAGATCTAATTCAGAAGGTAAGTATAAGCTCTGGGCACCCCTCCAACAGACAAATGCACCCACTGGAGGGAACTGCCCTCCTGAACAAGGGCAGCCATAAGCATGAAAGAATTTGAAAATGTTCACACTTGAAACAATTTCTTAGGGCAATAATGAGCAAGTAGCCTTGGCCCAGGGAGAGTTAGGCTCGCTCCTGGCATGGCTTTAAGTCCTGTATTCCAGGAATCACACTCCACTGGGCAGTTCCCTTCAGGGATAACCCTAATGGGAAAGGCCTGGAGTACCTCACGCTGCCCGAACAGAATGCTTGCAACTGGGGCTGTGCTGACTCCCCTTGAGCTGGGGGTGGTTTTCTGTCCTCTGAGCTGCCCAGAAGCTCTTGTTGGGGCGGCTGAGGTGGGCCAGGGCCAATGTCCTAAGCATCAGTTTTGCTCTTCCCTTGCCAAGCATTGTGGGAAAATAAATTAACCAATGTTACCGACAGGTGCCAATTTGACCAGGGTCCCTCAGACCTTGAGTGCCTGAGCACCTAGGATTTCTAACCCTCGAAACTTCAGCATGTAATTTAGTGCCTTAAGCGCAGGATGATCAGGTTCCTCACCATTACTGCCCATGTTTAAGGACAGTAGAGGAGAGTGGTCCTCAGATACCCAGTCGGGTTGTCCGGCCAAGGAGATCCTGTGCAGAGTTTTGGGTAACGCCCAAGTGTCAAATTGGACAGAAACCGCCAGTCCTCACACAAGTTCACCCCAGAGCCATGCATCCAAGGCCATCTCTCAAAGCAGGAGATGAGAGGTTAGGCGCAGCATTGTCTTTTTCCCTATCACCTACCTTAACTTCAAGCTGTCAGGGGATTCAACTGGAGATAAGCTGGGAATGGGGGCGGGGTGTGTGTGACCACCTTCGTGCAGAGCTGTGGGGTGCCAAGGGTCACTTACGCAGAGTACACTACAGCTCGCCAGGAGGATTACAGCACTAAAGGTGAGTCCCAAGAGAAGAAGGCGATCTGAAGAACCACAACTTGTGTGAGGATGTGCTTCACTCAGGAGGAGCGAGGAGGGGGCAGGGATAGAGGGGAGGAGCAGAATGGGGGGCCCCTGTGGCTGGAGGGGAGGAGCAGAGTGGGGAGCTGCTGCTGGTGGAGGGCAGGGGAGCAAAGTGTGGGGTGGCCTTGGCTGGAGGCGAGGGGAGCCGGGGAGCAGAGCAGAGTGGGGCCCCTCAGCGGGAGGGGAGGGGAGGGGAGCCTGGGAGCATTCTGGAGCAGACTGGGGGGGGCCCGCAGGAGGGGAGCTGCAGTTTGGAGGGGAGGTCACGGAGCTGAGCTGAGTGGGGGGCATCCCGCAAGAAGGGGGCTGGGGTCTCGCAGCAGACCAGAACAGCAGAGCAGCAGAGCAGCAGAGTCCCTTCGGAGCGAGGCGCCCCCCCCCTCGAGGAGGTGGCCAGGGTCCAGGAGCAGAGCGACTGCAAGGGAGGGGATGGAAGCCAGGGAGCAGAGCAGAGTGGGGCCTCATGGCTGGAGGGTAGGGGAGATGGGGAGCGGATCTGAGCAAACTGGGGGGGGCCCATGCGGGAGAAGAGCCCTGGAGGGGAGCCCCTGAGCAGAGCAGAGAGGGGGGTCCTGTGAGTGGAGGGGAGCAGAGCCCCGGAACTGAGCAGAGGGGGTGGTTGTGGAGCAGAGCAGAGTCGGGGGATCCCGTAAGGAGGGGGCCAGTGTTGCAGAGCTGAGCAGCAGAGCAGCAGAGCAGCAGAGCAGCAGAGCCACATTGGAGCAGGGTGACATGGCGAGGAGGTGGCCAGGGTTGCGGAGCTCAGTGGACCAGAGCAGGGGGAACAGAAGAGCAGAATAGCAGCAGAGACCCTTCAGAGCGGGGGGGAACCGCAAGGAGTAGGCCAGGGTCCTCCAGCAGAGCCCCTTCTGAGCCCAGCGGCCCCGCGAGGAGGGGGTGGGGTCACTGAGCAGAGAAGCAGTGCAGCACAGCCTCTTAGGAGCTGGGAGGCCCCCACCGAGGACGTGGCCAAGGTCCAGGGGCAGAGCAGTAGAGCAGCAGAGCAGCAGAGCAGCAGCAGCAGAGGCCCTTCTGAGCAGGGAAGCCCCGCTAAGCCCCACCAAGGAATGCTTCACCCTCCTACAGGGGCATCCTGGATTCAAGACCCTTTCTCCTGCTGCGGACCACCTGTGGACCATCAGCTGCCACTGATGTGCCACCTGAACCAAGAAACCCCAACAGCTGACGTGTCTTCTCCACAGAGGCTTTCTCACCAGGAGAGGTAGAGTAGCAGCATGCCTGGATGCCTTGTTGATGTCCGCTGCTCTCTCAGCACGGAACAGCCAAAGTTGTGCCAGCAAGGGGGACAGGTACTTTCACTGGCCTGTTGAAGGAGCTGCTGAAGAAACTGGTAAGGGATGTTGTCGGGTGGTGCGGGTTTTGGTGGTTGGGGAGGGGTCCTAAGGTGTCAAGCCTCAGCCTGTGAGGCAGTTCAGCAGTATAGGTGCTGCTTCAAGACCTGACAGAATCCTCTGTAGTCCAGGCCCTGCTGATGGTGCTGGGAGAGCAGCGGAGGATGCTGCAGGAGCTTGTGCCCCTGTGGCCCCTGTGGCCCTGTGACCCTGTGGGACATGTGGAGGAAGCTTCTGGTGTCCGGGCTTGTCCTGGCCTAGCCACATCTGGCTCTGGTGATGGTCCCTGGGGAAGTGAGCCAGCAGATGAAAGAAAGATTGCCCTCTCCCTCTCTGTTCCTTTGTGTTTCAAACAAAATATGACAGATTCAGGCAGGCACTCAGGCATGCAGGAAGGAAGCAAAAGAAAGCTGCTGTCCTGGGTGGTAGGGAGTGTGCTGTGTGCTGTGCTGTGGCTCTAGACTGCTTTTGTCTGCCAATGCAGACCCCAAGGGTGTGCGTAGGGCTTCTGTCCTGGGACTTCTGTGCAACCTCTCCAAAGAATGTCCTTGAGAGTGAATTTCTCTTAGGCTGGGTTTGTTTCCCTTGTTTGTGCAGGAGAGCCTGGAGGAGCGTCCTGCAGTGAGTCTTGCTGTCTACGACAGGGCGCATAAGCTGCCCTTTTTCCCCCTGGTTGGCTGAGGCATTTTGAGCACTAGAAGGACCAGCCCCAGCCATCCTAGTGTCAGGTGGGAATCCCGGACTGAATTCCTTTATATGTGTCCCTTGAAGATTGGGGTCCAAGGCCAAACAGCCTGCATACGAAGGATCAAGAGGGGGTGGAGGATGCTTGTGGCCTTGCATCAGGCCGGGTCACTGTGCTAGGAAGTGGCTGTCTGTCTTCACCAGCAAGGTAGAACCTAGGGCACAGGGAGAAAGCTAAAAGCTGGAGTTCCACGTCACGGTCCCCAGAGGCCCTGTGGGAAGTGGAGTCCCACATCAGTGTGTCCTATTGCCCTGTGGGACCTGCAGTCCCATGTCTGCATGCCCACGGGATCTCTTTGACCTCGATCCTAATTCAACATCCCCCAATCTCTGGGGAATCTGGAGTCCCACCTCAGCGTGGCAATGGACACTCTGAGACCTGGAGTTACACACCAGCTGACTACCAGTATTCTTTTGCAGATGAGGTCCCCGGAAACCTTTCCGGGATCCAGCAGGAGAGGATCCTCCACCCTGCTGGGGTCCAGCAGCAGAGGGCCTTCCTCTGCTGCTGGTGTCCGGCAGCAGAGGACACTCCTCCCAGTTGGGGTATGGCAGCAGATAACCCTTGTCCCTGCTGAGGTTCAGCAGCAGAGGACACTCTTTCCTGCTGGGGTCTGGCAGCAGAGGACCCTCCTCTCTGCTGGGGTCCTGCCTCAGAGGACCCTCCACCCAGCTGTTGTCCAGCAGCAGAGGACCCTACTCTCTGCTGATGTTTGGCACCAGAGCACCCTCTTCTTTGCTGAGGTCTGGGAGCAAAGGACCCTCCTCTCTGCTGGGGTCCGGCAGTGGAGGACCCTCCTCTCTTCTGTGGTGCTGCACCAGAGGATCCTCTTCCGCTCCTTGGGGGTCCACACCAGATGAACCACCTCCCTGTTGCTGGGGTCCAGGCCCAGAGGACACTCCTCTACTGCTGGGGTCTGGCAACAGAGGACCTTCCTAAGTTGCTGGGGTCTGGCAGCAGCAGATCCTTCTCCCAGCAGGGGTCCCGCAGTGGAGGATCTCTACTGCTGCTGGGGATGGCACCAGAGGACCCACCTCTCTGCTGGGGTCCAGCACCTGGGGACCCTCCACTCTGCTGGGGTCTAGCAGCAGAAGACAGTCATCTCTGCTGGGATCCGGATGCAGTGAACCCTCCTCTGCTACTGGTGTCCAGCAGCAGAGGACACACTCCTGCTGCTGGGGTCTGGCAGCAGAGGACACTGCTTTGCTGCTGGGGTCCTACAGCAGAGAACAATCCTCTGCTGCTTGGGTGCGGCAGCAGAGGACCCTCCACTGCTGCTGGGGTCCAGTACCAGAGGACTCCTCTTTGTGCTGAGGTCCAGCAACAGAGGACCACCCTCTGCTTCTGGGGTCCGGCACCAGAGGAACCACTTGTGCTGCTAGGGTCCGGTACCCGAGGACTCTCCTCTCCTGCTGGGGTTCAGCACCAGAGGACCCTCTACTCTGCTGGGGTCCAGCACAAGAGGACCGCCTTCTGCTGCTTTGGTCAGGCAGCAGAGGACCTGCCTCTGCTGCTGGACCCCAGCTGTTAGGAAGCTGCAAAGGACCCTCCCCTCCTGCTGGACCCCTGCAGCAGAGGACCATCATCTGCTGCTGGACCACAGCATAGGGGAAGTTGCAGAGGACCCTCATTCCCTACTGGACCCCAAAGAGAGGACCCAGCAGCGGACCCTACTCTTCTACTGGCGTCCTGCAGCAGAGGACCCTGCTCCCTGCTGTTTCCGGCAGAAGAGGACTCTCAACTACTGCTCTGGTCCGGCACCAGAGGATCCTCCTCTGCTGTTGGGGTTTGGCAGCAGACAATCCTCTTCCCTGCCTGTATCCAGAAGAAAAGGACCCTCCTAACTGTTGTGGTCTGGCAGCAGAGGAACCTCCTATGCTCTTGGAGTCCGGTACCAGAGGACCCTACTCTGCTGCTGTTTTCTGGTACCAGAGGACCCCCCTCTGCTGCTGGGGTATGGCACTAGAAGACCCCCCTCTGCTGCTGGGGTCTGGCAGCAGAGGACCCTCCTTCTGCTGGATTCTGGCAGCAGAGGACCCTACTCCCTGCTGGGATCCGGCAGCAGAGGACAATCTTCCCTGCTGCAGTCCGGCAGCAGAGAACCTTCCTCTGCTCTTGGTGTCAGGCACAAAAGGACCCCCATCTGCTGCTTGGGTCCAGCAAAACAGAACCCTCTATGATCTTAGGCCCGGCACCAGAGGACACCCCTCTCTGTTGGAGTACACCACCAGAGGTGCCTTGTTTCTGCTGGGGTGGATCAGCAGAAAATCCTCCTCTCTGTCTGGGTCCGGCAGTAGAGGACCCTACACTGCTGCTGCGTCTGACAGCAGAGGACCCTCTTCTTCTGCTGGACCCCAGCAGAGAGGAAGCAGCAGAGAACCATCCTCTCTGCTGGTGTCTAGCATGAGAGGACCCATCTCTATGCTGGGGTCCAGCAGAAAGGAAGCAGAAGAGGACCCTCCTCTCGGCTGGAGTCCCGTAGCAGAGGACCTTCCTCTGCTTTTGGGTTCAGCAGCAGAGGACCCTCCTCTCTGCTGTAGTGCAGCACCAGAGGAGCCTTGTCTTCTGCTGTGGTCCAGCAGCAGAGGAAACTCCTCTCTGCTGGGGTCCAGAAGCGGAGCACCCTCCTCTCTGCTGAGTTCTAGCACCAGAGGACCTTCTTCTCTGCTAGGATCCAGCACCAGATGACCATCATCTCTGTTGGGTTCCAACATCCGAGGACCCTTCTCTATGCTGGCGTCCGGCAGTAGAGGACCCTCCTCTCTTTTTGGGTCTGCCAGCAGAGGATGCTCCTCCCTGCTGGGGTCCAGCAGCAGAGGACCTTCATCCATGCTGGAGAGCCTTGGATGAGCATCCCGCACTGAGTGCTGATGGCCACGAGATGGCGCCCAAAGCCGCCATTCTTTCTTTCCTTTTTTTCTTTTCTTTTCTTTTCCTTTTTTTTTTTTTTTTTTTTACACATTTATTTATTTTATTCCAAAGTCAGATATACAGAGAGGAGGAGAGACAGAGAAGAAGATCTTCCGTCCGATGAGTCACTCCCCAAGTGAGCCACAATGGCTGGTGCACGCCAATCCAAAGCCAGGAACCTGGAGCCTCTTCTGGGTCTCCCATGTGGGTGCAAGTTTCCAAAGCTTTGGGCCGTCCTCGACTGCTTTCCCAGGCCACAAGCAGGGATCTGCTTGGGAAGTGGAGAAGCCGGGATTAAAACCGGTGCCCATATGGGATCCTGGGGCTCGTCCAAGGCGAGGACTTTAGTTGCTAGGCTACGGTGCCGGGCCCTAAGCTGCCCTTTCTACCCCTGGTGGGCTCAGGCCTTCTGAGCTCTAGACAGTCCAACCCGAGCCATCCTAGGGTGAGGTGGGGGTCACAGACAGTATTCTGGTACACGTGTTGTTGAAAGATCAGGGCTCCAAAGCCGAACAGCCCACATACCAAAGCCGGGGAGGGGTGGAGGACGCTTGTGGCCTAGCATCAGTTCAGGCCTCTGTGATAGGAAGTGTCAGGGTGCCTTTAAGAGCAAGGCACTTAAAGAACCCTGGGAGGTGGTGTCCTATGTCAGCATGCCCACAGGCCCTCAGGGAGCTGGAGTCCAACACCAGCATCCTGGAGGCCCTGAGAGCTGGAGTCCCGCACCTGCGTACCACAGGCCCTCTGTGAGCTGGGTGTTACACACCAGCCCACTGGGGTTGTACTGTGCCAGATAAGGTCCCTGGAAACCTTACTGCCACCCCCATTCCTTGCAGAGCACCCTGAGATGCAGGCTCTGGGCATTCTTTGGCAAGTGGAGCATCTCCCTGATGAGATACCAAGAGGGCTTCATGGACTTTTATTTTTTTTCATTCCAAAGTCCGAGATACAGAGAGGAGGAGAGACAGAGAGGAAGATGTTCCGTCCGACGATTCACTCTCCAAGTGAGCTGCAACAGCCGGTCCCCTCGGCACTCACTCTGCTGGGGCCTCAGCGAGAGGGTCCCCCTCGGAACCGCATCCTTCGCTGCTGGGGCCTCAACGAGAGGGTCACCCTTGGAACCGCATCCTTTGCTGCTGGATTCTCAATGAGAGGGTCACCCTCGGGCCCCCTCTGCTGGGGCCTCAGCGAGAGGGACAGCCGCAGCCCCACTCCCTCGATGCTGGGATCTTAGAGTGAGGGAACACCGAACCCCCCTCTCTCTCTTTTGCGGTCTAAGTGAGAGGGACCCTCGGCCCTCCTTTCTCTCTCTCTCTCTCTTTCTCTCTCTGCTGGAGCCTCAGCAAGAGGTTCCCCTCGGGACTCCCTCTGTGGGGGCTTCAGGGAGAGGGACTGTCTGCAGCCCTCTCTCTCTGTTCTTCTCTGGTGGGAACTCAGCGCGAGGGTGCCACTTGTACCCCACCTCTCTCTCTGCTGGGGCCTCAGCGAGAGGGACTCACAACCACCCCCTTTCTCTCTGTCTCTGATGGGGCCTCAGCGAGAGGGACCCTCTGAGCCAGAGCCTCTATCTCTGCTTGGACATCTGAGAGAGGGTCCCCCTTGGGACTCCGTCTGCTGCGGCCTATGTGAGAGGGACCACCGGAAACCCACTCCCTAGCTGCTGGGGCCTCAGTGACACGGACCATCAAGCACCCCTCCATCTCTGCTGGGGCCTCAGTGACAGGGTCCCCCTTGGACACCCCCTCTCTCTCTGCTGGAGCCTCAGCGAGAAGGTACCCCTCGGGACACCCTCTCCTCGGGCCTCGGGAAGAGGCTCCCCCTCGGGACCCCCTCCGTCTCTGCTGGAGCCTCAGCCAGAGAGTCATCCTCTGGACCCCCTATGCTGGGGCCTCATCAAGAGGAACTCCCTCAAGACACCCTCTGCTGGGGCCTCAGCGAGAGAGCTCCCCGGAGCCCACTCCCTCGTTGCTGGGCCCTCAGCGAGAGGGTCCTCCTCGGGACCCCCTCTGCTGGCGCCTCAGCTAGAGGGACCCTTGGCACCCTCCGCTCTCTTCTGTTGGGCCTCTGAAAGAAGTCAGCACTTGGACCCCCTTTCTCTCTGCTGGGGCCTCAGGGAGTGGGACACTCGGCCCTCTCTCTCTCCTGAGGCCTCAGCAAGAGGGTCCCCCTGGGACCCACTCTGCTGGGGTCTCAGTGAGATTGTCCCAGTCGGATCCCTCCCTCTCTCTCTGCTGGGGCCTCCGCGAGAGTGTCTCCCTCGGGTCCTCCTCTGCTGGGGCCTCAGTGAGATGGATACCCGAAGCCCCTCTCCCTATCTGCTGTGACCCCTCGGACCCCCCCTCTCTCTGCCTTGGCCTTAGCAAGAGAGTCCCACTAGGGACCCATTCTGCTAGGACCTCAACGAGAGGGACCCCTGACGCTCCCACCCTCTCTGCAGGGGCCTCAGCAAGATGGTCCCCCTCAGACTCCCCTTGTGTCTCTGCTGTGGCCTCATCGAGAGGGTCCACTCGGGACCCACTCTGCTTTGACCTCAGCGAGAGGTTCCCCTCGGACCCGCTCTCTCTGCTTGGGCTTCAGGGAGAGAGTCCCACTAGGGACCCACTCGGCTAGGGCCTCGACGAGAGGGTCCCCCTTGGGACCCACACTCTCTTTCTCTCCTCTGGGGCCTCAGTGAAAGGGTCCCTTTCAGACTCCCCTCTCTCTCTCTGCTGGGGACTCAGCGAGAGGGTCCCCCTTGGGACCCACTCTGCTTGGGCCTCAGGGAGAGGGTCACCCTCGGACCCTCCCTCCCTCGCTGCTGGGGCCTCAACAAGAGGGTCCCACTAGGGACAACCTCTACTGGGGCCTCAGCGAGAGGGACCCTTTCTTTGCTGGGGCCTCAGTGAGAGGGAGACTCCCAGCCAGAGCCTTTTATCTCTGCTGGGGCCTCTGCGAGAGGGTACCCCTCGGGACCCCATCTGCTGACTTCTAAGTGACTGGGACCCGCAGAACCGCCCTCCCTCCCTGCTGGGGCCTCAGCTAGACGGACCTCCAGAGCCCCTCTCCATCTCTGCTGGGACCTCAGTTAGAGGGTCCCCCTCGGATGCGCCCTCCCTCTCTGCTGGAGCCTCAGCGAGAAGGTACCTCTCGGGACCCCCTCTCCTCAGGCCTCAAGAAGAGGGTACCCCTTGGGTACCCCTCCATCTCTGCTGGAGCCTCAGCGAGAGGGTCACCCTCTGGAGCCACTTTACTGCGGCCTTAGCGAGAGGGACTCCCTCGAGACCCCCTCTGCTGGGGCCTCAGTGAGAGGGTCCCCCTAGGAACCCTCTCTGCTGGGGCCAGAGCGAGAGGTTTGCCCTCAGGACCCCCTCTGCTGGGGCCTCAGCGAGATGATCCACCTTGGGAACTCCTCTGCAGGGGCCTCAGCGAGAGGGTCCCCCTTGGTACCCTCTCTGTTTGGGCCTCAGTGAGAGGGACCCTTTGCCCCCCCTTTCATCCCGATCTCCTGGGGCATCTGCGAGAAGGTATATCTCACGAGCCCCTCTGCTGGGGCCTCAGCGAGAGGAACCCCCGGCAAACCCCTCCCTGGCTGCTGGGGCCTCAGTGAGAGGGTCCCCCTCAGGACACCCTCTGCTGGGGCCTCAGCCAGGTGGAACGCTGGCGACCCCTCCCTGGCTGCTGGGGCCTCAGCAAGAGGTACCCCTTGGGACCCCTTCTGCTGTGGCCTCAGCCACAGGGACACCTGGAGCCATCTAACCTTTCTGCTGGGGCCTAGGCGAGAAGGTACCACTCGGGACCCCCTCTGCTGCGGCCTCAGCAAGAGTGCCCCCCGAGCCCCCTTCCCTCTCTGTGGATGCCTCAGCGGGAGGGTCCCCCTCGGGACCCCCTCTGCTGGAGCCTCAGCGAGAGTGTTCCTCTCGGACCCCTCCTCTCTCCCTACTGTGGCCTCAGCGAGAGGGTCCCCCTCGGAACCCCTCTGCTGGGACCTCATCGAGAGAGATCCTCATTACCTGACCCTCACTCTCTGTTGGGGCCTCAGCAAGAGGGTCCACCTCAGGAACCCCGTCTTCTAGGGCCTCAGTGTGGTGTCCAAGGGTGTCAAGCCTCAGCCTGCCAGGCAGATGGCCTATATAGCTGCTGCTTCAAGTCCTGGTTGTTTCCCCTGCAATCAGGCTCCCTGCTGATGATCCTGGGACAGCAGTGGAGGATGGTGCAGGGGTTGTGCCCCTGTTCCCCGTGAACCTTTATGACATGGGAATGAAGCTCCTGGTTCCCGGGCTTGTCCTGACCCTGCCACAGCTGGCTCTGGTGGAAGTGAGCCAGCAGATGCAAGAAAGTTTGCTCTGCCTCACTCTCTGTTCCTCTGTGCTTCAAAGCAAGCAGGACAGAGGGATACAGGCAGGCAGGAAGGAAGAGAAAGAAAGCTGCTGGCTTCCTGGGAGGGAGTGTGCTGTGTGCTGTGTACTGTGCTGTGGCTCTAGACTGCTTTTGTCTGCCAACGCGGACCCCAAGGACATGTGTAGTGTTTCAGTCCTGGGACTCCTGTGCAACCTCTCCGAAGAATGTCCTTGAGAGTGAATGTCTCTCAAGCCAGGTTTGTTTCCCTTGTTTGTGCAGTAGAGCCTGGAGGAGCGTCATGCAATGAGTCCTGCTGACCACGAGAGGGTGCGCAAAGCTGCCCTATCTACCCCTGGTTGTCCTTAGGCCTTTTGAGCACAAGAAGGCCCAGCCAGAGCCATCCTAGTGTTAGGTGGGGGTCCATTACAGTGTTCCTGGATATGTGTCGCTGGAAGATTGGGGTCCAAGGCAGAACAGCCCTCATACCAAGGTCCAGGAGGGTTTGGAGGACACTTGTAGCTTTGCATCAGGCTGAGGCTCTGTGCTAGGAAGTGGCTGTGTGCCTTCACCAGCAAGGTACAACCTAGGGCACGGGGAGAAACCTGGGAGCTGGAGTCTCACATCAGCGTGCCCAAGGCCCTCTGAGAGCTGGAGTCCCACATCAGCATGCCAACAGACCCTCTGGGACCTGGAGTTGCACACAGGCTGACAAGCCCTGATTTTTCACAGATGTGGTCCCCAGAAACATTTACACCACCTCCTTTCCTAGCTGAGCAACCCTAGGTAGGCCCTTGGCTTTCTTTACCAAGTGGAGCAGCTCCTTGATGGGCTGCGGAGAGGCCTTCATGTGGTTTTGCATGTGTGGAGTGGCAGTTATGGTGATACAACACGTGGTATTCCTCTGCCTAGCTCGGTGGGTGTGTGCTGTGTGCTGTGTCCTGTGGTTCTAGACTGCTTTTGTCTGCCAATGCAGACCCCAAGGGCATACGTAGATCTTCCATCCTGGCATTCCTGTGAAACCTCTTCAAAAAGTGTCCTTGATAGTGAATTTCTCTCAGGCCAGGTTTGATTCCCATGTCTGGGCAGGAGAGACTGGAAGAGCGTCCTGCCGTGAGTTCAACTGTACACGAGAGAGCGTGCAAAGCTGCCTTTCTACCCCTTGTGGGCTCAGGCCTTTTGAGCACAAGACGGCCTGGCCCAAGGCATCCTAGCATCAGCTGGTGCTCCCGGACAGTGTTCCTGGACACAGGATGCTAGAATATTGGTCCCGCATACCAAGGTCCAGGTGTGTGTATAGGATGCCTGTGTCCTTGCATGAGCCCAGGCCTCTGTTCTAGGAGGTGGCTGTGTGCCTTCACCAGCAAGGAACATCACAGGGCACTGGGGAAACCTGCGAGCTGGAGTTCCACGTCAGGGCACCCAGAGGCCCTGTGGGAGCTGGAGTCCCACATCAGTCTCTCCAAGGGCCCTCTGAAACATGGAGACTCACATCAGTTTGTCCATGGTCCCTCTGAGAGTTGAAATCCTAGGTCATTGTGCCCACGCACCCTCTGTGTGCTAGTGTCCCACGTCAGTGTGCCCATGGACCCTCTGGGACCTGGAGTTACTCAACAGCTGACTAGCACTGGTCTTTCGCAGATGAGATCCTTGGAAACATTTACACCACTCTCTTTCCTCACAGAGCACCATTAGGGGCAGGAACTAGGTGTTCTTTAGCAAGTGGTGAAGCTCCCTGATGGGCTGCATAGAGGCCTTTGTGCATTTTTGCATTTGTGGAGTGGCAGTTAGTGTGATACACCACTCGGACTTCTTCTGCCTAGCTGGGTGGAATCTGGGCATGTGGGCTCCTAAGCCAGGAGCAGGTGGATGGGTAAGTAAGCACCAGAGGTCACCAGTCATCTGGAATAGGAAGTCCCAGGCCTTAGCTGCTGCAAGAGCACCCTGGACATGCATTCTCACTGTCTAGCAGGGATGGTGGATGTGGAGCCACCAAACCTGCAAAAGGGAGGGCCTCCCATGCCATCTTCAAGAATGGGATCACAGGGACCATATTCCATTCTACAAGGCATCATATTAAACATGTGTCGTGTGCATTGGAGGCATGAATTTGGTCCCAGAGCGCCCTGTCAAATGCAATTGCCCTCTTGTTCACCAGGGAATGCTTCACCCTATTCCAGGACCATCCTGGATTCAAGACCCTTTCTCCTGCTGCGGACCACCTGTGGACCATCAGCTGCCACTGATGTGCCACCTGAACCAAGAAACCCCAACAGCTGACGTGTATTCTCCACAGAGGCTTTCTCACCAGGAGAGGTAGAGTAGCAGCATGCCTGGATGCCTTGTTGATGTCCGCTGCTCTCTCAGCACGGAACAGCCAAAGTTGTGCCAGCAAGGGGGACAGGTACTTTCACTGGCCTGTTGAGGGAGCTGCTGAAGAAACTGGTAAGGGATGTTGTCGGGTGGTGCGGGTTTTGGTGGTTGGGGAGGGGTCCTAAGGTGTCAAGCCTCAGCCTGTGAGGCTTGTGTGCAGTTCAGCTGTATGGGTGCTGCTTCAAGACCCGACAGCATCCTCTGCAGTCCAGCTCCCTGCTGATGGTGCTGGGAGAGCAATGGAAGTTGCTGCAGGAGCTTGTGCCCCTGTGGCCCTGTGCCCCTGTGGGACATGTGGAGGAAGCTCCTGGTTCCCGGGCTTGTCCTGGCCCAGCCACATCTAGCTCTGGTGGTGGTCCCTGGGGAAGAGAGGCAGTAGATGCATGAAAGATTGCTCTCTCTCTCCCTCTCTGTTCCTGTGTGCTCCAAGCAAACAGGACAGATTCAGGCAGGCAGGCAAGAAGGTAGGAAGAGAGAGATTGCTATTGGCCTTCTGGCAGGGAGTGTGCTGTGTGCTGTGTGCTGTGCTGTGACTGAAGACTGCTTTTGTCTGCCAATGCAGACCCCAAGGGTATGCGTATGGCTTCTGTCCTGGGACCTCTGTGCAACCTCTCCAAAGTGTGTCCTTGAGAGTGAATGTCTCTTAGGCTGGGTTTGTTTCCCTTGTTTGTGCAGGAGAGCCTGGAGGAGCGTCCTGCAGTGAGTCCTGCTGGCCATGGGAGGACGCATAAGCTGCCCTTTTCCCCCTGGTTGGCTGAGGCATTTTAAGCAGTAGAAGGTCCAGCCCCAGCCATCCTAGTGTCAGGTGGGAATCCTGGACAGAATTCCTTTATATGTGTCCCTTGAAGATTGGGCTCCAAGGCCGAACAGCCCGCATATGAAGGATCAGGAGGGGGTGGAGGACGGTTGTAGCCTTGCATCAGGCCAGGCCTCTTGCTAGGAAGTGGCTGTCTGTTTTCACCAGCAAGGTACAACCTAGGGCACAGGGAGAACTAGAAGCTGGAGTTCCACGTCACGGTCCCCAGGGGCCCTGAGCGATGTGGAGTCCCAGTCAGAAAGCCCACGAGCCCTATGGGAGCTGGAATCTCATGTGAGTGTGCACACGGACCCTCTGGGAGCTGGAATCCCACATCAGTGTGCCCATGGGCCCCGTGAGACCTCGGGTCCCATGTCTGTGTACCCACGAGCCCTCTTGGACCTCGATCCTAATTCAGCATTCCCCAATCCCAGTGGAATCTGGGGTCCCATGTCAGCGTGCCCATGGACGCTCTGAGACTGGAATTACACACCAGCTGACTAGCACTGATGGTTCGCAGATGAGGTACCCAGAAAACTTTCCAGAATCAGGAAGCAGAGGAAAATCCTCCCTGCTGGGGTTCAGCAGCAGAGGACCATCCTCCCTGCTGGGGATCGGCAGCAGAGGACCCTCCTCCCTGCTGGGGATCGGCAGCAGAGGACCCTCCACCCTGCTTGGGTGCTGCAGCAGAGGGGCCTAATCCCTGAGAGTCCAACAACAGAGGACGCTCATCCCTGCTGCTGGACACCAGCAGAGAGGAAGCATCAGAGGTCCTTCCTCTCTGCTGTGGTCCAGCACCAAAGGACCATCCTCTGCAGCTGGACCGCAGCAGAGAGGAAGCCTCAGAGGACTGCCTTCTGCTGCTGGGGTCCAGCAGCCGCAGAGGACCCTCCTCTGCAGCTGGTGTCCGGAACCATATTACCTACTCTGCTTCTGGGGTCCGGTAGAAGAAGACCGTCCTTGCTGCTGGGTTCTGGCACCAGAGGACCCTCCTCTGCTGGTGATGTCCGTCAGCAGAGGACCATCCTATGCTGCTTCGGTGCGGAACAGAAGGACCCTCCTCTGCTGTTGGAGTCTGGCAACAATGGAGCCTCCTCAGCTGCTTTGGTCCATCAGCAGAGGACCCTTTTTTCTGCTGGGGTCTAGCACGACAGGACACTTGTCTCTGCTAGTTTCCAGCAGAGAGGAAGCAATAGAGGAATCTCCACTCTGCGGGAGTCTGGCAGCAGAGGACCCTCCTCTCCTTCTGGATTTCAGCAGCAGAGGACTTTCGTCTGCTGATGGACCCCAGCAGAGAGGAAGCAGCAGAGGACCCTCTTCTCTTGCTGAACAGCAAAGAGAGAAAGCAGCAGAGGAATCTCCTGTTCTGCTGGGGTCTGGCAGCAGAGGACCCTCCAACCTGTTGTTGTTTGGCAGCAGAGGAACTTCCACAGTGTTGTGCTGGAGCAAAGAGAAAGAAGCATAGAAACCTCCTCCATGCTGTGGTCCAGCCGCAGAGGACCCTCCTCTGCAGCTGGACCTCAGCAGAAAGGAAGATGCAGAGTATCCTCGTCTCCTGCTGGACCCCAAAGAGAGGATGAAGCAGAGAACCCTGCTCTCTGCTGGTGTCCGGCAGCAGAGGACTCCTCCCTGTTGGGGTCCGGCAGCAGAGGACTCCTCCCTGCTGGGGTCAGGCAGCAGAGGACCCTCCCCTCAACTGGGTTCCGGCAGCAGAGGACCCTCCTCCATGCTGGGGTCTGGAAGCAGATGACACTCCTCTGCTGCTGGGGTCCAGCACAAGTGGACCCCCCTCAGATGCTGGGTTCTGGTAGCAAAGCATCCTCCTCTCTGCTGGGTTCTGGCTGCAGAGGACCCTCCTCCATGCTGGGGTCTGGAAGCAGAGGACACTCCTCTGCTCCTGGGTTCTGGCACCAGATTATCCTCCTCTGCTGCTGATGGGGGCAGCAGAGGATTTTCCTCCCTGCTGGGGTATGGCAGCAGGGGAACCTCCTGCCTTCCGGGGCCCAACAGCAGACGACCCTCCTCTTCTCCGGGACCCCTGCAAAGAGGTTCTCCCCTGCTACTAGACCACAGCAGAGAAGAAGTTGCAGAGTCCCCTCCCCTCATGCTGCACCCCAGGGAGAGGACGCAGGAGAATACACTCCTCTTCTGCTGGGGTCCGGCACCAGTGGACTCTCCTCTCTGCTGTACCCCAGCAGAGAGGAAGCTGCAGAGGACACTCCTCTCCGGGTGGGCATCAAAGAGAGGAAGCAGTAGAGGACACTCCTGTTCTGCTGGGGTCTGGCAGCAGAGGTCCCTCCTCAGTGTTAGGGTCAGGGAGCATAGGAGCCTCCTCTCCTACTAGGGTCCAGCACCAGAGGACACTCTTCCCTGATGGACTTGGGTCTAGCAGCAGGGTCCCTCCTGTCTGCTGGAGTCTGGCAGCAAATGACCCTATTCTTTGCTGGGATACAGCAGCAGAGGACCCTACTCTCTGCTGATGTTTGGCACCAGAGCACCCTCTTCTTTGCTGAGGTCTGGGAGCAAAGGACCCTCCTCACTGCTGGGGTCCTGCACCAGAGGATCCTCTTCCACTCCTGGAGTTCCACACCAGAGGACCCACCTCCCTGCTGCTGGGGTCAGGGCCCAGAGGACACTCCTCTACCGCTGGCGTCTGGCACCAGAGGACCTTCCTCTCTGCTGGCATCCGGTACCAGATGACCCCCCTAATCTGCTGGCATCCGGTACTGTAGGAACCCCCTCTGTTGCTGGGGTCCATCAGCAGAAGACTAGCTTCTGCTGCTGGTATCCAACAGCAGCGGATCCCCTTCTGCTGCTGTGGTCTGGCAGCAGAGGATGCTGCTCTGCTGCTGGGGTCCCACAGTAGAGGACTATTTTCTGCTGCTGCACCCTTGCAGCAGAGGCCTTCCTTTGCTGCTGGACCACAGCAGAGAGGAAATTGCAAAAAGCCCTCGTCCCATACTGGATCCCAAACAAAGGACGCAGCAGAGGATCTAATCTTGTGAGGGCATCTGGCAGCAGAGGACCCTTCTCTCTGCTGGGGTCTGGTACCAGCGGACACTCCTCAGCTGTTGGGGTCCAGCAGGAGAGGACTCCCCTTTTCTGCTGGGTTCTGGAACCATAGGATCCCCCTATGCTTCTGTTGTCTGGCAGCAGAGTACCCCCCTCTATTGCTGGGTTCCAGCACCAGAGGACCCCCCTCTGCTGCTGTGGTCTGGCAGCAGAGGACACCCACTCTGCTGGTAGGATCCAGAACCAGAGTACCCCTCTCTGCTGCTGTGGTCTGGCAGCAGAGGACCTTTCTCCCTTCTGAGGTCCTGCACCAGAAGACCCTACTAGGTTGCTCGTGTCGGGCACCAGAGGACCCAACTCTGCTGCTGGGGTCTGGCCACAAAGGTCCTTCCTTCTTGCTATGGTACGGCAGCAGAGGACCCTCCTCCCGGCTCGGGTACCGCAGAACAGGACCATCCTCTGCTGCTGGGGTCCAACACCAGAGGACACCTCTCTCTGCTGAGGTCCGAAACCAGAGTACCCTAGTCTCTGCTGGGGTCGAGCAGCAGGGACCCTCCTTACTCCTGGGGTCCAGCAGCAGAGGACGCTGCTCTGCTGCTGGGTTCATACATCAGAGGACCTTCCTGCCATCTGGGGTCCAACAGCCGATGACCCTCGTTTGCTTCTATTCCAGCATCAGAGGAACCTCCTGTGCTGCTCGGGTCTGGCATCAGAAGACTCCTCTCTGCTGGGGTCCGGCAGTAGAGGAAACTCCTCTGCTGTGGTCTGGCAGCATAGGACCTTCCTCTGCTAAGGGGTGCGGCAGCAGAGAACACCCCCCTTCTGCTGGGGTCCGGCACCAGAAGACCCTCCTAAGCAGCTGGGGTCCGGTAGCAGAGGTCCTCCTCTGTTGAACCTCAGCAGAGAGGAAGCAGCAGAGGACACCCCTATATATTGGGTTCCAACACCCCCTCTGCTACTGGGGTTTGGCAGCAGAGGACCCTGCACCCCTGCAGCAGAGGATCATCCTCTACTGCTGGACCCCAAATAGAGGACGCAGCAGAGGACATTCCTCTTCTACTGGTGTCCTACAACAGAGTACCCACCTCTTCTGCTGGCTCCAGTAGCAGAGGACCCTCCTGTCTGCAGCGGTCTGGCACCAGAGGACTATCCTCTGTGCTGTTGTTTGGCAGAGAACCTCCTCCCTGCTGGGGTCAGACAGCAGAGGACCCTCCTCTCTCCTGGGGTCCAGTACCTGAGGACCCGCCTATTTATTGGATCCCAGCAGAGAGGAAGCAGCAAGGATCCTCCTCTTCTACTGACGTCCTGCAGCAGAGGACCACCTTCTTCTGCAAAGTTCTGGCATCAGAGGATGATCCTCTTTGCTGGGGTCCGGAAATCTAGGACCCTCAATTTCTGCTGTGGTCCGGCAGCAGAGGAATGCCCCTGCTGGTGGGGTCCAGTACCAGAGGACTGCCTTCTGCTTCTGGGGTCCAGCAGCAGAGGACCCTCCTCTGCTGCTGGACCCCAGCGGAGAGGTAGCAGCAAACGACCCTCCTCTGCTGGACTCTTGCAGCAGAGGACCGTCCTCTGCTGCTGGACGACAGCAGAGGGGAAGTTGCAGAGGACCCTCATTGCCTACTGGACCCCAAAGAGAGGACACTGCAGAGGACCCTACTCTTCTACTGGGGTTCAGCACCAGAGGATCCTCATCTATATTAGAATCCAGCAGAGAGGAAGCAGCAGAGGACCCTCCTCTTCTACTGGACTCCTGAATCAGAGCACCCTCTTCTACTGCTGGACCACAGCACAGAGGAAGTTGAAGAGGACCCTCGTCCCAGACTGGGCCCCAAAGAGAGGAAACAGCAGGTGACCCTCTTCTACTGGTGTTTGGCAGCAGAAGTCCCTCCTCTGCTGCTAGTGTCTGGCAACAGAAGACCCCCCTCTGTTGATGGGGTCCAGCACCAGAGGACTCCCCTATGCTCCTGATGGCCGACAGCAGAGAACCCTCTTTCTGCTGGGTTCCTGCAGCAGAGGACCCCCCTCTGCTGCTGGAGTCCGGAAGCAGAGGTCCTCCCTCTGCTGCTGTTTCTGCAACCAGAGGACCCCTCACTGCTTCTCAGTTCCAGCACCAGAGGATCCCCCTCTGCTGCTGGGGACTGGCACCAGAGGTACCACTTGTGCTGCTGTGGTCCGGTACCCAAGGACTCTCCTCTCCTGCCGGACACCAGCAGCAGAGAACCGCCTTCTGTTGCTGAGGTCCGGCAGCAGAGGACCGCCTTCTGCTGCTGGAGTCCGACACCAGAGTTCCCGCCTCTGCTACTGGGTCTGGCAGCAAAGGACCTGCCTCTGCTGCTGGGTCTGGCAGCAGAGGACCCTCCTCTCCTCTTGGGGTCAGGCACCAGAGGATCCCCCTCTCTGCTGGGGTCCAGCAAAAGAGAACCCCCTCTGCTCCTTGGGTCGGGCACCAGAGGACACCCCTCTCTGCTGGGTCCAGCACCAGAGGACCCTCCTCTCTGCAGGGGTGGAGCAGCAGAATACCCTCCTCTCTGCTGGGCCCTGCATTAGAAGACCCTGCACTGCTGCTGCATCCTACAGCAGAGGACCCTTCTCTTCTGCTGAACCCCAGCTGAGCGGAAGCAGCAGACCATTCCCTCTGCTGGTGTCTAGTATGAGACGACCCTCCTCTCCTGCTGGTGTCCGGCAGCAGAGAACCCCCTCTACTCTTGAGGTCCAACACCAAAGGACCCACCACTGCTACTGGGTCTGGCAGCAGTTGACCCCCCTCTTGTGCTGGTGTCTGGGAGTGGAGGTCCTCCCTCTGCTGCTGTGGTCAGGCACCAGAGGACCCCCCTCAGCTGTTGGGGTCTGCCACCAGAGGACCCGCCTCTGTAGCTGGGGTATGGCAGCAGAGGACCTTCCTTCTGCTGTGTTCTGGTAGCAGAGGACCCTCCTCCCTGCAGGGATATGGCAGCAGAGGACCCTCATCTGCTGCTCGGGTGTGGTACCAGATGACCCTCCCCTGCTGCTGGGGTCCGGCAGCAGAGGACCATTGTCCCTGCTGAAGTCCGGAATGAGAGAACCCTCCTCTCTGCTGTGGTCCGGCTGCAGAAGACCCTGCTCTGTTGGTGGGGTCCGGCACAAGAGGACACCCCTCTGCTGCTCTGGTCCGGCACCAGACGACCCCCTCTCATGCTGGTGTCCGGTCCCACATGACTCTCCTCTGCTGCTGCGATCTGGCAGCAGAGGACCCTCCTTCTGCTGGGTTCCGGCAGCAAAGGAACCTCCTCCCTGCTGGGGTCCGACAGCACCAGTGGACCCTCCTCTCTGCTGGGGTCCTGCAGCAGAGGACCTTCTTCTGCTCTTGGGGTCAGGGACCAGAGGATCCCCTTCTCAGCTGAGGTCCAGCAAAAGAGAACCCCCTCTGCTGCTTGGGTCGGGCACCAGAGGACACCCCTCTCTGCTGGGGTGGAGCAGCAGAGGACCCTCCTCTCTGCTGGGGCCCGGCTTTAAAAGACCCTCCACTGCTTCTGCGTCCAACAGCAGATGACCCTACTCTTCTGCTGCACCCCAGCTGAGAGGAAGCAGCAGAAGACCATCCTCTCTGCTGGTGTCTAGCATGAGAGGACCCTTATCTCTGCTGGGGTGCAGCAGAAAGGAAGCACCAGGATGCTCCTCTCAGCTGGAGTCCTGAAGCAGAGGACCCTCCTCTTCTTTCCTGTTCCAACAGCAGAGGACCCTCCTCTCCTGCTGTCAGAACCCAGCAGCAGAGCAGCGTCATCTGCCTGACACAGCAGAGAGGAGGGTTCTCAGCTGCTGAACCCCAGGCTAGAGGAGTCTCCTCTGCTACGGGACCACAGCAGAGAGGAAGTTGCAGAGGACACTCATCTCCTGCTGGACCCCAAAGAGAGGACAAAGCACAGAACCCTAATCTTCGGCTGGGATCCGACAGATGAGGACCCTGTTTCTGCTGGTTTCCTGCAGCAGAGGACTCTCCTCCCTGCTGGAGTCCGTCAGCAGAGGACCCTCTTCTCCTGCTGGGTCCGGCACCAGCGGACATCCTCTGCTGCTGGGGTCTGGCACCAGAAGACCCTACTCCCTGCTGGGTTCCGGAAGCAGAGGTTCCTCCTCCAAGGTGGGGTCTGGTGGCAGAGGACCACCCTCTCTGCGGTGTACAGCAGCAGAGCATCCACCACTGCTGCTGTTGTCTGAAACCAGAGGACACCCCTCTCTGCTGGGGTCTAGCACCAGAGGACCCTCCTCTGCTGCTGGCGTCCGGCACCAGAAGATCCCCCTCTGCTGATGGGATCCAGCACCAGAGGACCTCCGTATGCTCCTGGGGTCTGGCAGCGGAGAACACTCCTTCTGCTGGGTTCCTGCAGCAGAGAACTCCCCTCTGCTGCTAGGGTCCGGCACCAGAGGAACACCTTGTTCTGCTGTGGTGCGGTACCCAAGTACTCTCTTATCCTGCTGGGGTCCAGCGGCAGAGGACCCTCCACTCTGCTGGGGTCCAGCACCAGATTACCGCCTTCTGCTGCTGGGGTGTGGCAGCAGAGGACCCTCCTCTGCTGCTGTAGCCCCAGTGGAGAGGTAGCAGCAAAGGACCCTCCTCTTCTGCTGGACCCCTGCAGCAGAGGTCCCACCTCTGCTGCTGGACTACAGCAGAGGGGAAGTTGCAGAGGAACCTTGTTTCCTACTGGACCCCAAAGAGAGGACACGCAGAGGATCCTACTCTTCTACTGGCATCCTGCAGCAGAGGACCCTCCTCTTCTGCTGGGTTCCAGCAACAGAGGATCCTCCTCTC
Organism: Ochotona princeps; assembly: GCF_030435755.1. Taxonomy (NCBI): domain Eukaryota; kingdom Metazoa; phylum Chordata; class Mammalia; order Lagomorpha; family Ochotonidae; genus Ochotona; species Ochotona princeps. Next base: position 90,196 of record NW_026700184.1, read on the forward strand.
TGCTGTGGTCCGGCAGCAGAGGATCCTCCTCTCTCCTGATGTCTGGCAGCAGAGGAAGTCCTCTCTACTGGAGTCCGGCAGCAGAGAACCCCCTTATGCTGTTTGGGTCTGGCAGCAAAGAGGAGGCTCCTCTGTTACTGGACACAGTAGAGAGGGGAGTTCTGTGGTGCGGTCAGACCCCAAAAGGGAGCAGGCTCTTCTGCTGGCAGACCCCAGCAGGGAGGAAGGTCCATTACTGTTGGATGTCAGCAACAGAGGACGGACCTCTGGTACCAAAACCCCTGCAGCAGAGGACACTCCTCTGAATCTGAACCACAGAAGAGAGGAAGTTGCAGAGGAACATCGTCCACTACTGGACCGCAAAGAGAGGATGCAGCAGAGGACCATCCTCTTCTGCTGGGGTCCAGGAGCAGAGGAAACTCCTCTCTGCTGGGTCCAACAGCAGATGACCCTCCTCTTTTGGGTCTTGCAGCAGAGGACACTGCTTTGCTGCTGGGGTCCTACAGCAGAGAACAATCCTCTCCTGCTTGGGTACGGCAGCAGAGGACCCTCCACTGCTGCTGGGGTCCAGTACCAGAGGACTCCCCTTTGTGCTGAGGTCCAGCAACAGAGGACCACCCTCTGCTTCTGGGGTCCGGCACCAGAGGAACCACTTGTGCTGCTAGGGTCCGGTACCCGAGGACTCTCCTCTCCTGCTGGGGTTCAGCACCAGAGGACCCTCTACTCTGCTGGGATCCAGCACAAGTGGACCGTCTTCTGCTGCTTGGGTCAGGCAGCAGAGGACCTGCCTCTGCTGCTGGACCCCAGCTGTTAGGAAGCTGCAAAGGACCCTCCTCTCCTGCTGGACCCCTGCAGCAGAGGACCATCATCTGCTGCTGGACCACAGCATAGGGGAAGTTGCAGAGGACCCTCATTCCCTACTGGACCCCAAAGAGAAGACACAGCAGAGGACCCTACTCTTCTACTGGCGTCCTGCAGCAGAGGACCCTCCTCCCTGCTGTGTTCCGGCAGAAGAGGACTCTCAACTACTGCTCTGGTCCGGCACCAGAGGATCCTCCTCTGCTGTTGGGGTTTGGCAGCAATCCTCTTCCCTGCCTGTATCCAGAAGAAAAGGACCCTCCTCCCTGCTGTGGTCCGGCAGCAGAGGAACCTCCTATGCTCTTGGAGTCCGGTACCAGAGGACCCTCCTCTTCTGCTGTTTTCTGGTACCAGAGGACCCCCCTCTGCTGCTGGGGTCTGGCAGCAGAGGACCCTCCTTCTGCTGGGTTCCGGCAGCAGAGGACCCTACTCCCTGCTGCTGTCCGGCAGCAGAGGACACTCTTCGCTGCTGCAGTCCGGCAGCAGAGAACCTTCCTCTGCTCTTGGTGTCAGGCACAAAATGTCCCCCTCTGCTGCTTGGGTCCAGCAAAACAGAACCCTCTATGATCTTAGGCCCGGCACCAGAGGACACCCCTCTCTGTTGGAGTATACCACCAGAGGTGCCTTGTTTCTGCTGGGGTGGATCAGCAGAAAATCCTCCTCTCTGTCTGGGTCCGGCAGTAGAGGACCCTACACTGCTGCTGCGTCTGACAGCAGAGGACACTCTTCCTCTGCATGACGCAAGCAAAGAGGAAGCAGCAGAGAACCATCCTCTCTGCTGGTGTCTAGCACGAGAGGTCCCATCTCTCTGCTGGGGTCCAGCAGAAAGGAAGCAGAAGAGGACCCTCCTCTCGGCTGGAGTCCCGTAGCAGAGGACCTTCCTCTGCTTTTGGGTTCAGCAGCAGAGGACCCTCCTCTCTGCTGTAGTGCAGCACCAGAGGAGCCTTGTCTTCTGCTGTGGTCCAGCAGCAGAGGAAACTCCTCTCTGCTGGGGTCCAGAAGCGGAGCACCCTCCTCTCTGCTGAGGTCCAGCACCAGAGGACCTTCTTCTCTGCTAGGATCCAGCACCAGATGACCATCCTCTCTGTTGGGGTCCAACATCCGAGGACCCTTCTCTATGCTGGCGTCCGGCAGTAGAGGACCCTCCTCTCTTTTTGGGTCTGCCAGCAGAGGACGCTCCTCCCTGCTGGGGTCCAGCAGCAGAGGACCTTCATCCATGCTGGAGAGCCTTGGATGAGCATCCCGCACTGAGTGCTGATGGCCACGAGAGGGCGCCCAAAGCCGCCATTCTTTCTTTTCTTTTTTTCTTTTCTTTTCTCTTCCTTTTGTTTTTTTTTTTTACAGGTTTATTTATTTTATTCCAAAGTCAGATATACAGAGAGGAGGAGAGACAGAGAAGAAAATCTTCCGTCCGATGAGTCACTCCCCAAGTGAGACACAATGGCTGGTGCACGCCAATCCAAAGCCAGGAACCTGGAGCCTCTTCTGGGTCTCCCATGTGGGTGCAAGTTTCCAAAGCTTTGGGCCGTCCTCGACTGCTTTCCCAGGCCACAAGCAGGGATCTGGATGGGAAGTGGAGCAGCCGGGATTAAAACCGGTGCCCATATGGGATCCCGGCTCATTCAAGGTGAGGACTTGAGTTGCTAGGCTACGGTGCCAGGCCCCAAGCTGCCCTTTCTACCCGTGGTGGCCTCAGGCCTTCTGAGCTCTAGACAGTCCAACCCGAGCCATCCTAGGGTGAGGTGGGGGTCACAGACAGTATTCTGGTACACGTGTTGTTGAAAGATCAGGGCTCCAAAGCCGAACAGCCCACATACCAAAGCCCGGGAGGGGTGGAGGACGCTTGGGGCCTAGCATCAGTTCGGGCCTCTGTGATAGGAAGTGTCAGGGTGCCTTTAAGAACAAGGCACTTAAAGAACCCTGGGAGGTGGTGTCCTATGTCAGCATGCCCACAGGCCCTCAGGGAGCTGGAGTCCAACACCAGCATCCTGGAGGCCCTGAGAGCTGGAGTCCCGCACCTGCGTCCCACAGGACCTCTGTGAGCTGGTGTTACATACCAGCCCACTGGGGTTGTACTGTGCCAGATGAGGTCCTGGGAAACCTTACCGCCACACCCATTCCTTGCAGAGCACCCTGAGATGCAGGCTCTGGGCGTTCTTTGGCAAGTGGAGCATCTCCCTGATGAGCTATCAAGAGGGCTTCATGGACTTTTATTTTTTTTCATTCCAAAGTCCGAGATACAGAGAGGAGGAGAGACAGAGAGGAAGATGTTCCGTCCGACGATTCACTCTCCAAGTGAGCTGCAACAGCCGATCCCCTCGCCACCCACTCTGCTGGGGCCTCAGCGAGAGGGTCCCCCTCGGAACTGCATCCTCGCTGCTGGGGACTCAACGAGAGGGTCACGCTTGGGACCCCCTCTGCTGGGGCCTCAGCGAGAGGGACAGCCGCAGCCCCACTCCCTCGATGCTGGGATCTTAGAGTGAAGGAACACCGAACCCCCCTTTCTTTCTGCTACGGTCTCAGTGAGAGGGACCCTCGGCCCTCCTTTCTCTCTCTCTGTTTCTCTCTCTGCTGGGGCCTCAGCAAGAGGTTCCCCTCGGGACTCCCTCTGTGGGGGCTTCAGGGAGAGGGACCATTTGCTGCCCTCTCTCTCTGTTCTCTGGTGGGAACTCAGCGCGAGGGTGCCACTTGTACCCCACCTCTCTCTCTGCTGGGGCCTCAGCGAGAGGGACTCACAACCGCCCCCTTTCTCTCTCTCTCTGATGGGGCCTCAGCGAGAGGGACCCTCTGAGCCAGAACCTGAGAGAGGGTCCCCCTCGGGACCCCGTCTGCTGCGGCCTATGTAAGAGGGACCACCGGAACCCCCTCCCTAGCTGCTGGGGCCTCAGTGACACAGACCACCAAGCACCCCTCCATCTCTGCTGGGGCCTCAGTGAGAGGGTGCACCTTAGACACTCCCTCTCTCTCTGCTGGAGCCTCAGCCAGAAGGTACCCGTCGGGACACCCTCTCCCCGGGCCTCGGGAAGAGGCTCCTCCTTGGGACCCCCTCCGTCTCTGCTGGAGCCTCAACGAGAGGGTCATCCTCTAGACCCCCTCTGCTGGGGCCTCATCGAGAGGAACTCCCTCAAGACACCCTCTGCTGGGGCCTCAGCGAGAGGGCTCCCCGGAGCCCTCTCCCTCACTGCTGGGGCCTCAGTGAGAAGGTCCCCCTCGGACCCCCTCTGCTGGTTCCTCAGCTAGAGGGACCCTTGGCACCCTCCTCTCTCTTCTGTTGGGCCTCTGAAAGAAGTCAGCACTTGGACCCCCTTCTCTCTGCTGGGGCCTCAGGGAGTGGGACACTCGGCCCCCTCTCTCTGCTGGGGCCTCAGCGAAGGATCCCCTAGGGACCCCCTCTGCTGTGGCCAAAGCGAAAGGGACCCCTGGCGACTCCTCCCTCGCTGCTGGGCCTTAGCAAAAGAGAACACTCGGGACCCCCTCTACTAGGGCCTCAGCGAGATTGTCCACCTTGGGACCTCCCCTGCTGGGGCCACAGTGGGAGAGTCCCCCTCGGACCGCACATCTCTGCTGGGACCTAAGCGAGAGGGTCCCCATTGGGACCCCCTCAGCTGAAGCCTCAGCAAGAGGGACCCTCAAGCTGCTGGTGCCTCAGCAAGAGGGTCCCACTCTGAACCCATTCTACTGGGGCCTTGGCGAGAGGGAACCTCGTCCCCCTCTATCTGTCTGTCTGTTTCTGCTAGGGCCTCAGCGAGAGGGTCCTCCTCGGGACCCCCAATCTCTCTTGGGGCTTCAGTGAGAGGGACCATTGGCACCCCTCTCTCTCTCTCTCTCTCCTTTCCTGGGGCCTCAGAGAGAGGGACCCTCGGCTGCCCACTCTCTGTCTAACCCTGCTGGGGCCTCAGTGAAAGTGTCCTCCTCGGGAGCCCTTCTGCTTGGACCTCAGTGAGAGGGACCCTTTGCCCCCCCCTTCCCTCCCTATCTCCTGAGGCATCTGTGAGAAGGTCCATCTCAGGAGCCCCTCTGCTGGGGCCTCAGCGAGAGGAACCCCCGGCGAACCGTTCCCTCACTGCTGGGGCCTCAGTGAGAGGGTCCCCCTCGGGACACCCTCTGCTGGGGCCTCAGCCAGGTGGAACGCTGGCGACCCCTCCCTCGCTGCTGGGGCCTCAGCAAGAGGTACCCCTTGGGACCCCTTCTGCTGTGGCCTCAGCCACAGGGACACCTGGAGCCATCTAACCTTTCTGCTGGGGCCTAGGCGAGAAGGTACCACTCGGGACCCCCTCTGCTGCGGCCTCAGCAAGAGTGCCCCCCGAGCCCCCTTCCCTCTCTGTGGATGCCTCAGCGGGAGGGTCCCCCTCGGGACCCCCTCTGCTGGAGCCTCAGCGAGAGTGTTCCTCTCGGACCCCTCCTCTCTCCCTACTGTGGCCTCAGCGAGAGGGTCCCCCTCGGAACCCCTCTGCTGGGACCTCATCGAGAGAGATCCTCATTACCTGACCCTCACTCTCTGTTGGGGCCTCAGCAAGAGGGTCCACCTCAGGAACCCCGTCTTCTAGGGCCTCAGTGTGGTGTCCAAGGGTGTCAAGCCTCAGCCTGCCAGGCAGATGGCCTATATAGCTGCTGCTTCAAGTCCTGGTTGTTTCCCCTGCAATCAGGCTCCCTGCTGATGATCCTGGGACAGCAGTGGAGGATGGTGCAGGGGTTGTGCCCCTGTTCCCCGTGAACCTTTATGACATGTGAATGAAGCTCCTGGTTCCTGGGCTTGTCCTGACCCTGCCACAGCTGGCTCTGGTGGAAGTGAGCCAGCAGATGCAAGAAAGTTTGCTCTGTCTCACTCTCTGTTCCTCTGTGCTTTAAAGCAAACATAACAGAGGGATACAGACAGGCAGGAAGGAAGAGAAAGAAAGCTGCTGGCTTCCTGGGAGGGAGTGTGCTGTGTGCTGTGTACTGTGCTGTGGCTCTAGACTGCTTTTGTCTGCCAACGCGGACCCCAAGGACATGTGTAGTGTTTCAGTCCTGGGACTCCTGTGCAACCTCTCCGAAGAATGTCCTTGAGAGTGAATGTCTCTCAAGCCAGGTTTGTTTCCCTTGTTTGTGCAGTAGAGCCTGGAGGAGCGTCCTGCAATGAGTCCTGCTGACCACGAGAGGGTGCGCAAAGCTGCCCTATCTACCCCTGGTTGTCCTCAGGCCTTTTGAGCACAAGAAGGCCCAGCCAGAGCCATCCTAGTGTTAGGTGGGGGTCCATTACAGTGTTCCTGGATATGTGTCGCTGGAAGATTGGGGTCCAAGGCAGAACAGCCCTCATACCAAGGTCCAGGAGGGTTTGGAGGACACTTGTAGCTTTGCATCAGGCTGAGGCTCTGTGCTAGGAAGTGGCTGTGTGCCTTCACCAGCAAGGTACAACCTAGGGCACGGGGAGAAACCTGGGAGCTGGAGTCTCACATCAGCGTGCCCAAGGCCCTCTGAGAGCTGGAGTCCCACATCAGCATGCCAACAGACCCTCTGGGACCTGGAGTTGCACACAGGCTGACAAGCCCTGATTTTTCACAGATGTGGTCCCCAGAAACATTTACACCACCTCCTTTCCTAGCTGAGCAACCCTAGGTAGGCCCTTGGCTTTCTTTACCAAGTGGAGCAGCTCCTTGATGGGCTGCGGAGAGGCCTTCATGTGGTTTTGCATGTGTGGAGTGGCAGTTATGGTGATACAACACGTGGTATTCCTCTGCCTAGCTCGGTGGGTGTGTGCTGTGTGCTGTGTCCTGTGGTTCTAGACTGCTTTTGTCTGCCAATGCAGACCCCAAGGGCATACGTAGATCTTCCGTCCTGGCATTCCTGTGAAACCTCTTCAAAAAGTGTCCTTGATAGTGAATTTCTCTCAGGCCAGGTTTGATTCCCATGTCTGGGCAGGAGAGACTGGAAGAGCGTCCTGCCGTGAGTTCAACTGTACACGAGAGAGCGTGCAAAGCTGCCTTTCTACCCCTTGTGGGCTCAGGCCTTTTGAGCACAAGACGGCCTGGCCCAAGGCATCCTAGCATCAGCTGGTGCTCCCGGACAGTGTTCCTGGACACAGGATGCTGGAATATTGGGGTCCAAGGCAGAACAGCCCGCATACCAAGGTCCAGGTGTGTGTATAGGATGCCTGTGTCCTTGCATGAGCCCAGGCCTCTGTGCTAGGAGGTGGCTGTGTGCCTTCACCAGCAAGGAACATCACAGGGCACTGGGGAAACCTGCGAGCTGGAGTTCCACGTCAGGGCACCCAGAGGCCCTGTGGGAGCTGGAGTCCCACATCAGTCTCTCCAAGGTTCCTCTGAAACATGGAGACTCACATCAGTTTGTCCATGGTCCCTCTGAGAGTTGAAATCCTAGGTCATTGTGCCCACGCACCCTCTGTGTGCTAGTGTCCCACGTCAGTGTGCCCATGGACCCTCTGGGACCTGGAGTTACTCAACAGCTGACTAGCACTGGTCTTTCACAGATGAGATCCTTGGAAACATTTACACACTCTCTTTCCTCACAGAGCACCATTAGGGGCAGGAACTAGGTGTTCTTTAGCAAGTGGTGAAGCTCCCTGATGGGTTGCATAGAGGCCTTTGTGCATTTTTGCATTTGTGGAGTGGCAGTTAGTGTGATACACCACTCGGCCTTCTTCTGCTTAGCTGGGTGGAATCTGGGCATGTGGGCTCCTAAGCCAGGAGCAGGTGGATGGGTAAGTAAACACCAGAGGTCACCAGTCATCTGGAATAGGAAGTCCCAGGCCTTAGCTGCTGCAAGAGCACCCTGGACATGCATTCTCACTGTCTAGCAGGGATGGTGGATGGGGAGCCACCAAACCTGCAAAAGGGAGGGCCTCCCATGCCATCTTCAAGAATGGGATCACAGGGACCATATTCCATTCTACAAGGCATCATATTAAACATGTGTCGTGTGCATTGGAGGCATGGATTTGGTTCCAGAGTGCCCTGTCAAATGCAATTGCCCTCTCGTTCACCAGGGAATGCTTCACCCTATTCCAGGACCATCCTGGATTCAAGACCCTTTCTCCTGCAGGCCACCTGTGAACCATCAGCTGCCACTGATGTGCCACCTGAACCAAGAAACCCCAACATCTGACGTGTCTTCTCCACAGAGGCTTTCTCACCAGGAGAGGTAGAGTAGCAGCATGCCTGGATGCCTTGTTGGTGCCCGCTGCTCTCTCAGCACGGAACAGCCAAAGTTGTGCCAGCAAGGGGGACAGGTACTTTCAGTGGCCTGTTGAAGGAGGTGCTGAAGAAACTGGTAAGGGATGGAGTCGGGTGGTGCGGGTTTTGGTGGTTGGGGAGGGGTCCTAAAATGTCAAGCCTCAAGCCTGCGAGGCTTGTGTGCAGTTAAGCTGTATGGGTGCTGCTTCAAGACCTGACAGCATCCTCTGCAGTCCAGCTCCCTGCCGATGGTGCTGGGAGAGCAATGGAAGTTGCTGCAGGAGCTTGTGCCCCTGTGGCCCTGTGCCCCTGTGGGACATGTGGAGGGAGCTACTGGTTCCCGGGCTTGACCTGGCCCAGCCACATCTAGCTCTGGTGGTGGTCCCTGGGGATGAGAGGCAGCAGATGCAAGAAAGATTGCTCTCTCTCTCTCCCTCTCTGTTCCTGTGTGCTCCAAGCAAACAGGACAGCTTCAGGCAGGCAGGCAAGAAGGCAGGAAGAGAGAGATTGCTATTGGCCTCCTGGCAAGGAGTGTGCTGTGTGCTGTGTGCTGTGTGCTGTGCTGTGACTGAAGACTGCTTTTGTCTGCCAATGCGTACCCCAAGGGTGTGCGTAGGGCTTCTGTCCTGAGACTCCTGTGAAACCTCTCCAAAGTGTGTTCTTGAGAGTGGATGTCTCTCAGACCGGGTTTGTTTCTCTTGAGCAGGAGAGCCTGGAGGAGCATCGTGCAGTGAGTCCTGCTGTCCACGAGAGGGCGCATAAGCCGCCCTTTCTCCTCCTGGTTGGGCTCATTCCTTTTGAACACTAGACAGCCAAGCCCCAGCCATCCTAGTGTCAGGTGGGGGTCCTGGAGAGTGTTCCTGGATACTTGCCCCTTGAAGATTGGGGTAAGGCTGAAAAGCCTGCAAACGAAGGTCCAGGAGGGGGTTGAGGATGATTGTGGTCTTTTTTGTTTTGTTTTGTTTTGTTTTTGTTTTTGTTTTTTTCAATTCATTTTTATTTTTATTTTTTTTAATTATTTATTATTTAACTTCAGTAATTACATTGTATTATGTGACACAGTTACATAGATACTTGGGTTCTCCCACCCCTCCCCAAACCCTCCCACCATGGTGGATTCCTCCACCTTGTTGCATACCCACAGCTCAAGTTTAGTTGAGATTTCCCCATTGCAAGCGTATACCAAACATAGAGTCCAGTATCTTATTGTCCCGTCAAGTTCAACGGCTTCTTAGGTATACACTCTCTGGTCTGAAGACAGAGCCAACAGAGTATCATCCCAGTCAATTGAAAGCTCCAACATACTATCAGCAAAAATTTACATCATTATGGAATTAATTGACATAGTAATGAGTAACCAATATGTTAAAAGTAAATGCGAGTTCCCAGCCACCTTCTGTGACCACCTCACCTATACTTCAATTTTAGTTTATACACAACATATAACATTCAAAACATAACATGTTATACATAACATCATATCATCTTAAATCAAGGCAAACATGTGGTATTTAACCTTTTGGGATTGGCTCATTTCCCTTAGCATTATGGTTTCCAGTTTGGCCCATTTGGCCACAAAGAACTGCATTTTGTTTTTTTAATAGCTGAGTAGTATTCCATGGAGTAGATGAACCATAGCTTTCTTATCCAATCCTCTGTTGATGGGCATTTTGGTTGTTTCCAAGTTTTTGCAATTACTGATTGTGCTGCTATGAACATAGGAGTGCATGTTGGTTTCTCATAGAAGAAGTGTTCTGGATATATTCCTAGAAGTGCTATTGCTGGATCATACGGTATGTTGAATTTGGACCTCTGTGCTAGAAGTGGCTGTGTGCCTTCACCATTAAGATACCACATAGGACATGTGGAGAGCGCTGGGAGCTGGACTTCCACATTAGGGCACCCAGAGGCCCTGTGGTAGATGGAGTCCCATGTCAGCGTGCCCACAGTCCCTATGGGAGCTGGAGACTCACATTAGCGTGCTCATGGGCCTCTGAGAGCAGGAGACCCATGTCAGTGTGCACATGGGCCCTCTGGGATACTGAGTCCTAGTTCAGCGTGCCCATGTGTCCTGTTGGGAATTGGGGTCTCATGTCACTGTGCCCATGGGTCTTGTAGGAGCTTGATACAAACGTCAGTGTGCCCACAGGCACTCTGGGAGTTGGAGTCCCACGTCAGTGTGCAGAAGGACCCTCTGATACCTGGAGTTACTCACTGACTGGCTAGCATTGATCTTTCGCAGATGAGCTCACCGGAAACCTTGCCACTACCCCCTTTCATCACAAACACCCTTGGGGACAGGGCCTGGGCTTTCTTTAGCAAGTGCAACTGCTCCCCGATGGGCTGCAGAGAGGCCTTCGTGTATTATTGCATGTGTGGGGTGGCAGTTAGGGTGATACAGCACTCGGCCTTCCTCTGCCTAGCTGGGTGGTGTCTGGGCTTGTGGGATTCTAAGGATGGAACAGTGGAAGGACGAGTAAGTACCAAAGGACACCAGTCATCTGGAATAGGAAGTCCCAGGCCTTAGATTCTGCGAGAGCACCCTGGAACATGCAGTCCCACTTTCCAGCAGGTAGGACGGTGGCCTGGGAGCAACCAAGGCCTGCACAAAATAGGCCCTCCCATGCCATGGGCAGGCATGGGTTCACGAGGACCATTTTGCCTTCTTCAGGGCATCCTTGGAAACACTTGGGGGAGGAGGGTCAGGCATCGCCATCGTGTGCATTGGAGGCAGGAATTTGGCCCCACAACCCCCTACCAAATGCCATTGGCCTTTCCTTCACCAGGGAATGCTTCACCATTCTCCAGGGGCATCCTGGATTTAAGACTCTTTCTCTTGCAGGACACCTGGGGACCATCAGCTGCCACTAATGTGCCACCTGCCACAAGACACCTCAACAGCTGACGTGTACTCTCCACAGAGGTCCATCTCATTAGACAGATAGAGTAGCAGCATGCCTGGATGCCCTGTTGGTGCCCTCTGTTCTCTCATCGCACAACAGCAAAAGTTATGCAAGACTGGAGGACAAGTACATTCACGGGCCTGGTGAAGGAGCTGCTGAAGAATGCTGCTAGGGGTGGAATCGGTGGAGCGGGTTGGGGTGGTGCTGCGTGGTGTCCGAGGGCCTCAAGCCTCAGCCTGCCAGGCAGATGGCCTGTATGGGTGCTGCTTTAAGTCCTGACTGCTTCCCCTGCATTCTAGCTCCCTGCCGATGCTCCTGGGAGAGTAGTGGAGAATGGCGCATGGGCTTGTGCTCCTGTGCCCCTGTGGGACATGTGGAAAAAGCTGCTAGTGTCCGTTCTTGTCCTGGCCCAGCCACATCTGGCTCTGGTGGTGGTCCTTGGGAAGTGAGCCAGAGGATGCAAGAAAGATTGCTCTCTCTCCTTCTCTGTTCCTTTGTGCTTCAAACAAAACAGGACAGATTCAGACAGGCATGCAGGAGGGAAGGAAGTGAAAGAAAGCTACTGTCCTGGGTGGTAGGGAGTCCAGAAGCAGAGGATCCTCCACTCTGCTGGGGTCCAGCACCAGAGGACCGCCTTCTGCTGCTGGGGTGCGGCAGCAGAGAACCCCCTCTGCTCTTGCGGTCGAACACCAAAGGACCCTCCTTCTGCTGTGTCTGGCAGCAGAGGACCCCCCTATTTTACTGGTGTCCGAGAGTGAAGGTCCTCCCTCTGCTGCTGTGGTCGGGAAACCAGAGGACACCCCTCAGCTGTTGGGGTCTGCCACCAGAGGACCCTCCTCTGTTTTTGGGGTCTGGCAGCAGAGGACCTTCCTCTGCTGTGTTCTGGTAGCAGAGGACCCTCCTCCCTGCAGGGATATGGCAGCAGAAGACCCTCATCTGCTGCTCGGTGTGGTACCATGACCCTCCCCTGCTGCTGGGGTCCGGCAGCAGAGGACCATTGTCCCTGCTGAAGTCCGGAATGAGAGAACCCTCCTCCCTGCTCTGGTCCGGCTGCAGAAGACCCTCCTCTGTTGGTGGGGTCCGGCACCAGAGGACCCCATCTCTTGCTGGTTTCCGGCACCAGATGACCCTGCTCTGCTGCTGCGGTCTGGCAGCAGAGGACCCTCCTTCTGCTGGGTTCCGGCAGCAGAGGACCCTCCACACTGCTGGGGTCCAGCACCAGAGGACCGCCTTCTGCTGGGGTCCGGCAGCAGAGAACCCCCTCTGCTTTTGGGGTCCAACACCAAAGGACGCTTCTATGCTACTGGGTCTGGCACCAAAGGACCCTCCTTCTGTTCGGTCTGGCAGCAGAGGACCCCCCTCTTCTGCTGGTTTCCGGGAGTGGAGGTCCTCCCTCCTCACTGCTGTGGTCCGGCACCAGAGGACCAACCTCAGCTGTTGGGGTCAGGCACCAGAGGACCCCCCTCTCTGCTGAGGTCCAGCCAAAGAGAACCTCCTCTGCTGCTTGGGTCAGGCACCAGAGGACACCCCTCTCTGCTTGGGTCCAGCACCAGAGGACCCTCCTCTCTGCTGGGGTGGAGCAGCAGAATACCCTCCTCTCTGCTGGGGCCTGGCATTAGAAGACCCTCCACTGCTGCTGCGTCCGACAGCAGAGGACCCTACTCTTCTGCTGGACCCCAGCTGAGAGGAAGCAGCAGAGGACCATCCTCTCTGCTGGTGTCTAGCATGAGAGGACCCTTCTCTCTGCTGGGGTGCAGCAGAAAGGAAGCAGCAGAGGACGTTCCTCGCAGCTGGAGTCCTGAAGCAGAGGACCCTCCTCTTCTTTCCTGTTCCAGCAGCAGAGGACCCTCCTCTCCTTCTGTCAGATCTCAGCAGTAGAGCAGCGTCATCTCCTGCCTGACACAGCAGAGAGGAGGGTTCTCGGCTGCTGAACCCCAGGCTAGAGGAGTCTCCTCTGCTACGGGACCCCAGCAGGGAGGAAGTTGCAGAGGACACTCATCTCCTGCTGGATCCCAAAGAGAGGACAAAGCACAGGACCCTAATCTTCGGCTGGGATCTGACAGATGAGGACCTTGTTTCTGCTGGGTTCCGTCAGCAGAGGACCCTCCTCCCTCCTGGGGTCCATCAGCAGAGGACCCTCTTCTGCTGCTCGGGTCCGGCACCAGAAGACCCTCCTCCCTGCTGGGTTCTGGAGGCAAGAGGGCCGTCCTCCCAGGTAGGATCTGGTGGCAGAGAACCACCCTCTCTGCTGGGTACAGCAGCAGAGCATCCACCACTGCTGCTGTTGTCTGAAACAAGAGGACACCCTTCTCTGCTGGGGTCTAGCACCAGAGGACCCTCCTCTGCTGCTGGCGTCTGGCACCAGAAGATCCCCCTCTGCTGATGGGGTCCAGCACCAGAGGACCTCCGTATGCTCCTGGGGTCTGGCAGCAGAGAACACTCCTTCTGCTGGGTTCCTGCAGCAGAGAACTCCCCTCTGCTGCTAGGGTCCGGCACCAGAGGAACACCTTGTTCTGCTGTGGTGCAGTACCCAAGTACTCTCCTCTCCTACTGGGGTCCAGCGGCAGAGGACCCTCTACTCTGCTGGGGTCCAGCACCAGATTACCGCCTTCTGCTGCTGGGGTGCGGCAGCAGAGGACCCACCTCTGCTGCTGCACCCCAGTAGAGAGGTAGCAGCAAAGGACCCTCCTCTCCTGCTGGACCCCTGCAGCAGAGGACCCGCCTCTGCTGCTGGACCACAGCAGAGGGGAAGTTGCAGAGGAACCTTGTTTCCTACTGGACCCCAAAGAGAGGACACGCAGAGGATCCTACTCTTCTACTGGCGTCCTGCAGCAGAGGACCCTCCTCTTCTGCTGGGTTCCAGCAACAGAGGATCCTCCTCTCTGCTGTGGTCCGGCAGCAGAGGATCCTCCTCTCTCCTGATGTCCGGCAGCAGAGGAAGTCCTCTCTGCTGGATTCCGGCAGCAGAGAGCCCCTTATGCTGTTTGGGTCTGGCAGCAAAGAACCCCCCTCTTCTGCTGGGTTTTGGTACCAGAGGACCTCCTTGTCCTGCTGGGGTTTGGTAGCAAATGACACTCCTTATGCTGGGTTCTGGCAGCAGACAACACCCATGTTCTGCTGGGGTCGAGCAGCAGAGTTCCTCCCTCTGCTGTTGGTGTCTGGAAGCACAGGACTCCCCTTTGATGCTAGGGTCCGGCACCAGAGGACCCCCTCTGCTGCTGGGGTCTGGCAGCAGAGGACCCTCCTTCTGCTGGGTTCCTGCAGCTGAGGACCCTCCTCCCTGCCTTGGTACGGCAGCAGAGTCCCTCCTCTCTGCTTGGGTCTGGCACAACACCACCCTACACTCTGCTGGGGTCCAGCAACAGAGAACCCTCCTCTGTTGCTGGGGTCCAGCAACAGAGGACACCATTCTCTGCTGGGGTCCAGCACCAGAGGACCCTCCTCTCAGCTTGCTCGAGCAGCAGAGGACCTTCATCTCTGCTAGGGCCCGGCACCAGAGGACAATCCTCTACTGCTCAGGTCAGACAGCAGAGGACACTCCTCCCTGCTGTGGTCTGGCAGCAGAGAGCCCTCCTCTGCTTTTGGGGTCTGGCACCAGAGGACCTCCCTCTCTGCTGGGTTCCAGCAACAGAGGATCTTTCTCTGTGCTGGGGTGTTTCACCAGATGACACCCCTCTCTGCTGGGGTCCAGCACAGGACGACCCTCCTATGTGCTGGAGTCCCCCAGCAGAGCACCCTCCTCTCCTGGGGTCTAGCACGAGAGGACCCTCCTTCTCTTCTGGGGTCCTGCAGCGCAGGACCCTGCTCTCTGCTGGGGTCCGGCAGCAGAGTACCCTACTCTCTGCCGTGGTCCCACACCAGAGACCCCCTCCTCTGCTGCTGGTGTCCGGCACCAGAAGACCCTCCTCTGCTGCTGGGGTCTGGCAGCAGAGAACCATTCTCCCTGCTGTTTTACGGCAGAAGAGTCTGCTCTACTGCTGCTGGGGTCTGGTAGCAGAGGACCCTTCACTCTGTAGGACCCCAGCAGAGAGGCGAGTCCTCTGCTGCTTCCTCTCTGCTGGGGTCTGACAGCACCAGAGGACCCTCCACTGCTGCTGGGGTCTAGCATCAGAGTACCCCCCTCTGTAGCTTGGTTCCGGCACCAGAGGACCCACCTCTGCTGATGGTGCCGGCAGCAGATGACCCTAGTGCCTGCTGTTTTCCAGCACCAGAGCACCCTGCTCTGCTGCTGGGGTCTCGAAACAGAAGACCCTCCACTCTGTTGGACCCCAGCAGAGAGGTAGCAGCAAAGGAGCCGCCACTCTGATGGTTTCTGGCAGCCGAGGACCCTCCTCTCCTACTATGGTCCGGCAGCAGAGGACCATCGTCCCTGCTGAGGTCCAGAAGAATGAACCCTCCTTCCTGCTGTGGTCCTTCATCAGAGGACCACCCTCTGCTGTTCTGGTCCAGCATCAGAGGACCCCCTCTCTGCAGGGGTCTCTTCTCCGCTGGGGTCCAGCACCAGAGGAAGCAGCACAGGAACCTCCACTCTGCTGGGGTCCTGCAGCAGATGACACACCACTTCTGCTGGGTTTAAGCAGCAGAGTTCATACTCTCCTGCGGGACACCTGCAGCATAGGACCCTCCTCTGCTGCTGGAGCCCAGCAGAGAGGAAGTACAGAGGACACTCAACTCCTGTTCGACCCCAAAGAGAGGATGCGGCAGAGGAACCTCCTCTTCTGCTGGGGTCCGGCAGCAGAGGACCATGCTCTCTACTGGGTCTCGCAGCAGAGAACACTCCTCTCTGCTGGGGTCTGGCAACAGAGGACCCTACTCCCTGCTGGGGCCTGGCAGCCGAGGACCCACCTCCCTGCTGGGATTCAGCAGTGGAGGACCCTCCTCTGCTGCTGGGGTCCGGCAACAGAGGAACCTCGTTCCTGCTGTGTTCCGGCAGCAGAGGATTCTCCTTCCTGCTGGATTCGGACAGCAGAGGAACCTCCTCTGCTGAAGGAACATAGCAGAGTTAAAGCATCAGATGACCCTCTTCTCTTCTGGGGTACAGCATCAGAGACCCTCCTTTCTGCTGGACCCCAGCACAGAGAAAGCCGCAGAGGACAATCCTCTTGCTGAGGTACAACAATAGAGTACCCTCCTCTCTGCTGGGGTCTGGCAACATTAGACCCTCATCTGCTGCTGATGTTCAGCAGCAGATGCCCATCCTCTGCTTTTGGTGTCTGGAAGCATAAGACACTCTTCTCCGTTGGACCCTATTAGAGAGGAATCAGCAGAGGACCATCCTCTCTACTGGGGTACAGCAGTAGAGGACCCTCCTCTCTGTTGGGGTCCATCACCAGAGGATCCGCCTCTCTGCTGGGGTCCAGCAGAGAAGAAGCAGCAGAGGACTCTCTTCTATGCTGGAGTCCAGAGGAGGACCCTCATCTCTGTTGGCGTCCGGCAGCAGAGGACCATCCTCTTCTGCTGGGGTCCGGCAGCACAAGATCCTCCTCTCTGCTGCTGCCTGGAACCATAGGTTCCCCCTCACTGCTGTTTTCCTGCAGAGAGAAAGGAGCAGAGGACAATCCTCTTCTGTTGGACAATAAAGAAGGAAGCAGCAGGGGACCCTCCTGTTCTGCTGGGTCTGGCAACAGGGGACCCTCCTTCCTTCTGTGGTCCGGCAGCAGATGACACTCGTCCCTGCGGGGTCCGGCAGCAGAGGACCATCCTCTCTGCTGGCGTCCGGCAGCAGAGGACCATCCTCTCTGCTGGGTTCTCAGCAGAAAACTTCCCTCTTCTGCAGGGATCCGGCACCAGAGAACACCCCTCTGCTGGGGTCGGGCAGCAGAGGGTCCTACTCTACTGCTGGTGTCCGGAAAAATAGGACCCTCCTCCCCGTTGGACCCCAGTGGAGAAGAATCAGCAGAGGACCGTCCTCTCTGCTGGAGTCCAGCAGTAGAGTACTCTCCTCCCTGCTGGGGTCCAGCACCAGAGGACTCTCCTCACTGCGGCTGTCCAGCATAGACGAAGCAACAGAGGACCCTCCTCTCTGCTGGGTTCCAGCAGAAGAAGACCCTCTTCTTTACTGGGGTCCTGCAGCAGATTACACTCCTGTATTGCTGGGGTACCGCTGCAGAGGACCCACTTCCCTGCTGGGGTCTCTCAGCAGTGGATAATCCACTTTGCCTTGCTTCCAGCAGCTGAGGACCCTCCTCTCCTGTTGAACCCCTGCAGAAGATGACCCTCCTATGCTGCACGACCTCAGCAGAGAAGAAGTTCTAAAGGACCCTCATTTCCTCATGGACATCAAAGAGAGGCCGCAGCAGAGGACCCTCCTCTTCTGTTGTGGTCGGGGAGCAGAGGACACTCTTCTTCTGCTGGGGTCCGGCAACAGAGGACCCTTCGCTCTGCTGGGGTCCAGGAGCAGAGGACCCACTCAATGCTGGGGTCCGGAAGCAGTGGACCTCCTCTGCTGGACCCCAGCAGGGAGGAAGCAGCAGAGGACCCTCCTCTCTTCTGTGATCCAGCACCAGAGGACACTCCTCTCTGCTCTGCCAAAACAAAGAGGAAGCAGCAGAGGACCCACCTCTCTGCCTGGGTTTGGCATCATATGACATTCCTCTCTGCTGGGTCTAGCACGTGAGGACCCTCGTCTGTGCTAGGGTCCAGCGAGTAAAATGCTGCAGAGGACCCTTCTCTCTGCTGGAGTCCAGCAGCCAAGGACCCTCCTATCCTGCTGAACACCAAAGAGAGGAAGCAGGAGAGGACCTCTCTGCTGGGGTCAGGCTCCAGATGACACTCCTTCCTGCTGGGGACAGGCAGCTGAGGACCCTGGTCTCTGCTGGGGTACAGCAGAAGAAGACCCCTCTCTGCTTCAGGTATTCGGCATCAGAGTACCCTCCCCTCTGCTGGGGTGCGGCTGCAGAGGACCCTGTTCTCTGCTGTGTTCCTGCAGCAAAGGACCCTCCTCTGCTGCTGGGGTCCGACAGTAGTGGAATCTCTCTCTGCTGGGTTCCGGCACCAGAGGATCCTCCTCTGCTGCTGGGGTCCAGTACAACAGGACCATCCTCCCTGCTGTCGTCCGGCACCAGAGGAACATCCTCTGCTGCTAGGGTCCTGCATCAGAATACCATCCTCTGCTGCTTGGGTCCGGCATCAAAAGACTCCCTTCTCTGCATGGGTCCTGCAGCACAGGACCCTCGACTGCTGCTGGGGCCCGAACCAGAGGACCCCCCTCTCTAATTGGACCAGCATCAGAGGACCCTCCTCACTGCTGGGGTCCAGCAGCAGAGGACCCTCCCTCTGCTGGTGTCCGGCACCACAGGAACCACCTCCCTGCTGGCGTCTGGTACCAGATTACCCTCCTCTGCTGCTGGGTTCCGGCACCAGAAGACCCCCCTCTCTGCATGGGTCCTGCAGCACATGACCCTTAACTGCTGCTGGGGCACGGCAGCAGAGAACCCCCTCTCTGATTGGGTCCAGCAGCAGAGGACACCCCTCTCTAATTGGGTCCAGCAGCAGAGGACCTTCCTCTCTGCTGGGGTCTGGCAACAGAGGACCCTCCTGTCTGCTGTAGTGCAACACCAGAGAAGCCTCGTCTTCTGCTGAGGCCCAGCAGCGGAGGAAACTCCTCTCTGCTGGGGTCCAGAAGCGGAGCACCCTCCTTTCTGCTGAGTTCCAGCACCAGAGGACCTTCTTCTCTGCTAGGATCCAGCACCAGAAGACCCTCCTCTCTGTTGGTTCCGACATCCGAGAATCCTCCTCTATGCTGGCGTCCGGCAGTAGAGGACCCTCTTTTCTGCTGGGGTCCTGCAACACAGGACCCTCCTCTCTTTTTGGGTCTGCCAGCAGAGGACGCTCCTTCCTGCTGGTGTCCGGCAGCAGAGGACCTTCATCCATGCTGGAAAGCCTTGGAGGAGCGTCCTGCACTGAGTGCTGGTGGCCACAGGAGGGCGCCCAAAGCCGCCGTTCGTTCTTTCTTTTCTTTTTTTCTTTTCTTTTTTACACATTTATTTATTTTATTCCAAGGTCAGATATACAGAGAGGAGGAGAGACAGAGAGGAAGATCTTCCGTCCGATGAGTCACTCCCCAAGTGAGCCACAATGGCTGGTGCACGCCAATCCAAAGCTGGGAACCTGGAGCCTCTTCTAGATCTCCCATGTGGGTGCAAGTTTCCAAAGCCTTGGGCCGTCTCAACTGCTTTCCCAGGCCACAATCAGGGATCTGGATAGGAAGTGGAGCAGCCGGGATTAGAACCGGTGCCCATATGGGATCCCGGCTCGTCCAAGGCGAGGACGTTAGTTGCTAGGCTACGGCGCTGGGCCCGAAGCTGCCCTTTCTACCTGTGGTGGGCTGAGGCATTCTGAGCTCTAGACAGTCCAACCCGAGCCATCCTAGGGTGAGGTGGGGGTCCCGGACAGTATTCTGGTACACGTGCTGTTGAAAGATCAGGCCTCCAAGGCCGAACAGCTCACATACCAAAGCCCGGAAGGGAGGGGTGCAGGAGGTTTGGGGCCTAGCATCAGCCCAGGCCTCTGTGATAGGAAGTGTCAGGGTGCCTTTAACAGCAGGGCACTTAAAGAACCCTGGGAGATGGACTCTCACATTAGCATGCCCACAGGCCCTCAGGGAGCTGGAGTCCCATGCCTGCGTCCTCCGAGCCCTCTGGGAGCTGGTGTTAAACACCAGACCACTGGGGTTGTACTTGGCCAGATGAGGTCCCGGGAAACCTTACCGCCACCCACATTCCTCGCAGAGCACCCTGAGATGCAGGCTCCGGGAATTCTTTGGCAAGTGGAGCAGCTCCCTGATGGGCTGCCAAGAGGTCTTTATGGACCGTTTTTTTTTTTTTATTACAAAGTCCGAGATACAGAGAGGAGGAGAGACAGAGAGGAAGATCATCCGTCCAATGATTCACTCTCCAAGTGAGCCGCAATGGCTGGTGCACGCCAATCCGAAGCTGGGAACTTGGAACCTCTTCCATGTGGGTGCAGGCTCCCAAAGCTTTGGGCCGTCCTTGACTGCTTTGCCATGCCACAAGCAGGGAGCTGGATGGGAAGTGGAGCAGCCGGGATTAGAACCGGTGCCCATATAGGATCCCCGTGCGTTCAAGGCAAGGACTTTGGCCACTAGGCCACGCTGATGGGCCCCGGCTTCATGTATTTTTGCATGTGTTGGGTGGTGGTTAGGGTGATACACTACTCGGCCTGCCTTGGCCTAGCTGAGTGGTGTCTGGGCACGTGGGCTCCTAAGCCAGGAGTCAGGTGGATGGGCAAGTAGGCACCAGAGGTCACCAGCCATCTGCAATAGGAAGTCCCAGGCCCTAGCTGCTAAAGAAAGCACCCTGCAACATGCAACCCTGCTGTCCAGCACATATGATGATGGCCAGGGAGCCACCAAGGCCCGCACAAGGTAGGGCTTTCAGGGCCTGTGCTTCCTGCACACAACAGGGTGCACAAAGCTGCCTTTCCTATCTCTAGCTAGCACTTGAGGGGTCAGCCATCCCTGTCATGTGCTTTGGAGGCAGGAATTTGGCCTCACAGCCTCCAGCCAGATGCTGCTGCCTTCTTGTTCACCAGGGAGTGCTTCACCCTCCTCCATGGATCCTTCTGGATTCAAGACTCTTCCTCCTGCTGGTCAGCTGTGGACCATCGGCCGCCGCTGATGTGCCATCTTCCACAAGACATCCCAACAGCTGACATCTGTTTTTCACAGAGGTCCTTCTCCCCAGGACAGGTAGAGTAGCAACATGCCTGGATCCTTCGTCTGTACTGGATGCTCTCACAGCACGAAACGGCATAAGTTGTGCAAGCCAGGGGACAGGCGCCTTCAGCAGCCTGGTGAAGGAGCTGCTGAAGGGTCCAGCAAGGATTGGTGTGGTGTGGTGTGGTGTTGTGTGTGGTGTGGTGTGGTGTGGTGTGGTGCAGGGAATTGTCCCAGTGGGTCAAGTCTCAGCCTGCCAGGTGGATGGCCTGTACGGGTGCTGCTTCAAATCCTGGCTGCTTCCCCTGCAGTCCAGCTCCCTGCCGATCCTCCTGGGAGAGCAGCGGATGATGCTGCAGGGGCTTGTGCCCCTGTGCCCGTATGCCACTGTGCCCCTGTGCCCCTTGGGAGATCTGGAGGGAGCTCCTGGTTCCTGGGCTTGTCCTGACCCAGCCACAGCTGGCTCTGGTGGTGGTCGTTGGGGATGTGAGCCAGCAGATGCAAGAAAGATTCTGTCTCTCCCTCTCTTTTCCTCTGTGCTTCCAAGAAAAGAGGACAGAGGGAGGCAGGAGGGAGGAAGGAAAAGACAGAAAGCTGCCGGCCTCCTGCGAGGGAGCATGCTGTTTGCTGTGCTGTGACTCTAGACTGCTTTTAGCTGTCATTGCAGACCCCCAGGGCGTGCATATGGCTTCCGTCATGGGACTTGTGTGCAAGCTCTAAAAAGAGTGTCCTTGAGAGCAAATGCCTCTCTGAGCTGGGGTGCTTCCAATAATTTGTCAGGAGAGCCTTGGATGAGCATCCTGCAGCGAGTCTTGGTGGCCACGAGGGTGCCCGATGCTGCCCTACCTTTTTTTTTTTTTTAAACAGATTTATGTATTTTATTCCAAAGTCAGATATACAGAGAGGAGAAGAGACAGAGAGAAAGATCTTCCGTCCGATGATTCACTCTCCAAATGAGCCACAAGAGCCTGTCCCCTGGGGACCCACTCTGCTGGGGCCTCAGTGAGAGGGACCCTTGGCCCTCCCCCCCATCCCCTACCTATCTGCTGGGGCATCTGCAAGATGGTCCATCTCGTGTGCCCCTCTGCCTGGGTCTCAGCGAGATGGTCCTCGTCGAACCCCCCTCTCTCTCTACCTGGGCTTCAGCTAGTGGAACCCCCAGCGACCCCTTCCTCGCTGCTGGGGCCCCAGTGAGAGGGTCCCCTCTGGAATCCCTCTGCTGGGGCCTCAGAGAGAGGGACCCCCGGTGCAACCTACACTCTCTGCTGGGGCCTCAGCGAGAGAGATCCTCAGAGCACGACCCTCTCTCTGTGTTGGGGACTCAGCCAGAGGGTCCCCCTCAAGACCCCGTCTTCGGGGGCCTCAGTGAGAGGGATCCCTGAATCCCACACTCTCTCTGCAGGGTCCTCCTCGAGAGGGTCCCCCTGGGAACCCCCTCTGCTGGGGCCTCAGCGAGAGGGACACCGTCGGGACCCTCTCTGTTGGGGAATCAGCATGAGGAAACCCTGGCGACCCCTCTCTCTCTGCTGGGGCCTCAGCGAGAGGATCCCCCTTGGGACCCCCTCTGCTGGGCCTCAGGAAGAGGGTCCACCTCAGACACCGCCTCCGTCTCTGCTGCAGCCAAAATGAGAGGGTTACCCTCTGGATCCCCTCTGCCTGGGCTTCAGCTAGAGGGACCCCCGGCAACCCCTCTCTTGCTGCTGGGGCCTCAGCAAGAGGGTCCACCTCTGGAATCCCTCTGCTGGGGCCTCAGCGAGAGGGACCCCTGGAGCCACCTACCCTCTCTGCTGGGTACTCAGTGAGAGGATACCCCTCAGGACCCCCTGTGCTGGGGCCTCAGCGAGATGCACCCCCGGAGCCCCCTCCTTATCTGCTGGGGCCTCAGGGTGAGGGTCACCTTCTGACCCTCCCACCCTCACTGCTGGGGCCTCAGCAAGAGGGTCCCACTCGGGACAACCTCTACTGAGGCCACAGCAAGATTGTCCCACTCGGGACCCCCTCTGCTGGGGCCTCAGCGAGAGGGACCCTTTCTTTGCTGAGGCCTCAGTGAGAGGGACCCTCCCAGCCAGAGCCTCTATCTCTGCTGGGGCCTCTTAGAGAGGGTCCCCCTCTGGACCCCGTCTGCTGCGGCCTAAGCGAGTGGGACTCCCACAGCCCCCTCCCTAGCTGCTGGGGCCTCAGTGAGACGAACCCCTGAGCACCCCTCCATCTCTGCTGGAACCTCAGTGAGAGCGTCCCCCTCGGACACGCCCTCCCTCTCTCCTGGGCCTCAGCAGGAAGATAACCCTCGGTACCACATGTTCTCGGGCCTCAGGAAGAGGGTACCCCTCTCATATAACCCCTCAGTCTCTGTTGGATCCTCAACAAGAGGGTCACACTCTGGAGCCCCTCTGCTGGGCCTCAGCGAAAGGGACCCCGGCGCTCCCCTCCCTCGCAGCTGGGGCCGCAGAGAGAGGGTCACCCTCGCAACCACCTCTGCTGGGTCCAGAGCGAGAGGTTTTCCCTCGGGACCACCTCTGCTGGTGCCACAGTAAGATCGTCCCCCTTGGGACCTCCTCTGCTGGGGCCTCAGCAAGAGGGTCCCCCTTGAGACCCACTCTGGTGGGGCTTCAGGGAGAAGGTCCCCCTTGGACCCTCCCTTCCTCGCTGCTCGGGCCTCAGCGAGAGGTTCCCCCTCGGGACCCAGTCTGCTGGGGCTTCAGGGTGAAGGACCATCAGCCGCTTCTCCCTCTCTCTCTCTCTCGCTCTCTCTCTCTGTCTACCTGCTGGGGCATCAGCTAGAAAGTCCCGCTTGGTACCCACTCTGCTGGGGCCTCAGTGAGAGGGAGCCTTGGCCCCCCAATCCCCTCCCTTTCTCCTGGGGCATCTGAATGATGGTCCATCTCGTGAGCCCCTCATCCTGGGTCTCAGCGAGATGGTCCTCCTCAGACCCCCCTCTGTCTCTACCTGGGCTTCAGCTAGTGGGACCTCCGGCAACCCCTTCCTTGCTGCTGGAGTGTCAGCAAGAGAGACCCCCTCGGAACCCATCTGCTGGGGCCTCAGTGAGAGAGATCCTCAGGGCCCAAGCCTCTCTGTTTGGGGACTCAGCCAGAGGGTCCCCCTCAAGACCCCGTCTTCTGGGGCCTCAGTTAGACCCCTGAGTCCCACACTCTCTCTGCTGGGGCCTCAGCGAGGGGGAACCCCGGCGACCCCCTTTGCTTGAGCCCCAGCTAGAGGGACACCCGGAGCCACCTAACCTCTCTGCTGGGGCCTAGGCGAGAAGGTACCTCGTGGGACCCCTCTCTGCTGGGGCCTCAGCGAGATGGACCCCCGGAGCCCCCTTCCCTCTCTGTTGATCCCTCAGCAGGAGGGTCCCACTCGGGACCCCCTCTGCTGGAGCCTCAGCGAGAGTGTCCCCCTCGGACCCTTCCTATCTCAATGCTGTGGCCTCAGTGAGAGGATTCCACTCAGGACCCTCTCTGCTGCGGCCTCAGCGAGAGGGTCCCCCCAGACCCCCATCTCCCTCTCTGCCTGGGCCTCATCGAGAGAGATCATCAGAGCCCGCCCCTCTCTCTGTTGGGGACTCAGCCAGAGGGTCCGCTCAGGACCCCGTCTTCTGGGGCCTCAGTGAGAGGAACCCATGAGTCCCACTACCTCTCTGCTGGGTCCTCTGCGAGAGGGTCCCCCTGGGCACCACCTCTCCTGGGGCCTCAGCGAGAGAGGGACCACCTAGGGCCCCTCTCTGCTGGGGCATCAGCAAGAGGTTTCCCCTCCGACCAACCTCCCTCTCTGCTGGGGCCTCAGCGAGAGGGTCCCTCTTGGGACCCCCTCTGCTCTTGCCTCAGTGAGAGTCCCCCTCAGACCTCCCCTCTCTCTGTGCTGTGTCCTCAGTGAGAGGGTCCCACTCAGGAACCCCTCTGCTGGGTCCTCAGCCTGAGGGTCCCCCTCCGAATCCCTCTCCATCTCTGCTGGGGCCTCTGTGAGAGGTTCCCCCTGAGGCACGTATATTAGGCCTTTATATGTTATGTAAGTATGTTAGTATTTGTGAAGCACCCCTCTCTTTATCTTGTCTTTCTGCTATGAGCACCAGGTTCTGACATTTCCTGCCAGTTTATTTTAACCAGACTATCAGACTGTCTGGTGTGTGACCCCAGCTGTTGGGGGTCTGGCCCTCCCTTTATAAATAGCATAATCTCTGCCCGTGCTTTTGCTTATCATTCCCCTGTTATTACCACAGGGAAAATACCCACCTTCTCTACGTGGCAGCTTTGTGGGGTTTGGACATGACTGGCAAGCACCCTGTTTTCCCTTCTTTAGGAATGCAATGATTCCTGTGGAATCTATTAGTTCCATCATTCCTCTGAACTTGAGGAATCGCTCACGTGGGTGAACCTCAGCTCCTTGAATTTGAAGCTTGTGTCTGCCTGTGTTATCCCCATGTTTCTCTCTCACATACAGAAAACGCCTCTGAAGTAAATGACACCACGTTCCAGTGCACCCTGACAGCGTGCTGGAATGGCAATTGCAATTCCGCTATTCTTCAGCCCCTGCCCTGAATCCTGCCTGTCTGTTGGGACTGACGGAGAGGCCTCTGTTGGCCTGATAAAGAATAAAAGACACTGGCATAATGGCGACCACCATAGTCAGTACATCAGCAGCCGCCACCACCAGTTACCTTGGTGACAATGAACAAGGTTGCGGTACAGACTGCCAGAGTTATGGAACAATAGGACTTTACTGATGCACAT
Organism: Ochotona princeps; assembly: GCF_030435755.1. Lineage (NCBI taxonomy): Eukaryota > Metazoa > Chordata > Mammalia > Lagomorpha > Ochotonidae > Ochotona > Ochotona princeps. Next base: position 115,529 of record NW_026700184.1, read on the forward strand.
GAGCAGGTGGGCACCCTTGTGTTGTAACTGCTGGTTGATCTGTTGGCAGAGGAACAGCAGAGGCTGTGAGATTGGGTCTAGGCCTCTTGTACCCCATCATATGCCTTTTTGTGTGCAACACCTATGCAAGTGCAAAATGCTTCCAAGCCCGGGAACTGCTGTCTGCTCATTGCTACCGAGCTAAAGATACTCCTATGGTCAGGGCCTCTTGTTCCCCATCATATGCTTTATGTATGTTTCACCTGTGTAGTGCTATGTTTTCCCAAGCCCGGGAACTGCTGTCTGCTCATTGCTACCGAGCTAAAGATACTCCTATGGTCAGGGCCTCTTGTTCCCCATCATATGCTTTATATATGTTTCACCTGTGTACTGCTATGTTTTCCCAAGCCCGGGAACTGCTGTCTGCTCATTGCTAACAAGCTAAAAACACTCCTAGCCATGGATTAGGGTTACCTGACTCCCTGAGTATGGTTTGTGCATCTGCAGCAGGCAATGCTTGAATTGCAGCCAGTGACAGGTAAGATGGACCAGGCACTGAACAACCTAAGACAGGGGCTCTGTCATGTTACAGAGATTCCCGATGAAGGGTAAAGCTGATAACCTGAGAGTCTACAACTTAAGACAGGCACATTCAAGTCAGCTTTAAAACAAAAAATGCAGTCCTGTTGTGGGCTAAGGAGATGATTAGCACTCGTTTAGCTGAGCACTAGAGGAACGGGTTTGGGGCTAAAAGTACCTGGTCTAATTGGGCTCAGCTGCATACAATGTTCTGTAGATGAGGGTGTGGGGGAAAGAGCAAAATGGGGAGACTTCAGAGACTTCCACCATCTCTGTTCTCCATGTCGGAGACACATGCACAGACCTTCGCCATGTCCACGAACTGGTTCTGCTAGAGGAAACACATTTTCCCTTCTTCAGGGCATCATAGGAAATATTTGTGAGATGAGGCATCTCGGTCGTGTGTATTGGAGGCAGGAATTTGGCACCAAAGCCTCCTACCACCAGCCACTGCCCTCTTGTTCATCAAGGAATGCTTCACCCTCCTCCAGGGGCATCCTGGAATCAAGACTCCTTCTGCTGTGGACCACCTGTGGACCATCAGCTGCCACTGATGTGCCACCTGAACCAAGAAACCCCAACAGCTGACGTGTATTCTCCACAGAGGCTTTCTCACCAGGAGAGGTAGAGTAGCAGCATGCCTGGATGCCTTGTTGGTGCCCGCTGCTCTCTCAGCACGGAACAGCCAAAGTTGTGCCAGCAAGGGGGACAGGTACTTTCAGTGGCCTGTTGAAGGAGGTGCTGAAGAAACTGGTAAGGGATGTTGTCGGGTGGTGCGGGTTTTGGTGGTTGGGGAGGGGTCCTAAGGTGTCAAGCCTCAAGCCTGCGAGGCTTGTGTGCAGTACAGCTGTATGGGTGCTGCTTCAAGACCTGACAACATCCTCTGCAGTCCAGCTCCCTGCCGATGGTGCTGGGAGAGCAACAGAGGATGGCGCAGGGGCTTGTACCCCTGTGGCCCTGTGCCCCTGTGGGACATGTGGAGGGAGCTCCTGGTTCCCAGGCTTGACCTGGCCCAGCCACATCTAGCTCTGGTGGTGGTCCCTGGGGAAGAGAGGCAGCAGATGCAAGAAAGATTGCTCTCTCTCTCCCTCTCTGTTCCTGTGTGCTCCAAGCAAACAGGACAGATTCAGGCAGGCAGGCAAGAAGGCAGGAAGAGAGAGATTGCTATTGGCCTCCTGGCAGGGAGTGTGCTGTGTGCTGTGTGCTGTGCTGTGACTGAAGACTGCTTTTGTCTGCCAATGCATACCCCAAGAGTGTGCGTAGGGCTTCTGTCCTGAGACTCCTGTGAAACCTCTCCAAAGTGTGTTCTTGAGAGTGAATGTCTCTCAGGGCGGGTTTGTTTCTCTTGTGCAGGAGAGTCTGGAGGAGCGTCCTGCAGTGAGTCCTGCTGTCCATGAGAGGGCGCATAAGCTGCCCTTTCTCCTCCTGGTTGGGCTCATTCCTTTTGAACACTAGACAGCCAAGCCCCAGCCATCCTAGTGTCAGGTGGGGGTCCTGGAGAGTGTTCCTGGATACTTGTCCCTTGAAGATTGGGGTAAGGCTGAAAAGCCTGCAAATGAAGGTCCAGGAGGGGGTTGAGGATGATTGTGGTCTTGCATCATCCCGGACCTCTGTGCTAGGAAGTGGCTGTGTGCCTTCACCATTAAGATACCACATAGGACATGGGGAGAGCGCTGGGAGCTGGACTTCCACATTAGGGCACCCAGAGGCCCTGTGGTAGATGGAGTCCCATGTCAGCGTGCCCACAGTCCCTATGGGAGCTGGAGACTCACATTAGCGTGCTCATGGGCCTCTGAGAACAGGAGACCCATGTCAGTGTGCACATGGGCCCTCTGGGATACTGAGTCCTAGTTCAGCGTGCCCATGTGTCCTGTTGGGAATTGGGGTCTCATGTCACTGTGCCCATGGGTCTTGTAGGAGCTTGATACAAACGTCAGTGTGCCCACAGGCACTCTGGGAGTTGGAGTCCCACGTCAGTGTGCAGAAGGACCCTCTGGTACCTGGAGTTACTCACTGACTGGCTAGCATTGATCTTTCGCAGATGAGCTCACCGGAAACCTTGCCACTACCCCCTTTCATCACAAACACCCTTGGGGACAGGGCCTGGGCTTTCTTTAGCAAGTGCAACTGCTCCCCGATGGGCTGCAGAGAGGCCTTCATGTATTATTGCATGTGTGGGGTGGCAGTTAGGGTGATACAGCACTCGGCCTTCCTCTGCCTAGCTGGGTGGTGTCTGGGCTTGTGGGATTCTAAGGATGGAACAGTGGAAGGACAAGTAAGCACCAAAGGACACCAGTCATCTGGAATAGGAAGTCCCAGGCCTTAGCTTCTGCGAGAGCACCCTGGAACATGCAGTTCCACTTTCCAGCAGGTAGGACGGTGGCCTGGGAGCAACCAAGGCCTGCACAAAATAGGCCCTCCCATGCCATGGGCAGGCATAGGCTCACCAGGACCATTTTGCCTTCTTCGGTGCTGTCTAGGAAACACTTGGGGGAGGGGGGTCAGGCATCGCCATCGTGTGCATTGGAGGCAGGAATTTGGCCCCACAACCCCCTACCAAATGCCATTGGACTTTCATTCACCAGGAAATGCTTCACCATACTCCAGGGGCATCCTGGATTTAAGACTCTTTCTCTTGCAGGCCACCTGGGGACCATCAGCTGCCACTAATGTGCCACCTGCCACAAGACACCTCAACAGCTGACGTGTACTCTCCACAGAGGTCCATCTCATTAGACAGGTAGAGTAGCAGCATGCCTGGATGCCCTGTTGGTGCCCTCTGCTCTCTCATCGCACAACAGCAAAATTTATGCAAGACTGGAGGACAAGTACATTCACGGGCCTGGTGAAGGAGCTGTGGAAGAATGCTGCTAGGGGTGGAATCGGTGGAGCGGGTTGGGGTGGTGCTGCGTGGTGTCCGAGGGCCTCAAGCCTCAGCCTGCCAGGCAGATGGCCTGTATGGGTGCTGCTTTAAGTCCTGACTGCTTCCCCTGCATTCTAGCTCCCTGCTGATGCTTCTGGGAGAGCAGTGGAGAATGGCGCAGGGGCTTGTGCCCCTGTGTGCCTTGCCCCTGTCTGACATGTGGAGGAAGCTCCTGGTTCCCAGGCTTGTCCTGGCCCAGCCACATCTGGCTCTGGTGGTGGTCCTTGGGAAGTGAGCCAGCAGATGCAAGAAAGATTGCTCTCTCTCCCTCTCTGTTCCTTTGTGCTTCAAACAAAACAGGACAGATTCAGACAGGCATGCAGGAGGGAAGGAAGCGAAAGAAAGCTGCTGTCCTGGGTGGTAGGGAGTGTGCTGTGGCTCTAGACTGCTTTTGTCTGCCAATGCAGACACCAAGGCTGTGAGTAAGGCTTCTGTCCTGGGACTTCTGTGCAACCTCTCCAAAGAATGTCCTTGAGAGTGAATTTCTCTTAGCCTGGGATTGTTTCCCTTGTTTGTGCAGGAGAGCCTGGAGGAGCGTCCTGCAGTGAGTCCTGCTGGCCATGAGAGGGCGCATAAGCTGCCCTTTCTACTCCTGGTTGGCTGAGGCATTTTGAGCGCTAGAAGGTCCAACCCCAGCCATCCTAGTATCAGGTGGGAATCCTGGACAGAATTCCTTTATATGTGTCCCTTGAAGATTGGGCTCCAAGGCCGAACAACCCGCATATGAAGGATCAGGAGGGGGTGGAGGACGCTTGTGGCCTTGCATCAGGCCAGGCCTCTGTGCTAGGAAGTGGCTGTCTGTCTTCACCAGCAAGGTACAACCTAGAACACAAGGAGAACTAGAAGCTGGAATTTCACATCACAGACCCCAGGGGCCCTGAGGGATGTGGAGTCCCAGTCAGTAAGCCCACGAGCCCTATGGGAGCTGGAATCCCATGTGAGTGTGCACACGGACCCTCTGGGAGCTGGAGCCCCACATCAGTGTTCCCATGGGCCCCATGAGACCTCGGGTCCCATGTCTGTGTACCCACGAGCCCTCTTGGACCTCGATCCTAATTCAGCATTCCCCAATCCCAGTGGAATCTGGGGTCCCACGTCAGAGTGCCCATCGACCCTCTGAGACTGGAATTACACACCAGCTGACTAGCACTGATGGTTCTCAGATGAGGTACCCAGAAAACTTTCCGGAATCCGGAAGCAGAGGAACCTCCTCCCTGCTGGGGTTCAACAGCAGAGGATCATTCTCCCTGCTGGGGACCAGCAACAGAGGACCATCCTCCCTGCTTGGGTGCGGCAGCAGAGGACCCTAATCCCTGCAGGGTCCAGCAACAGAGGACCCTCATCCCTGCTGCTGGACACCAGCAGAGAGGAAGCATCAGAGGTCCTTCCTCTCTGCTGTGGTCCAGCACCAAAGGACCATTCTCTCTGCTGGACCGCAGCAGAGAGGAAGCCACAAAGGACCCTCCTCTCTGCTGCTGGGGTCCAGCAGCCGCAGAGGACCCTCCTCTGCAGCTGGTGTCCGGAACCACAGGAACTACTCTGCTTCTGGGGTCCGGTAGAAGAAGACCCTCCTTGCTGCTGGGTTCTGGCACCAGAGTACCCTCCTCTGTTGGTGGGGTCCGTCAGCAGAGGATCATCCTATGCTGCTTCGTTACGAAACAGAAGGACCCTCCTCTGCTGTTGGAGTCTGGCAACAATGGAGCCTCCTCAGCTGCTTTGGTCCATCAGCAGAGGACCCTTTTTTCTGCTGGGGTCTAGCACGACAGGGCACTCGTCTCTGGTAGTTTCCAGCAGAGAGGAAGCAATAGAGGACCCTCCCCTCTGCAGGAGTCTGGCAGCAGAGGACCCTCCTCTCCTTCTGGATTTCAGCAGCAGAGGACTTTCGTCTGCTGATGGACCCCAGCAGAGAGGAAGCAGCAGAGGATCCTCCTCTCCTGCTGGACACCAAAGAGAGGAAGCAGAGGAACCTCCTGTTCTGCTGGGGTCTGGCAGCAGAGGACACTCCTCTCTGCTGTGGTCCGGAAGCAGAGGACTCTCCAAGCTGTTGTTGTTTGGCAGAGAGTAACTTCCACAGTGCTGGGGTGGAGCAGAGTGGAAGTAGCATAGATACCTCCTCCATGCTGTGGTCCAGCCGCAGAGGACCCTCCTCTGCAGCTGGACCTCAGCAGAGAGGAAGATGCAGAGTATCCTTGTCTCCTGCTGGACCCCAAAGAGAGGATGAAGCAGAGAACCCTGCTCTCTCCTGTGGTCCGGCAGCAGAGCACACTCCTCCCTGCTGGGATCCGACATCAGAGGACCCTCCTCTCAACTGGGTTCCAGCAGCAGAGGACCCTCCTCCATGCTGGGGTCTGGAAGCAGAGGACACGCCTCTGCTGCTGGAATCTGGCACCAGAGGATCGTCCTCTACTGCTGAGGTCCAGCAGCAGAGGATTCTCCTCCCTGCTGGGGTATAACAGCCGGGGAACCTCCTGCCTTCCGGGTCCAACAGCAGACGACCCTCCTCTTCTGCGCGACCCCTCTAAAGATGTGCTTCCCTGCTACTAGACTACAGCAGAGAAGAAGTTGCAGAGGTCCCTCCCCTCATGCTGCACCCCAGGGAGAGGACGCAGGAGAATACACTCCTCTTCCCCTGGGGTCCGGCACCAGTGGACTCTCTGCTGTACCCCAGCAGAGGGAAAGCTGCAGAGGACCCTCCTCTCCTGCTTGGCATCAAAGACAGGACACTCCTAGTCTGCTGGGTTCCGGCAGCAGAGGACCTTCCTCAGTGTTAGTGCAGGGAGCATATGAGCCTCCTCTCCTACTGGGGTCCAGCACCAGAGGACACTCTTCCATGATGGACTTGGGTCCAGCAGCAGGGTCCCTCCTGTCTGCTGGAGTCCAGCAGCAAATGACCCTCCTATATACTGAGGTACGGTAGCAGAGGACCCTACTCTCTGCTGCTGTTTGGCACCAGAGCACTCTATTCTTTGCTGAGGTCTGGGAGCAAAGCACCCTCCTCTCTGCTGGTGTCTGGCAGCAGAGGACGCTCTTCTCTGCTTGGGTCTGGCATCAGAGTACCCTCGTCTCTGATGCGGTCCTACAGCAGAGAACCCACCTCCCTGCTGGGCTCCAGCAGTAGAGGATCCTCCTCTGCTGCTGGAGTCCGGCGGCAGATAACCCTCATCCCTCCTGTGTAACGGCAGCAGAGGACTCTCATTTCTGCTGGGGTCCTACAGCAGAAAGCTGGAGCATCAGATGAACCTCTTCTCTGTTGGGGTCTGGCATAGGAGGACCCTCCTCTCTGCTGGGGTTCAGCACCAGAGGAATCTCCTCTCTGTGGGGGTCAAGCAGCTGAGTACCCTCCTCTCTGCTCTACCCCAGCAGAGAGGCAGCAGTGGTGGACTCTTTTTCCTGCTGGGGCCTGGCACCAGAGGACCCTCCTCTGCTGAGGTCCAGTACCAGAGGACCCTCATCTCTGCTGTGTTCCGGGAGCACTGGACCCTCCTCTCTGCAGGGGTCTAGCACAAGAGGAAGGACCAGATGACCCTCCTCCTCCTGGCGTCAGGCAGCAGAGGCGCCTTCTCTCCTGCTGCAACACAGCAGCAGAGGAGCCTCCTCTCTGATGGATTGGGGACCAGCAGCAGAGGACCCTCCTCTCTGCTTAGGTCCGGAGGCAAAAGACCCTCCTCTCCTGCTGGCATCAGGCAGCAGAGGACCCTACTCTCCTGCTGGAACCCAGTAGCAGAGGACCCTCCTCTCTGATGGACTGGGGTCCAGCAGCAGAGGACCCTCCTCTCTGCTGCACATCAGCAGAAAGGAAGCCGCAGAGGACCCTCCTCTCTGCTAATGTCCAGCAGGAGTGGACCCTCTTCTGCTTCTGGGGTCCGGCAGCAGAGGACCCTCCTCTGCTGCTGTGGTCCACGAGCAGAGTTCCATCCTCTGCTGCTGTAGTCCAGAAGAAGTGGGCCCTGCTCTGCTGCTGGGGTCCAGCAGCAGAGGACACTATTCTGCTGCTGGTGACCGGCACCAGAGGACCATTCTCTGTTGCTAGTGTCTGGCCAAAGAAGACTACTCTGTTGCTGGAGTCCAGCATCAGAGGACCATCCTCTGCTGCTGGGGTCCGCGAGCAGAGATCCATCCTCTGCTGCTGGAGTCCAGAAGAAGTGGACCCTCCTCTGCTGGACCCCAGCAGAGAGAAAGCAGCAGAGGACCCTCCTATTTGCTTGGGTTGAGTAATGGAGGACCCTCCTCTCTGCTGGGGTCCAGCACCAGAGGATCCTCCTCTGTGCTCTACCCCAGCTCAGAGGAAGCAGCAGAGGACCCTCCTCTCTGCTGGGGTCCGGCACCAGAAGACCCTCCTCTCTGCTGGGGTCCAGCACCATAATACCCTCCTCTCTGCTGAAGTCCAGCATCAGAGGACACTGCTTTCTGCTGGGATCCTGCAGCAGAGGAACCTAAGTGCTGGAATCCGGCAGCCAAGGACTCTCCTTATTGCTGGAATACGGCACCCGAGGACCGACCTCCGCTGCAGGAGTCCGGCAGCAGAGGACACACCTCTGCTGTAGTCCGGCAGCAGAAGCCCCTGTACTCTGTTGGGTTCCATGAGCAGAGGACCCTCCTGTGCTGCTGGGGTCCAGCAGTAGTGGACCCTACTCTCTGCTGGGGTCCTGCAGCAGACGAACCCCCTGTCTTCTGGATTCCAGCAGAGAGGAAGTAGAAGAGGACTCTCATCTCTGCTGGGTTTAAACAGAAGAGGAGCTTTCTCTCCTGCTGGCGTCAGCTAGCACAGGACCCTTCTCTCCTAATGGAACCCAGTAGCAAGAGGACCCTCCTCTCTAATGGACTGGGGCCCAACAGCAGAGGACCATCCTGTCATCTTGGGTCCAGCAGCAGATTACCCTCCTCTCTGCAGATGTCCGACAGCAGAGCACCCTGTCCTATGGGGTCTGGCAGTAACTGATCCTCCTCTCTGCTGGGGTACATTCGCAGAGGACCCTCCTTTCTGCTGTGGTCCGGCACCAGAGGACCATCCGCTTCTGCTGGGGTCAGGGACCAGAGGACACACCTCTCTGCTAGGGTCTGGAAGCAGAGGACCCTCCACTCTGTTGGACCCCAGCAGAGAGGTAGCAGCAAAGGACCCGCCTCTGCTGGGTTCCGGCAGCAGAGGACCCTCCTCTGTACTGGGGTCCAGCACCAGAGGACCCTCATCTCTGTTGGACCCCTGCAGAGAGGAAGCAGCAGAGGACCCTCCTTTCCTACTGGACTACTGCATCAGGGGAACCAACTCTGCTGCTGGACAACAGCAGAGAGGAAGTTGAAGGGGACTCTAATCCCCAACTGGACCCTGGTGAGGAGGCAGCAGGTGACCCTCTTCTTCTACTGGCCTTCAGCAGCAGAGGACCCTCCTCCCTGCTGGTGTCCAGCAACAGAAAACCCCCCTTTGTTGCTGGGGTACAGCACCGGAGGATTCCCCTATGCTTCTGGGGTCCTGCAGCAGAGGAACCACTTGTGCTGCTGTGGTCCGGTACCCGAGGACTCTCCTCTCCTGCTGGGGTCCACCAGCAGAGGACCCTCCACTCTGCTGGGGTCCAGCACAAGAGTACCGCCTTCTGCTGCTGGACCCCAGCTGTTAGGAACTGCAAAAGATCATACTCTGCTGCTGGACCACAGCAGAGGGGAAGTTACAGAGGACCCTCATTCCCTACTGGACCCCAAAGAGAGGACACAGCAGAGGACCCTACTCTTCTACTGGCGTCCTGCAGCAGAGGACTCTCCTCCCTGCTGTGTTTCGGCAGAAGAGGTCTCTCAACTACTCCTCGGGTCCGGCACCAATGGATCCTCCTTTGCTGTTGGGGTTCAGCAGCAGACAATCCTCTTCCCTGCCAGGATCTGGAAGAAAAGGACCCTCCTCCCTGCTGTGGTCTGGCAGCAGAGGAACCTCCTATGCTCTTGGAGTCCGGTACCAGAGGACCATCCTCTGCTGCTGTTTGCTGGTACCAGAGGATCACCCTCTGCTGCTGGGGTATGGCACTAGAAGACCCCCCTCTGCTGCTGGGGTCTGGCAGCAGAGGACCCTCCTTCTGCTGGGTTCTGGCAGCAGAGGACCCTACTCCATGCTGGGATCCACAGCAGAGGACACTCTTCCCTGCTGCGGTCCGGCATCAGAGGACCTTCCTCTGCTCTTGGTGTCAGGCACTAACTGACCCCACTCTGCTGCTGGGGTCCAGCAAAACAGAACCCTCTATGATCTTGGGTCCAGCACCAGAGGACACCCCCCTCTGCTGGGGTACACCACCAGAGGTGCCTCCTCTCTGCTGGGGTGAATCAGCAGAATACCCTCCTCTCTGTCTGGGCCCGGCAGTAGAGGACCCTACACTGCTGCTGTGTCCAACAGCAGAGGACCCTCTTCTTCTGCTGGACCCCAGCAGAGAGGAAGCAGCAGAGAACCACCCTCACTGCTGGTGTCTAGCATGAGAGGACCCATTTCTCTGCTGGGGTCCAGCAAAAAGGAAGCAGAAGAGAACCCTCCTCTCTGATGGGGTACAGCAGTAGAGTACCCTCCTCTCTGCTGGGGTCCGGCACCATAGTACCCTCCTCTCTGCTGGGGTCTGGCAGCTGAGGACCCTCCTCTCTTCTGAGATCTGTCAGCAGAGGACCATCCTCTCTGCTGTAGTGCAGCACCAGAGGAGCCTCGTCTTCTGCTGTGGTCCAGCAGCAGAGGTACTCCTCGCTGTTGGGGTCAAGAAGCGGAGGACCCTCCTCTCTGCTGAGTTCCAGCACCAGAGGACCTTCTTCTCTGCTAGGATTCCAGCACCAGATGACCATCCTCTGTTAGGGTCCAACATCCAAGGACCCTTCTCTATGCTGGCGTCCGGCAGTAGAGGACCCTCCTCTCTTTTTGGGTCTGCCAGCAGAGGTCACTCCTCCCTGCTGGGGTCCAGCAGCAGAGGACCTTCATCCATGCTGGAGAGCCTTGGATGAGCATCCCGCACTGAGTGCTGATGGCCACGAGAGGGCGCCCAAAGCCGCCATTCTTTCTTTTCTTTTTTTCATTTCTTTTCTTTTCCCTTTTTTTTTTTTTTACAAGTTTATTTATTTTATTCCAAAGTCAGATATACAGAGAGGAGGAGAGACAGAGAGGAAGATCTTCCGTCCGATGATTCACTCCCCAATGAGACACAATGGCTGGTGCACGCCAATCCGAACCCAGTTCCTGGAGCCTCTTCTGGTTTTCCCATGTGGGTGCAAGTTTCCAAAGCTTTGGGCCGTCTCGACTGCTTTCCCAGGCTGCAGGGATCTGGATGGGAAGTGGAGCAGCCGGGATTAGAACTGGTGCCCCTATGGGATCCCGGCTCGTACAAGGCGAGGACTTTACCTGCTAGGCTACGGCGCCGGGCACCAATCTATCCTTTCTACCCCTGGTGGGCTCAGGCCTTCTGAGCTCTAGACAGTCCAACCCGAGCCATCCTAGGGTGAGGTGTGGGTCACAGACAGTATTCTGGTACTCGTGTTGTTGAAAGATCAGGGCTCCAAAGCCGAACAGCCCACATACCAAAGCCCGGAAGGGAGGGGCGGAGGACGCTTGGGGCCTAGCATCAGTTCGGGCCTCTGTGATAGGAAGTGTCAGGGTGCCTTTAAGAGCAAGGCACTTGGAAAAAGATGGCCGACTGCAGAGAGCTGGTGTAGGGTGGAGTAGGGAACGAGGGGAGCCGATCCAGCAGAGAAACAGGCCAGGAGGCGCGAAACTGTAGGGAGAAGAGTGAGAAGGTCACTGGAGTTCACTAAAGCAAGAAGATCTACACAGCGTGAAGGAACAGCTGCAAAAAGTAGGAAAGAATATACAGCAAGCCGCGAGAAACCTTGTGAGTCACGATCCCAGGCAGGGGGAAGGCGGCAGAGGCTCAACCGCCCCAGGGAAAACAGAGGCGGCTGGAAGGATAGGCGCCCACACCGACAGGGGCACCAGCCCCCTGGAAGGCAGGAGCCCCCAGAGGAGGCTACTGGACTGATCATTGGGTGCATTATCCCTGCAGAAGTGGAGGAAAAGCAGGGGAGATTTCCCAGAGGCTTGCCTACCCGCTGCTCAGCGGCTCTGGGAGAGTGCAGAGGGAACAGGAGCGGCACTGTGGGACTGGGGCTCAGAGATCCCCATATCGGCTCCGAGCTGTGGACTGGCTGCGGGAGAGTCAGTGGATCCTGTTGCTGGACTCGCCCTGAGCCCCAGAGGCTGGGCAACGCTCGACAGGGCCTCACGTCCTGGGCAGAGGAGCAGACTAGTGGGGGCACGCCTCACCTCAAGGGCTCTGTGCCTCTCAGAGATCCGCTTCCATCCTTGAGAGAGTGCAGCTGAGGAAGTGGCTTCTTCAGGGCGGAGTCCCCAGCTGGGCTCAGCTAGAGAGGCCAGACCAGAGCGGGCTCAGCTGAACTGGCCCGACAGGTTTTCCCAGCAGGAGCCCGCTCGGAAAGACCTGCCTGTGGTGTTGCAGCCCTCGGCGGAGCAGCGCTTCCGAGTTTGGCACTGAGGCCGCGGAGATTTCCAACCCAGCACAGGCCGGGGTTGGGGATTTTAGGCACCGAGCAGCAGGAGCCCTTGCTGTGCTAACCTCAAGCCCTGAAGGAGAGTCTCGGCTCAGCACTGAGGCAGAGACCCCCGCTGTATTAGCCTTGTGACCCAAAACCCAGGCGCGGCTCGGCAGAGTGAATCTGTAGGGCACTGCCTTTGAGAGGGAGCCACAGGGGAAGGGGCCTGGCACTAGGGCTGGCCCACAAAGCCTCCTGACCCAACTCGGGGCTGTGATCTACAGACCCTGAAAGCAGCTGGTGACTCAGGCAGTAAGCCCTGCTGGGCTCAGCCGGAGACCCCAAACCAGAGCCGGCTCAGCTGAATCACCGCTAAAATCTCAAAACAACAAGAAGTAAAAACACAATGAGGAGAAGTATCAGAAAAAGCAATGACCCAGAGGAAAGATCAAGCACTCCCTCCCAATACAACCAAAAACTAATCCCAATATCTGAGATGCAAGATGAAGACATAGAGGAACTATCAGATAAGGACTTTAAGAAGCTAATGACGAAATTCGTCAGAGAGAGTGAAAAGCGCTGGGAAGAGTCTAAGGCATTCGAAAACTATATCACTGCAGAAATAAATCAAGTCAAAAAGGGAATCCTCGATATAGAGCACAAAATTGAAAGCCTAACCAACAGAATGAACACAGCAGAGGACAGAATATCAGAATTGGAAGACAATCAGAATGAAAGGCAGCAGCTCATCAAACAGTTGGAGACAAATCTAGAGAAAGCCAATAGGTCCATACAGGAAATGAAAGACAACCTCAAAAAATCAAATATTAGAATAATAGGCCTTCCCGAAGGAGTGGAAAAGGAGACAGGCTTGCAACGAGTGCTCAATGAGATAATACAGGAGAACTTCCAGAATACTGGAAATATAAATCTAGCACAAATCCAGGAAGGACAAAGAACCCCCAGTAGATACGACCCAAACAAATCGTCTCCCAGACATGTGGTCCTCAAGCTACCTTCAAGTGAATACAAGGAAACCATTCTAAGACAAGTAAGAAAAAAGGATAAGATTACTTTCAGGGGAAGGGAAATCAGGATCACAGCCGACCTATCAGAAGAAACGCTCCAAGCAAGGAGAGAATGGGGTAAAACCTATCAAATCCTGAAACAAAACAACTGCCAACCAAGAATAATGTACCCAGCAAAGCTCTCATTTATATTTGAGAATGAAATCAAATACTTCAACAGTAAAGAGAAACTCGAAGAATACATCAACACGAAACCAGCTCTGGAAAATCTCCTCAGGAAGGTGCTAAACCCAGAAAGAAAAAATACAAACCAACATCAAAGATGGCAAATGGGAAGACCTCCCCACTAAAATCCATACAAGAAAAGTCAACCAATCAAAAACTCTAATAGTCGCAAATACACACTTGCACACTTACACTCATGGCGGCCCAAAACCAATTGCTCTCAATATTATCTCTAAACACAAATGGCTTAAACTCACCAATCAAAAGGCATAGATTAACGGAATGGATCATCAAACAGCACCCAACTATATGTTGCCTACAAGAGACACATCTAACCAGAAAATCCTGTAAGAAATTTAAAGTGAAGGGATGGAAAAAGACATTTCATGCCAATGGACGAGAAAAAAAGGCTGGCGTAGCTGTTCTAATCTCAGATGACCTAGACTTCAAGCTGACAGACATCAAAAAGGACAGAGAAGGACATTATATATTGGTGAAGGGACTGATCCATCAAGATGTAATTACAATCGTGAACATATATGCACCTAATTCCAATGCGCCTAGCTTCGTGAAGCAACTACTTACAGACTTAAGGGGAGACATAGATACACACACAATAATAGTGGGCGATCTTAACACCCCGCTAACAACTATAGACAGATCAACAAAACAAAAACTCAACAAAGAAACAACAGAGCTCGTACAAACATTAGAACAACTGGACTTGGTTGACATTTATAGAATTTTTTATCCTAAGACCACAGATTATACATTTTTTTCAGCAGTACATGGCACCTTCTCCAGGATCGACCACATGATAGGACACAAAGCAAATTTAAATAACTTCAAAAAGATAGAAATCATACCATGTACCCTCTCAGACCACCACGGAATGAAACTGGAAATCAGCAATTCAAAATGCCCAAGGAAATATAGAAACTCTTGGAGGTTGAACAATATGCTATTGAACGAACAATGGGTCAGGGAAGAAATTAAAGATGAGATCAAAAAATTTATGGAAACCAATGAAAACTCTGATACAACATTCCAAAACTTGTGGGACACTGCCAAAGCAGTGCTACGGGGTAAACTCATCGCAATTGGAGCTCATGTCAAGGCCCAAGAGAGGCGCCAAATACAGGAACTAACCACACACCTCCAGGAATTGGAAAAGCAGCAGCAGATGAGCCCCACACACAACAGGAAACAAGAAATCATCAAAACAAGGGAGGAAATCAACCAGATAGAAATAAAAAAAACCATACACAAAATCAACAAATCAAAAAGCTGGTTTTTTGAGAAGATAAACAAAATAGACACCCCGCTGGCCCGACTGACAAAGAAAAAACAAGAGAAAGCAAGAATTAACAGCATCAAAGATGAAAAAGGCAACATAACAACAGACATTACAACCATTAAGAACGTAATCAGAAATTACTACAAAGCACTGTACTCCAACAAATCAGAAGACCACCAAGAAATGGGAAAGTTCTTAGACTCACACAACCTGCCAAAACTTAGCCCAGAGGCAACAATCAACCTGAACAAACCCATAACTGAAGCAGAGATTGAATCAGTGATTAAAGACCTCCCAACAAAGAAAAGCCCAGGCCCAAACGGCTTCACTCCAAAATTCTACAAAACATTCCGAACAGAACTAACCCCAATCCTCTACAAACTCTTCAAAACAATAGAAAAGGAAGCAACCCTTCCAAACTCATTCTATGAAGCCAACATTACCTTAATCTCAAAACTGGGCAGAGATCCTACAGAGAAGGAAAACTACAGACCTATCTCTTTGATGAACATTGATGCTAAGATTCTCAACAAAATCCTAGCCAACAGAATTCAAAAACACATCAGACAGATCATTCATCCAGATCAAGTAGGATTCATCCCTGGAATGCAGGGATGGTTCAACATTCGGAAATCCATAAATGTGATACACCACATCCAAAAACTGAAAAACAAGAACCACATGATAGTATCAATAGATGCAGAAAAAGCTTTCGACAAAATCCAGCACAACTTCCTGCTAAAGACCCTAACCAAGGTAGGCATAGATGGAAAAATCCACAACATAATCAAAGCAATATATGCAAAACCCAATGCTAGCATCATACTGAATGGAGAAAAACTGGAACCCTTCCCACTGAGATCTGGAACAAGACAGGGATGTCCGCTTTCTCCGCTGCTATTCAACATAGTTCTAGAGGTACTCACTGAGGCCATAAGACAAGAAAAAGAAATCAAAGGAATCCAAATGGGAAATGAAGAAGTCAAGCTTTCACTATATGCAGATGACATGATTCTTTATATGGAAGAGCCAAAAGGCTCAACACAGAGACTACTAGAACTTATACGAGAGTTCGGTAGAGTGGCAGGGTACAAAATTAATGAACAAAAATCAACAGCCATAGTGTATGCTAACAGCCCCAAGTTGGAAAAAGATCTGACCAGCAAGATACCATTCAAAGTAACAAAGGAAAGCATGAAGTATCTGGGAATAAATCTAACCAAAAATGTTGGAGACCTATTTGAGGAAAACTACAAACTACTTAAAAAAGAAATTGAACAAGATCTAGAAAGATGGAGTAACATCCCATGCTCCTGGATAGGTAAAATCAATATCATTAAAATGTCTATACTGCCAAAGGCAATATATACATTCAACGCAATCCCAATCAAATTGCCCAAAACATTCTTCACAGATCTGGAAACAATGATTCAAAGGTTCATCTGGAAACACAAAAAACCACGAATAGCTAGAACCATTCTCAAGAACAGGAAGTTAGCAGGGGGAATCACAGTCCCAGACCTCTGGACATACTATAGGGCAGTGGTTATCAAAACAGCCTGGTACTGGCAAAAAAAATAGAGAAGAAGATCAATGGAGCAGAATAGAAACACCAGATGGGAACCCACACAAATACAGCCAAATAATCTTTGACAAAAAGACAAACGACAACCCAGGCAAATGGGAAGGTCTGTTCAATAAATGCTGTTGGGACAACTGGTTGATAGCCTGCAGAAACAAAAAGATAGACCCACATCTCTCACCATATACTAAGATCAAATCCAAATGGATAAAAGATTTAAACCTACATCCAGAAACCTTCAAACTTTTGGAAGAAAATGTTGGAAACCCACTGGAACACTTAGGGGTAGGCCCTCACTTCCTAAAAAAGATTCCAAATGCAGTAGAAATTAAGACCAAAATAAACAAGTGGGGCCTCATCAAACTAAGAAGCTTCTGTACAGCTAGAGAAACAATCAACAAAGTAAAAAGGCAACCCACAGAATGGGAGAAGATCTTCGCACACGACATAGGTGATAGAGGGCTGATCTCCAGAATATACAAAGAGCTACAAAACAACCAAAATGTCAAAACAAACAAGCCACTCAAGAAATGGGCACGGGAAATGAGCAAACACTTCACAAAGGAACAAACCCAAATGGCAAATAAACATATGAAAAAATGCTCAAGTTCCCTGGCAATAAGGGAAATCCAAATTAAAACATCAATGAGGTACCACCTAACGCCAGTAAGACTGGCCCACATGAATAAAAGCACCAACAACACTTGTTGGCGAGGTTGCGGGGAAAAGGGAACCCTACTCCACTGCTGGTGGGGCTGCAGGCTGGTACAGCCTCTATGGAAATCAGTATGGAGAACATTCAAACAACTCAAATACAACATACCGTATGACCAAGCAATAGCACTCCTAGGAATATATCCAGAACACTTGTTTTATGAGAAACCAACATGCACTCCTATGTTCATAGCAGCACAATCAGTAATTGCAAAAACATGGAAGCAGCCAAAATGCCCATCAACAGAGGATTGGATAAGAAAGCTATGGTTCATCTACTCCATGGAATACTACTCAGCTATTAAAAAAAACAAAATGCAGTTCTTTGTGGCCAAATGGGCCAAACTGGAAACCATAATGCTAAGGGAAATGAGCCAATCCCAAAAGGTTAAATACCACATGTTTGCCTTAATTTAAGATGATATGATGTTATGTATAACAAGTTATGTTATGAATGTTATATATTGTGTATAAACCAAAATTGAAATGTCAATGAGGTGGTCACAGAAGGTGGATAAGAAATCGCATTTACTTTTACCATATTGGTTACTCATTACTAAGTCAATTAATTCCATAATGAGGTAAATTTTTGCTGATGGTATGTTGGAGCTTTTAATTGATCGGGATGATACTCTGCTGGCTCTGTCTTCAGACCAGAGAGGGTATACCTAAGAAGCCGTTGAACTTGACTAGACAATAAGATGCTGGACTCTATGTTTGGTATATGCTTGCAATGGGGGAATCTCAACTGAACTTGAACTGTGGTTATGCAACAAGGTGGAGGAATCCACCATGGTGGGAGGGTTTGGGGAGGGGTGGGGAGAATCCCAGTACCTATGAAACTGTGTCACATAATACAATGTAATTAATGAATTTAAAATAAAATAAAAAAAAAAAAGAGCAAGGCACTTAAAGAACCCTGGGAGGTGGTGTCCTATGTCAGCATGCCCACAGGCCCTCTGGGAGCGGAGTCCAACAATAGCATCCTGGAGGCCCTGAGAGCTGGAGTCCCGCACCTGCGTCCCACAGGCCCTCTGTGAGCTGGTGTTACACACCAGCCCACTGGGGTTGTACTGTGCCAGATGAGGTCCCGGGAAACCTTACCGCCACCCCCATTCCTTGCACAGCACCCTGAGATTTAGGCTCTGGGCGTTCTTTGGCAAGTGGAGCATCTCCCTGATGAGCTACCAAGAGGGCTTCATGGACTTTTATTTTTTTTTATTCCAAAGTCCGATATGCAGAGAGGAGGAGAGACAGTGAGGAAGATCTTCTGTCCGATGATTCACTCTCCAAGTGAGCCGCAACAGCCATTCCCCACGGGATCCACTCTGCTGGGGCCTCAGTGAGAGGGTCCCCCTCAGAACCGCATCCTTCGCTGCTGGGGCCTCAACGAGAGGGTCACCCTTGAGACCCCCCTCTGCTGGGGCCTCAGCGAAGAGGAACAGCCACAGCCCCACTCCCTCGATGCTGGGAACTTAGAGTGAGGGACCCCGAGCCCCCCTCTCTCTCTGCTACGGTCTCAGTAAGAGGGACCCTCGGCCCCCTTTTCTCTCTCTCTCTTTCTCTGCTTGGGCCTCAGCAAGAGGTTCCCCTCAGGACCCCCTCTTTGGGGACTTCAGGGAGAGGGACCGTCTGCTGCCCTCTCTCTCTGTTCTTCTCTGGTGGGAACTCAGCGAGAGGGTGCCACTTGTACCCCACTTCTCTCTGCTGGGGCCTCAGTGAGAGGGACTCACAACCACACCCTTTCTCTGTCTCCCTCTGATGGGGCCTCAGCGAGAGGGTCCCCTCGGGATTCCATCTGCTCGGGCCTCATCGAGAAGGACTCCCTTGAGACCCCCTCCGCTGGGGTTTCAGCGAGAGGGTCCCCCAGTGCCCCCTCCCTCACTGCTGGGGCCAAAGCAAGAGGAACCCTCCGAGCCAGAGCCTCTATCTCTGCTGGGGCATCTGAGATAGGGTCCACCTCGGGACCCCGTGTGCTGGGGCCTAAGCAAAAAGGACCCCCAGAGCCACCCTCCCTCACTGCTAGAGCCTCAGCAATACGGAAACCAGAGCACCCTTCCTTCTCTGCTGTGGCCTCAGGAACAGGGTCCCCCTCGGATAACCCCTCCATCTCTGCTGCAGCCTCATTGAGAGGGACCCCCGGCGACTCCCTCCCTCGCTGCTGCTGCCTCAGCTAGAGGGTCCCCTCGGAACCCCTTCTGCCAGGGCCAGAGCAAGTGGATTTCCCTCGGGACCCCCTCTGCTGGGGTCTCAGCGAGAGCATCCCGCTCGGGCCACCCCTTCTCTCTCTGCTGAGGCCTCAGCAAGAGGGTTCCCCTGGGACCCCCTCTGCTGGGGCCTCAGCGAGATCGTCCACCTTGGGACCTCCTCTGCTGGGGCCTCAGTGAGATTGTCCCCCTCGGATCCCTCCCTCTCTCTCTGCTGGAGCCTCAGCGAGAGGGTCCCCTTAAGGACCCCATCTGCTGGGGCTTCAGCTAGAAGGACCCCCGGCGACCCCTCCCACGCTGCCAGGGCCTCAGCGAGAGGGTCTCCCATGGGACCCCCTCTGCTGGGGCACAGCGAGAGGAACCCCCGGCCAACCCCTCCCTCGCTGCTGGGGCCTCAGCAAGAGGTACCCCTCGGGACACCCTCTGCTGGGGCCTCAGCTAGAGGGACACCCGGAGCCATCTAACCTTTCTGCTGGGGCCTAGGTGAGAAGGTACCACTCGGGACCCACTCTGCTGCTGGGGCCTCAGCGAGAGTGCTCCCTGAGCCCCCTTCCCTCTCTGTGGATGCCTCAGTGTGAGGGTGCCCCTCAGGACCCCCTCTGCTGGAGCCTCAGCGAGAGAGTCCCTTTCGGACACCTCCTCTCTCTCTACTGTGGCCTCAGTGAGAGGATCCTACTCGGTACCTGCTCTACTGGGGCCTCATCGAGAGGGTCACCCTCGGAACCCCTCTGCTGGGGCCTCATCGAGAGAGATCCTCATAGCCTGACCCTCTCTCTCTGTTGGGGCCTCAGCGAGAGGGTCCACCTCAGGAACCCCGTCTTCTGGGGCCTCAGTGTGGTGTCCAAGGGTGTCAAGCCTCAGCCTGCCAGGCAGATGGCCTGTATAGGTGCTGCCTCAAGTCCTGGTTGTTTCCCCTGCAATCAGGCTCCCTGCTGATGATCCTGGGACAGCAGTGGAGGATGGTGCAGGGGTTGTGCCCCTGTTCCCCGTGAACCTTTATGACATGTGAAAGAAGCTCCTGGTTCCCGGGCTTGTCCTGGCCCTGCCACAGCTGACTCTGGTGATGGTTCTGGTGGAAGTGAGCCAGCAGATGCAAGAAAGTTTGCTCTGCCTCACTCTCTGTTCCTCTGTGCTTCAAAGCAAACAGGACAGAGGGATACAGGCAGGCAGGAAGGAAGAGAAAGAAAGCTGCTGGCTTCCTGGGAGGGAGTGTGCTGTGTGCTGTGTACTGTGCTGTGGCTCTAGACTGCTTTTGTCTGCCAACGCGGACCCCAAGGACATGTGTAGTGTTTCAGTCCTGGGACTCCTGTGCAACCTCTCCGAAGAATGTCCTTGAGAGTGAATGTCTCTCAAGCCAGGTTTGTTTCCCTTGTTTGTGCAGTAGAGCCTGGAGGAGCGTCATGCAATGAGTTCTGCTGACCACGAGAGGGTGCGCAAAGCTGCCCTTTCTACCCCTGGTTGTCCTCAGGCCTTTTGAGCACAGGAAGGCCCAGCCAGAGCCATCCTAGTGTTAGGTGGGGGTCCATTACAGTGTTCCTGGATATGTGTCGCTGGAAGATTGGGGTCCAAGGCAGAACAGCCCTCATACCAAGGTCCAGGAGGGTTTGGAGGACACTTGTAGCTTTGCATCAGGCTGAGGCTCTGTGCTAGGAAGTGGCTGTGTGCCTTCACCAGCAAGGTACAACCTAGGGCACGGGGAGAAACCTGGGAGCTGGAGTCCCACATCAGCGTGCCCACAGGCCCTCTGAGAGCTGGAGTCCCACATCAGCGTGCCAACAGACCCTCTGGGACCTGGAGTTGCACACAGGCTGACAAGCCCTGATTTTTCACAGATGTGGTCCTCAGAAACATTTACACCACCTCCTTTCCTGGCTGAGCAACCCTAGGCAGGCCCTTGGCTTTCTTTACCAAGTGGAGCAGCTCCCTGATGGGCTGCGGAGAGGCCTTCATGTGGTTTTGCATGTGTGGAGTGGCAGTTATGGTGATACAACACGTGGTATTCCTCTGCCTAGCTCGGTGGGTGTGTGCTGTGTGCTGTGTCCTGTGGTTCTAGACTGCTTTTGTCTGCCAATGCAGACCCCAAGGGCATACGTAGGTCTTCCGTCCTGGCACTCCTGTGAAACCTCTTCAAAAAGTGTCCTTGATAGTGAATTTCTCTCAGGCCAGGTTTGATTCCCATGTCTGGGCAGGAGAGACTGGAGGAGCGTCCTGCCGTGAGTTCAACTGTACACGAGAGAGCATGCAAAGCTGCCTTTCTACCCCTTGTGGGCTCAGGCCTTTTGAGCACAAGACGGCCTGGCCCAAGGCATCCTAGCATCAGCTGGTGCTCCCGGACAGTGTTCCTGGACACAGGATGCTGGAATATTGGGGTCCAAGGCAGAACAGCCCGCATACCAAGGTCCAGGTGTGTGTATAGGATGCCTGTGTCCTTGCATCAGCCCAGGCCTCTGTTCTAGGAGGTGGCTGTGTGCCTTCACCAGCAAGGAACATCAGAGGGCACTGGGGAAACCTGTGTGCTGGAGTTCCACGTCAGGGCACACAGAGGCTCTGTGGGAGCTGGAGTCCCACATCAGTCTCTCCAAGGGGCCTCTGAAACATGGAGACTCACATCAGTTTGTCCATGGTCCCTCTGAGAGTTGAAATCCTAGGTCATTGTGCCCACGCACCCTCTGTGTGCTAGTGTCCCACGTCAGTGTGCCCATGGACCCTCTGGGACCTGGAGTTACTCAACAGCTGACTAGCACTGGTCTTTCACAGATGAGATCCTTGGAAACATTTACACCACTCTCTTTCCTCACAGAGCACCATTAGGGGCAGGAACTAGGTGTTCTTTAGCAAGTGGTGAAGCTCCCTGATGGGTTGCATAGAGGCCTTTGTGCATTTTTGCATTTGTTGAGTGGCAGTTAGTGTGATACACCACTCGGACTTCTTCTGCTTAGCTGGGTGGAATCTGAGCATGTGGGCTCCTAAGCCAGGAGCAGGTGGATGGGTAAGTAAACACCAGAGGTCACCAGTCATCTGGAATAGGAAGTCCCAGGCCTTAGCTGCTGCAAGAGCACCCTGGACATGCATTCTCACTGTCTAGCAGGGATGGTGGATGGGGAGCCATCAAACCTGCAAAAGGGAGGGCCTCCCATGCCATCTTCAAGAATGGGATCACAGGGACCATATTCCATTCTACAAGGCATCATATTAAACATGTGTCGTGTGCATTGGAGGCATGAATTTGGTTCCAGAGTGCCCTGTCAAATGCAATTGCCCTCTTGTTCACCAGGGAATGCTTCACCCTATTCCAGGACCATCCTGGATTCAAGACCCTTTCTCCTGCAGGCCACCTGTGAACCATCAGCTGCCACTGATGTGCCACCTGAACCAAGAAACCCCAACAGCTGACGTGTATTCTCCACAGAGGCTTTCTCACCAGGAGAGGTAGAGTAGCAGCATGCCTGGATGCCTTGTTGGTGCCCGCTGCTCTCTTAGCACGGAACAGCCAAAGTTGTGCCAGCAAGGGGGACAGGTGCTTTCACCGGCCTGTTGAAGGAGGTGCTGAAGAAACTGGTAAGGGATGGAGTCGGGTGGTGCGGGTTTTGGTGGTTGGGGAGGGGTCCTAAAATGTCAAGCCTCAAGCCTCAGCCTGCGAGGCTTGTGTGCAGTACAGCTGTATGGGTGCTGCTTCAAGACCTGACAGCATCCTCTGCAGTCCAGCTCCCTGCCGATGGTGCTGGGAGAGCAACAGAGGATGGCGCAGGGGCTTGTGCCCCTGTGGCCCTGTGCCCCTGTGGGACATGTGGAGGAAGCTCCTGGTTCCCGGGCTTGTCCTGGCCCAGCCACATCTAGCTCTGGTGGTGGTCCCTGGGGAAGAGAGGCAGCAGATGTAAGAAAGATTGCTCTCTCTCTCCCTCTCTGTTCCTGTGTGCTTCAAGCAAACAGGACAGATTCAGGCAGGCAGGCAAGAAGGCAGGAAGAGAGAGATTGCTATTGGCCTCCTGGCAGGGAGTGTGCTGTGTGCTGTGTGCTGTGTGCTGTGCTGTGACTGAAGACTGCTTTTGTCTGCCAATGCATACCCCAAGAGTGTGCGTAGGGCTTCTGTCCTGAGACTCCTGTGAAACCTCTCCAAAGTGTGTTCTTGAGAGTGAATGTCTCTCAGGGCGGGTTTGTTTCTCTTGTGCAGGAGAGTCTGGAGGAGCGTCCTGCAGTGAGTCCTGCTGTCCATGAGAGGGCGCATAAGCTGCCCTTTCTCCTCCTGGTTGGGCTCATTCCTTTTGAACACTAGACAGCCAAGCCCCAGCCATCCTAGTGTCAGGTGGGGGTCCTGGAGAGTGTTCCTGGATACTTGTCCCTTGAAGATTGGGGTAAGGCTGAAAAGCCTGCAAATGAAGGTCCAGGAGGGGGTTGAGGATGATTGTGGTCTTGCATCATCCCGGACCTCTGTGCTAGGAAGTGGCTGTGTGCCTTCACCATTAAGATACCACATAGGACATGGGGAGAGCGCTGGGAGCTGGACTTCCACATTAGGGCACCCAGAGGCCCTGTGGTAGATGGAGTCCCATGTCAGCGTGCCCACAGTCCCTATGGGAGCTGGAGACTCACATTAGCGTGCTCATGGGCCTCTGAGAACAGGAGACCCATGTCAGTGTGCACATGGGCCCTCTGGGATACTGAGTCCTAGTTCAGCGTGCCCATGTGTCCTGTTGGGAATTGGGGTCTCATGTCACTGTGCTCATGGGTCTTGTAGGAGCTTGATACAAACGTCAGTGTGCCCACAGGCACTCTGGGAGTTGGAGTCCCACGTCAGTGTGCAGAAGGACCCTCTGGTACCTGGAGTTACTCACTGACTGGCTAGCATTGATCTTTCGCAGATGAGCTCACCGGAAACCTTGCCACTACCCCCTTTCATCACAAACACCCTTGGGGACAGGGCCTGGGCTTTCTTTAGCAAGTGCAACTGCTCCCCGATGGGCTGCAGAGAGGCCTTCATGTATTATTGCATGTGTGGGGTGGCAGTTAGGGTGATACAGCACTCGGCCTTCCTCTGCCTAGCTGGGTGGTGTCTGGGCTTGTGGGATTCTAAGGATGGAACAGTGGAAGGACGAGTAAGCACCAAAGGACACCAGTCATCTGGAATAGGAAGTCCCAGGCCTTAGCTTCTGCGAGAGCACCCTGGAACATGCAGTCCCACTTTCCAGCAGGTAGGACGGTGGCCTGGGAGCAACCAAGGCCTGCACAAAATAGGCCCTCCCATGCCATGGGCAGGCATGGGTTCACGAGGACCATTTTGCCTTCTTCAGGGCATCCTAGGAAACACTTGGGGGAGGGAGTGTCAGGCATCGCCATCGTGTGCATTGGAGGCAGGAATTTGGCCCCACAACCCCCTACCAAATGCCATTGGACTTTCGTTCACCAGGGAATGCTTCACCATCCTCCAGGGGCATCCTGGATTTAAGACTCTTTCTCTTGCAGGCCACCTGGGGACCATCAGCTGCCACTAATGTGCCACCTGCCACAAGACACCTCAACAGCTGACGTGTACTCTCCACAGAGGTCCATCTCATTAGACAGGTAGAGTAGCAGCATGCCTGGATGCCCTGTTGGTGCTCTCTGCTCTCTCAGCACACACAGCAAAAGTTATGCAAGACTGGAGGACAAGTACATTCACGGGCCTGGTGAAGGAGCTGCTGAAGAATGCTGCTAGGGGTGGAATCGGTGGAGCGGGTTGGGGTGGTGCTATGTGGTGTCCGAGGGCCTCAAGCCTCAGCCTGCCAGGCAGATGGCTTGTATGGGTGCTGCTTTAAGACCTGACTGCTTCCCCTGCATTCTAGCTCCCTGCCGATGCCCCTGGGAGAGTAGTGGAGAATGGCGCAGGGGCTTGTGCCCCTGTGCCCCTGTGCCCCTGTTTGACGTGTGGAGGAAGCTCCTGGTTCCCAGGCTTGTCCTGGCCCAGCCATATCTGGCTCTGGTGGTGGTCCTTGGGAAGTGAGCCAGCAGATGCAAGAAAGATTGCTCTCTCTCCTTCTCTGTTCCTTTGTGCTTCAAACAAAACAGACAGATTCAGACAGGCATGCAGGAGGGAAGGAAGTGAAAGAAAGCTGCTGTCCTGGGTGGTAGGGAGTGTTCTGTGACTGAAGACTGCTTTTGTCTGCCAATGCAGACACCAAGGGTGTGCGTAGGGCTTCTGTCCTGGGACTTCTGTGCAACTGCTCCAAAGAGTGTCCTTGAGAGTGAATTTCTCTTAGCCTGGGATTGTTTCCCTTGTTTGTGTAGCAGAGCCTGGAGGAGCGTCCTGCAGTGAGTCCTGCTGGCCATGAGAGGGCGCATAAGCTGCCCTTTCTACCCCTGGTTGGCTGAGGCATTTTGAGCACTGAAGGTCCAGCCCCAGCCATCCTAGTATCAGGTGGGAATCCTGGACAGAATTCCTTTATATGTGTCCCTTGAAGATTGGGCCGAACAGCCCGCATATGAAGGATCAGGAGGGGGTGGAGGACGCTTGTGGCCTTGCATCAGGCCAGGCCTCTGTGCTAGGAAGTGGCTGTCTGTCTTCACCAGCAAGGTACAACCTAGAACACAAGGAGAACTAGAAGCTGGAATTTCACATCACAGACCCCAGGGGCCCTGAGGGATGTGGAGTCCCAGTCAGAAAGCCCACGAAACCTATGGGAGCTGGAATCCCATGTGAGTGTGCACACGGACCCTCTGGGAGCTGGAATCCCACATCAGTGTGCCCATGGGCCCTGTGAGACCTCGGGTCCCATGTCTGTGTACCCACGAGCCCTCTTGGACCTCGATCCTAATTCAGCATTCCCCAATCCCAGTGGAATCTGGGATCACATGTCAGCGTGCCCATGGACCCTCTGAGACTGGAATTACACACCAGCTGACTAGCACTGATGGTTCTCAGATGAGGTACCCAGAAAACTTTCTGGAATCCAGAAGCAGAGGAACCTCCTCCCTGCTGGGGTTCAACAGCAGAGGACCATCCTCCCTGCTGGGGATCGGCAGCAGAGGACCCTCCACCCTGCATGGGTGCGGCAGCAGAGGACCCTAATCCCTGCAGGGTCCAGCAACAGAGGACCCTCATCCCTGCTGCTGGACACCAGCAGAGAGGAAGCATCAGAGGTCCTTCCTCTCTGCTGCGGTCCAGCACCAAAGGACCATCCTCTCTGCTGGACCGCAGCAGAGAGGAAGCCACAGAGGACCCTCCTCTCTGCTGCTGGGGTCCAGCAGCCACAGAGAACCCTCCTCTGCAGCTGGTGTCCGGAACCACAGGACCTACTCTACTTCTGGGGTCCGGTAGAAGAAGACCCTCCTTGCTGCTGGGTTCTGGCACCAGAGGACCCTCCTCTGCTGGTGGGGTCCTTCAGCAGAGGACCATCCTATGCTGCTTCGGTGCGGAACAGAAGGACCCTCCTCTGCTGTTGGAGTCTGGCAACAATGGAGCCTCCTCAGCTGCTTTGGTCCATCAGCAGAGGACCCTTTTTCTGCTGGGGTCTAGCACGACAGGACACTCGTCTCTGGTAGTTTCCAGCAGAGAGGAAGCAATAGTGGACCCACCCCTCTGCAGGAGTCTGGCAGCAGAGGACCCTCCTCTCCTTCTGGATTTCAGCAGCAGAGGACTTTCGTCTGCTGATGGACCCCAGCAGAGAGGAAGCAGAGGACCCTCTTCTCTTGCTGGACAGCAAAGAGAGAAAGCAGCAGAGGAACCTCCTGTTCTGCTGGGGTCTGGCAGCAGAGGACCCTCCTCTCTGCTGGGGTCCGGAAGCAGAGGACTCTCCAAGCTGTTGTTGTTTGGCAGCAGAGGAACTTCCACAATGCTGGAGTGGAGCAGAGTGGAAGTAGCATAGATACCTCCTCCATGCTGTGGTCCAGCCACAGAGGACCCTCCTCTGCGGCTGGACCTCAGCAGAGAGGAAGATGCAAAGTATCCTTGTCTCCTGCTGAACCCCAAAGAGAGGATGAAGCAGAGAACCCTGCTCTGCTGGGGTCCGGCAGCAGAGCAATCCTCCCTGCTGGGGTCAGGCAGCAGAGGACCCTCTTCCCTGCTGGGATCCGACAGCAGAGGACCCTCCTCTCAACTGGGTTCCGGCAACAGAGGATCATCCTCCATGCTGGGGTCTGGAAGCAGAGGACACTCCTCTGCTCTTGGGATCTGGCACCAGAGGATCCTCCTCTGCTGCTGAGGGGGGCAGCAGAGGATTTTCCTCCCTGCTGGGGTATGGCAGCAGGGGAACCTCCTGCCTTCCGGGGTCCAACAGCACACCATCCTCCTCTTCTGCGGGACCCCTGCAATGAGGTGCTTCCCTTCTACTGGACCACAGCAGAGAAGAAGTTGCAGAGGACCCTCCCCTCATGCTGCACCCCAGGGAGAGGACGCAGGAGAATACACTCCTCTTCTGCTGGGGTCCGGCACCAGTGGACTCTCCTCTCTGCTGTACCCCAGCAGAGAGGAAGCTGCAGAGGACACTCCTCTCCGGGTGGGCATCAAACCGAGGAAGCAGTAGAGGACACTCCTGTTCTGCTGGGGTCTGGCAGCAGAGGTCCCTCCTCAGTGTTAGTGCCAGGGAGCATAGGAGCCTCCTCTCCTAATGGGGTCCAGCACCAGAGGACACTCTTCCCTGATGGACTTGGGTCTAGCAGCAGGGTCCCTCCTGTCTGCGGGAGTCTGGCAGCAAATGACCCTATTCTTTGCTGGGATACAGCAGCAGAGGACCCTACTCTCTGCTGATGTTTGGCACCAGAGCACCCTCTTCTTTGCTGAGGTCTGGGAGCAAAGGACCCTCCTTTCTGCTGGGGTCCGGTAGTGGTGGACCCTCCTCTCTTCTGTGGTCCTGCACCAGAGGATCCTCTTCCGCTCCTGGGGTTCCACATCAGAGGACCCACCTCCCTGCTGCTGGGGTCCAGGCCCAGAGGACACTCCTCTGCTGCTGGGGTCTGGCACCAGAGGACCTTCCTCTCTGCTGGGATCCAGTACCTGAGGACCCCCCTCATCTGCTGGCATCCGGTACTGTAGGAACCCCCTCTGCTACTGGGGTCCGGCAGCGTAGGACTTCCCCCTGCTGCTGGTATCCGTCAGCAGAAGACTAGCTTCTGCTGCTGTGGTCTGGCAGCAGAGGACCTTTCTCCATTCTGAGGTCCTGCACCCAAAGACCCTACTAGGTTGCTCGGGTTGGGCACCAGTTGACCCAACTCTGCTGCTGGGGTCCGGCCACAAAGTTCCTTCCTGCTTGCTATGGTACTGCAGCAGAGGACCCTCCTCCCTGCTCGGGTACCGCAGAACAGGACCATCCTCTGCTGCTGGGGTCCGACACCAGAGGACACCTCTCTCTGTTGAGGTCCGAAACCAGAGTACCCTAGTCTCTGCTGGGGTCGAGCAGCAGGGACCCTCCTTACTCCTGGGGTCCAGCAGCAGAGGACGCTGCTCTGCTGCTGGGTTCATACAGCAGAGGACCCTCCTGCCATCTGGGGTCCAACAGCCGATGACCCTCGTTTGCTTCTATTCCGGCATCAGAGGAACCTCCTCTGCTGCTCGGGTCCGGCATCAGAAGACTCCTCTCTGCTGGGGTCCGGCAGCAGAGGCCCCTCCTCCCGGCTGGGTTCAGGCAGCAGAGGACCATCCTCTCTGCTGCAGGCTAGTACGAAAGTCCCTCCTCCCAGCTGTGGTCCTGCAGCAGAGGACCCTCCACTGCTGTTGTGTCCGGTAGCACAGCACCCTCCTCTGCTTAGGAACCCCAGCAGAAAGGAAGCAGCCAAGGACCCTACTCTTTGCTTTGGTCCAGCAGCAAAGGACCCTCCTCTCTGCTGTGGCACAGCAGAGAGAAAGCAGAAGTGGAACCTTTACTCAGCTGGGGTCCCGCAGCAGAGGACCTTCCTCTTTTGCTGTGTTCCAGCAGCAGAGGATCCTCCTCTACTGCTGGACCCCAGCTTCCGAGGATCATCCTCTGCTGCTGGACCACAGCAGAGAGTAAGTTACAGAGGACACTCGTCTCCTGCTGGACCCCTAAGAGAGGACAAAGAGGAGGACCCTTCTCTCTGCTGGGTTCCGGCAGTAGAGGAAACTCCTCTGCTGTGGTCTGGCAGCATAGGACCTTCCTCTGCTAAGGGGTGTGGCAGCAGAGAACACCCCAATTCTGCTGGGGTCCGGCACCAGAAGACCCTCCTAAGCAGCTGGGGTCCGGTAGCAGAGGTCCTCCTCTGTTGAATCCCAGCAGGGAGGAAGCAGTAGAGGACACTCCTCTCTGTTGGGTCCGTCAGCAGAGGACCCCCCTCTGCTACTGGGGTTTGGCAGCAGAGGACCCTGCACCCCTGCAGCAGAGGACCCTCCTCCCTGCTGGACCCCAAAGAGAGGACGCAGCAGAGGACATTCCTCTTCTACTGGTGTCCAGAAGCTGAGTACTCACCTCTCTCTGCCGGCTCCAGCAGCAGAGGATCCTCTCTGCAGTGGTCCAGTACCAGAGGAATATCCTCTGTGCTGTTGTTTGGCAGCAGAGAACCTCCCCTCTTTTGTGGTCAGGCAGCAGACGACCCTCCTCTCTCCTGGGGTCCAGTACATGAGGACCCGCCTATTCATTGGATCCCAGCAGAGAGGAAGCAGCAGAGGACCCTCCTCTTCTACTTGCGTCCGGCAGCAGAGGACCACCTTCTTCTGCAAAGTTCTGGCATCAGAGGACGATCCTGTTTGCTGGGGTCCGGAAGCCTAGGACCCTCCTTTCTGCTGTGGTCCGGCAGCAGAGGAACGTCCCCTGCTCGTGGGGTCCAGTACCAGAGGACTGCCGTCTGCTTCTGGGGTCCAGCAGCAGAGGACCCTCCTCTGCTGGACTCTGTCCTCTACTGCTGGACGACAGCAGAGGGGAAGTTGCAGAGGACCCTCGTTGCCTACTGGACCCCAAAGAGAGGACACTGCAGAGGACCCTACTCTTCTACTGGGGTCCAGCACCAGAGGACCCTCCTCTGCTGCTGGACCACAGCACAGAGGAAGTTGAAGAGGACCCTCATCCCCGACTGGGCCCCAAAGAGAGGAAACAGCAGGTGACCCTGTTCTAATGGTGTTCGGCAGAGGAAGACCCTCCTCTGCTGCTAGCGTCCGGCAACATAAGACCCCCCTCTATTGCTGGGGTCCAGCACCAGAGAACTCCCCTATGCTCCTGGTGTCCTACAGCAGAGAACCCTCCTTCTGCTGGATTCCTGCAGCAGAGGACCCCCCTCTGCTGCTGGAGTCCGGAAGCAGAGGTCCTCCCTCTGCTGCTGTTTCTGGCACTAGAGGACCCCTCACTGCTTCTGGGTTCTGGCACCAGAGGACACCCCCCTGCTGGGGACCGGCACCAGAGGAATCACTTGTGCTGCTGTGGTCGGGTACCCGAGGACTCTCTTCTCCTGCTGGGGTCGAGCAGCAGAGGATCCTCCACTCTGCTGGGGTCCAGCACCAGAGGACGGCCTTCTGCTGCTGGGGTGCGACAGCAGAGAACCCCCTCTGCTCTTGGGGTCGAACACCAAAGGACCCTCCTTCTGCTGTGTCTGGCAGCAGAGGACTCCCGTCTTCTGCTGGTGTCCGGGAGTGAAGGTCCTCCCTCTGTTGCTGTGGTCGGGCACCAGAGGACCCCCCTCAGCTGTTGGGTTCTGCCACCAGAGGACTCCCCTCTGTTTTTCGGGTCTGGCAGCAGAGGACCTTCCTTCTGCTGTGTTCTGGTAGCAGAGGACCCTCCTCCCTGCAGGGATATGGCAGCAGAGGACCCTCATCTGCTGCTCCGTGTGGTACCAGATGACCCCCCACTGCTGCTGGGGTCCAGCAGCAGAGGACCATTGTCCCTGCTGAAGTCCAGAATGAGAGAACCCTCCTCCCTGCTGTGGTCCGGCTGCAGAAGACCCTCCTCTGTTGGTGGGGTCCGGCACCAGAGGACCCCCTCTCTTGCTGGTGTCCGGCACCACATGACCCTGCTCTGCTGCTGCGGTCTGGCAGCAGAGGACCCTACTTCTGCTGGGTTCCGGCAGCAGAGGACCCTCCACTCTGCTGAGGTCCAGAACCAGAGGACCGCCTTCTGCTGCTGGGGTCCGGCAGCAGAGAACCCCCTCTGCTCTTGGGGTCCAACACCAAAGGACGTTTCTATGCTACTGGGTCTGGCAGCAAAGGACCCTCCTTCTGTTGGGTCGGGCAGCAGAGGACCCCGCTCTTCTGCTGGTTTCCGGGAGTGGAGGTCCTCCCTCCTCACTGCTGTGGTCCGGCACCAGAGGACCCCCTCAGCTGTTGGGGTCAGGCACCAGAGGACCCCCCTCTCTGCTGAGGTCCAGCCAAAGAGAACCCCCTCTGCTGCTTGGATTGGGCACCAGAGGACCCTCCTCTCTGCTGGGGTGGAGCAGCAGAATACCCTCCTCTCTGCTGGGGCCTGGCATTAGAAGACCCTCCACTGCTGCTGCGTCCGACAGCAGAGGACCCTACTCTTCTGCTGGAACCCAGCTTAGAGGAAGCAGCAGAGGACCATCCTCTCTGCTGGTGTCTAGCATGAGAGGACCCTTCTCTCTGAAGGGGTGCAGCAGAAAGGAAGCAGCAGAGGACGTTCCTCTCAGCTGGAGTCCTGAAGCAGAGGACCCTCCTCTTCTTTCCTGTTCCAGCAGCAGAGGACCCTCCTCTCCTGCTGTCAGATCTCAGCAGTAGAGCAGTGTCATCTCCTGTCTGACACAGCAGAGAGGAGGGTTCTCAGCTGCTGAACCCCAGGCTAGAGGAGTCTCCTCTGCTATGGGACCCCAGCAGAGAGGAAGTTGCAGAGGACACTCATCTCCTGCTGGATCCCAAAGAGAGGACAAAGCACAGGACCCTAATCTTCGGCTGGGATCCGACAGATGAGGACCCTGTTTCTGCTGGGTTCCTGCAGCAGAGGACCCTCCTCCCTGCTGGGGTCCATCAGCAGAGGACCCACTTCTGCTGCTCAGGTCCGGCACCAGAAGACCCTCCTCCCTGCTGGGTTCCGGAAGCAGAGGGCCCTCCTCCCAGGTGGGGTCTGGTGGCAGAGAACCACCCTCTCTGCATTGTACAGCAGCAGAGCATCCACCACTGCTGCTGTTGTCTGAAACCAGAGGACACCTTCTCTGCTGGGGTCTAGCACCAGAGGACCCTCCTCTGCTGCTGGCATCCAGCACCAGAAGATCCCCCTCTGCTGATGGGGTCCAGCACCAGAGGACCTCCGTATGCTCCTGGGGTCTGGCAGCAGAGAACACTCCTTCTGCTGGGTTCCTGCAGCAGAGAACTCCCCTCTGCTGCTAGGGTCCGGCACCAGAGGAACACCTTGTTCTGCTGTGGTGCAGTACCCAAGTACTCTCCTCTCCTACTGGGGTCCAGCGGCAGAGGACCCTCCACTCTGCTGGGGTCCAGCACCAGATAACCGCCTTCTGCTGCTGGGGTGCGGCAGCAGAGGACCCACCTCTGCTGCTGGACCCCAGTAGAGAGGTAGCAGCAAAGGACCCTCCTCTCCTGCTGGACCCCTGCAGCAGAGGTCCCGCCTCTGCTGCTGGACCACAGCAGAGGGGAAGTTGCAGAGGAACCTTGTTTCCTACTGGACCCCAAAGAGAGGACACGCAGAGGATCCTACTCTTCTACTGGTGTCCTGCAGCAGAGGACCCTCCTCTTCTGCTGGGTTCCAGCAACAGAGGATCCTCCTCTCTGCTGTGGCCCGGCAGCAGAAGACCCTACTCTCTCCTGATGTCCGGCAGCAGAGGAAGTCCTCTCTGCTGGATTCCGGCAGCAGAGAGCCCCTTATGCTGTTTGGGTCTGGCAGCAAAGAACCCCCCTCTTCTGCTGGGTTTCAGTACCTGAGGAATTCCTTGTCCTGCTGGGGTTTGGTAGCAAATGACACTCCTTATGCTGGGTTCTGGCAACAGACAACACCCATGTTCTGCTGGGGTCGAGCAGCAGAGTTCCTCCCTCTGCTGTTGGTGTCTGGAAGCACAGGACTCCCCTCTGATGCTAGGGTCCGGCACCAGAGGACTCCCTCTGCTGCTGGGTCTGGCACCAGAGGACCCTCCTTCTGCTGGGTTCCTGCAGCTGAGGACCCTCCTCCCTGCCTTGGTACGGCAGCAGAGTCCCTCCTCTCTGCTGGGGTCAGGCACAACAACACCCTACACTCTGCTGGGGTCCAGCAACAGAGAACCCTCCTCTGTTGCTGGGGTCCATCAACAGAGGACACCATTCTCTGCTGGGGTCCAGCACCAGAGGACCCTCCTCTCAGCTTGCTCGAGCAGCAGAGGACCATCATCTCTGCTAGGGCCTGGCACCAGAGGACAATCCTCTACTGCTCAGGTCAGACAGCAGAGGACACTCCTCCCTGCTGTGGTCTGGCAACAGAGGACCCTCCTCTGCTTTTAGGGTCTGGCACCAGAGGACCTCCCTCTCTGCTGGGGTCCAGCAACAGAGGATCTTTCTCTATGCTGGGGTGTTTCACCAGATGACACCCCTCTCTGCTGGGGTCCAGCACAGGACGACCCTCCTATGTGCTGGAGTCCCCCAGCAGAGCACCCTCCTCTCCTGGGGTCTAGCACGAGAGGACCCTCCTTCTCTTCTGGGGTCCTGCAGCGCAGGACTCTGCTCTCTGCTGGGGTCCGGCAGCAGAGTACCCTACTCTCTGCCGTGGTCCCACACCAGAGACCCCCCCCTCTGCTGCTGGGACTGGCAGCAGAGAACCATTCTCCCTGCTGGTTTACGGCAGAAGAGGGTGCTCTACTGCTGCTGGGGTCTGGTAGCAGAGGACCCTTCACTCTGTAGGACCCCAGCAGAGAGGCGAGTCCTCTGCTGCTTCCTCTCTGCTGGGGTCCGACAGCACCAGAGGACCCTCCACTGCTGCTGGGTTCTAGCATCAGAGTACTCCCCTCTGTAGCTTGGTTCCGGCACCAGAGTACCCACCTCTGCTGATGGTGCTGGCAGCAGAGGACCCTACTGCCTGCTGTTTTCCAGCACCAGAGCACCTGCTCTGCTGCTGGGGTCTGGAAACAGAAGACCCTCCACTCTGTTGGACCCCAGCAGAGAGGTAGCAGCAAAGGAGCCACCACTTTGATGGTTTCTGGCAGCCGATGACCCTCCTCTCCACTGGGGTCCGGCAGCAGAGGACCATCGTCCCTGCTGAGGTCCAGAAGAATGAACCCTCCTCCCTGCTGAACCCTTGCAGAAGATAACCCTCCTATGCTGCACGACCTAAGCAGAGAAGAAGTTCTAAAGACCATCGTTTCCTCATGGACTTCAAAGAGAGGCCGCAGCAGAGGAACCTCCTCTTCTGTTGTGGTCGGGGTGCAGAGGACACTCTTCTTCTGCTGGGGTCCGGCAACAGAGGACCCTTCACTCTGCTGGGGTGCAGGAGCAGAGGAACCACTCACTGCTGGGGTCCGGAAGCAGTGGACCTCCTCTGCTGGACCCCAGCAGGGAGGAAGCAGCAGAGGACCCACCTCTCTGCCTGGGTTTGGCATCCTATGACGTTCCTCTCTGCTGGGTCTAGCACGTGAGGACCCTCTTCTGTGCTAGGGTCCAGCGAGTAAAATGCTGCAGAGGACCCTTCTCTCTGCTGGAGTCCAGCAGCCAAGGACCCTCCTATCCTGCTGAACACCAAAGAGAGGAAGCAGGAGAGGACCTCTCTGCTGGGGTCAGGCTCCAGAAGACACTCCTTCCTGCTGCGGACAGGCAGCTGAGGACCCTGGTCTCTGCTGGGGTACAGCAGAAGAAGACCCCCCTCTGCTTCAGGTGTTCAGCATCAGAGTACCCTCCCCTCTGCTGGGGTGTGGCTGCAGAGGACCCTGTTCTCTGCTGTGTTCCTGCAGCAAAGGACCCTCCTCTGCTGCTGGGGTCCAACAGTAGTGGAATCTCTCTCTGCTGGGTTCCGGCACCAGAGGATCCTCCTCTGCTGCTGGGGTCCGGTACAACAGGACCATCCTCCCTGCTGTCGTCCGGCACCAGAGGACCATCCTCTGCTGCTAGGTTCCTGCATCAGAGTAACCTCCTCTGCTGCTTGGGTCCGGCATCAAAAAACTCCCTTCTCTGCATGGGTCCTGCAGCACAGAACCCTCAACTGCTGCTGGGGCCCGAACCAGAGGACCCCCCTCTCTAATTGGACCAGCACAGGACCCTCCTCATTGCTGGGGTCCAGCAGCACAGGACCTTCCCTCTGCTGGTGTCCGGCACCACAGGAACCACCTCCCTGCTGGCGTCTGGTACCAGATTACCCTCCTCTGCTGCTGGGTTCCGGCACCAGAAGACTCCCACTCTCTGCATGGGTCCTGCAGCACAGGACCCTCAACTGCTGCTGGGGCCCGGCACCAGAGAAGCCCCCTCTCTGATTGGGTCCAGCAGCAGAGGACACCCCTCTCTAATTGGGTCCAGCAGCAGAGGACCTTCCTCTCTGCTGGGGTCTGGCAACAGAGGACCCTCCTGTCTGCTGTAGTGCAACACCAGAGGAGCCTCGTCTTCTGCTGTGGCCCAGCAGCAGAGGAAACTCCTCTCTGCTGGGGTCCAGAAGCGGAGCACCCTCCTTTCTGCTGAGTTCCAGCACCAGAGGACCTTCTTCTCTGCTAGGATCCAGCACCAGAAGACCCTCCTCTCTGTTGGTTCCGACATCTGAGAATCCTCCTCTATGCTGGCGTCCGGCAGTAGAGGACCCTCTTTTCTGCTGGGGTCCTGCAACACAGGACCCTCCTCTCTTTTTGGGTCTGCCAGCAGAGGACGCTCCTTCCTGCTGGGGTCCGGCAGCAGAGGACCTTCATCCATGCTGAAGAGCCTTGGATGAGTGTCCTGCACTGAGTGCTGGTGGCCACGAGAGGTCGCCCAAAGCCGCCGTTCGTTCTTTCTTTCCTTTTTTTTTTCTTTTTTACACATTTATTTATTTTATTCCAAGGTCAGATATACAGAGATGAAGAGAGACAGAGAGGAAGATCTTCCACCCGATGAGTCACTCCCCAAGTGAGACACAATGGCTGGTGCATGCCGATCCAAAGCTGGGAACCTGGAGCCTCTTCTAGATCTCCCATGTGGGTGCAAGTTTCCAAACCTTTGGGCCGTCTCTACTGCTTTCCCAGGCCACAATCAGGGATCTGGATGGGAAGTGGAGCAGCCTGGATTAGAACTGGTGCCCATATGGGATCCCAGCACGTTCAAGGCGAGGACTTTAGTTGCTAGGCTATGGCGCCGGTCCCCAAGCTGACCTTTCTACCGCTGGTGGGCTCAGGCCTTCTGACCTCTAGACAGTCCAACCCGAGCAATCCTAGCATCAGGTGGGGGTCCCGGACAATATTCTGGTACACGTGCTGTTGAAAGATCAGGGCTCCAAGGCCGAACAGCCCACATACCAAAGCCCGGAAGGGAGGATGACGTTTGGGGCCTAGCATCATCCCAGGCCTCTGTGATATGAAGTGTCAGGGTGCCTTTAACAGCAGGGCACTTAAAGAACCCTGGGAGATGGACTCCCACATCAGCATGCCCACAGGCCCTCAGGGAGCTGGAGTCTCATGCCTGCGTCCTCAGAGCCCTCTGAGAGCTGGTGTTAAACACCAGACCACTGGGGTTGTACTTGGCCAGATGAGGTCCCGGGAAACCTTACTGCTACCCACATTCCTCGCAGAGCACCCTGAGATGCAGGCTCCGGGAATTCTTTGGCAAGTGGAGCAGCTCCTTGATGGGCTGCCAAGAGGGCTTCATGGACCTTTTTTTTTTTATTATAAAGTCCGAGATACAGAGAGGAGGAGAGACAGAGAGGAAGATCTTCCGTCCAATGATTCACTCTCCAAGTGAGCCGCAATGGCTGGTGCACGCCAATCCGAAGCTGGGAACTTGGAACCTCTTCCGGCTCTTCCATGTGGGTGCAGGGTCCCAAAGATTTGGGCCATCCTCGACTGCTTTGCCATGCCACAAGCATGGAGCTGGATTGGAACTGGTGCCCATATGGGATCCCGGCGCGTTCAAGGCAAGGACTTTGGCCACTAGGCCACGCTGATGGGCCCCGGCTTCATGTATTTTTGCATGTGTTGGGTGGTGGTTAGGGTGATACACTACTCGGCCTGCCTTGGCCTAGCTGAGTGGTGTCTGGGCATGTGGGCTCCTAAGCCAGGAGTCAGGTGGATGGGCAAGTAGGCACCAGAGGTCACCAGCCATCTGCAATAGGAAGTCCCAGGCCATAGCTGCTAAAGAAAGCACCCTACAACATGCAACCCTGCTGTCCAGCACATATGATGATGGCCAGGGAGCCACCAAGGCCCGCACAAGGTAGGGCTTTCAGGGCCTGTGCTTCCTGCACACAACAGGGTGCACAAAGCTGCCTTTCCTATCTCTAGCTAGCACTTGAGGGGTCAGCCATCCCTGTCATGTGCTTTGGAGGCAGGAATTTGGCCTCACAGCCTCCAGCCAGATGCTGCTGCCCTCTTGTTCACCAGGGAGTGCTTCACCCTCCTCCATGGATCCTTCTGGATTCAAGACTCTGCTTCCTACTGGTCAGCTGTGGACCATCGGCCGCCGCTGATGTGCCATCTTCCACAAGACATCCCAACAGCTGACATCTGTTCTTCACAGAGGTCCTTCTCAAAAGGACAGGTAGAGTAGCAACAGGCCTGGATCCCTTGTCTGTACTGGCTGCTCTCACAGCACGGAACAGCATAAGTTGTGCAAGCCAGGGGGACAGGCACCTTCAGCAGCCTGGTGAAGGAGCTGCTGAAGGGTCCAGCAAGGATTGGTGTGGTGTGATGTGTGTTGTGTGTGGTGTGGTGTGGTGTGGTGTGGTGTGGTGCAGGGTATTGTCCCAGTGGGTCAAGTCTCAGCCTGCCAGGTGGATGGCCTGTACGGGTGCTGCTTCAAATCCTGGCTGCTTCCCCTGCAGTCCAGCTCCCTGCCGATCCTCCTGGGAGAGCAGCGGAGGATGCTGCAGGGGCTTGTGCCCCTGTGCCCGTGTGCCCCTGTGCCCCTTTGGGAGATCTGGAGGGAGCTCCTGGTTCCTGGGCTTGTCCTGACCCAGCCACAGCTGGCTCTGGTGGTGGTCGTTGGGGATGTGAGCCAGCAGATGCAAGAAAGATTCTGTCTCTCCCTCTCTTTTCCTCTGTGCTTCCAAGAAAAGAGGACAGAGGGAGGCAGGAGGGAGGAAGGAAAACACAGAAAGCTGCCGGCCTCCTGCGAGGGAGCATGCTGTGTGCTGTGCTGTGACTCTAGACTGCTTTTAGCTGTCAATGCAGATCCCCCAGGGCGTGCATATGGCTTCCGTCATGGGACTTGTGTGCAAGCTCTAAAAAGAGTGTCCTTGAGAGCAAATGCCTCTCTGAGCTGGGGTGCTTCCATTGATTTGTCAGGAGAGCCTTGGATGAGCATCCTGCAGTGAGTCCGGGTGGCCACGAGGGTGCCCGATGCTGCCCTACCTTTTTTTTTTTTAAACAGATTTAAGTATTTTATTCCAAAGTCAGATATACAGAGAGGAGAAGAGACAGAGAGAAAGATCTTCCGTCCGATGATTCACTCTCCAAATGAGCCACAAGAGCTGGTCCCCTGGGGACCCACTCTGCTGGGGACTCAGTGAGAGGGACCCTTGGCCCCCCCCATCCCCTCCCTATCTGCTGGGGCATCTGCAAGATAGTCCATCTCGTGAGCCCCTCTGCCTGGGTCTCAGCGAGATGGTTCTCGTCGGACCCGCCTCTCTCTCTACCTGGGCTTCAGCTAGTGGGACCCCCTGTGACCCCTTCCTTGCTGCTGGGGCCCCAGTGAGAGGGTCCCCTCTGGAATCCCTCTGCTGGAGACTCAGAGAGAGGGACCCCCGGTGCCTCCTACACTCTCTGCTGGGGCCTCAGCGAGAGAGAGCCTCAGAGTCGACCCTCTCTCTGTTTTGGGGACTCAGCCAGAGGGTCCCCCTCAAGACCCCGTCTTCTGGGGCCTCAGTGAGAGGAACCCCTGAGTCCCAAACTCTCTCTGCAGGGTCCTCTTCGAGAGGGTCCCCTTGGGAACCACCTCTCCTGGGTCCTCAGCAATAGGGACCCCCTCGGGACCCAATCTGATGGGGATTCAGTGAGAGGGACCCCTGAGTCCCACACTCTCTCTCCTGGGTCCTCAGCAATAGGGACCCCCTGGTGACCCCATCTGATGGGGACTCAGTGAGGGGGAACCCTGGCGACCCCTCCCTCTCTGCTGGGGCCTCAGCGAGAGGGTCCCACTTGGGACCCCCTCTGCTGGGGCCTCAGCGAGGGGGAACCCTGGTGAACCCCTTTGTTTCGGCCTCAGCAAGAGGGGCACCCAGAGCCACCTAACCTGTCTGCTGGGGCCTAGGCGAGAAGGTACCACTCGGGACCCCCTTTGCTGGGACCTCAGCGAGATGGACCCCCGGAGCCCCCTTCCCTCTTTGTTGATGCCTCAGCAGGAGGTTCCCCTCGGGAACCCCTCTGCTAGAGCCTCAGTGAGAGTGTCCCCCTTGGACCCTTCCTCTCTCAATGCTGTGGCCTCAATGAGATGATTCCACTCGGGACCCTCTCTGCTGGGGCCTCCGCGAGATGGTCCCCCCAGACCCCTCTCTCTCTCTGCCTGGGACTCATCGAGAGAGATCATTAGAGCCCGACCCTCTCTCTGTTGGGGACTCAGCCAGAGGGTCTCCCTCAGGAACCCGTCTTCTGGGGCCTCAGTGAGAGGGACCCCTGAGTCCCACTACCTCTCTGCTGGGTCCTCTGCGAGAGGAACCCCAGAGCCCCACTCACTCGATGCTGGGGCCTCAGTGAGAGGGACTTACAACCACCCCCTTTCTCTCTCTCTGTCTCTGATGGGTCCTCAGCGAGAGGGACTCACAACCACCCCCTTTCTCTCTCTCTCTCTGATGGGGCCTCAGCGAGAGGGTCCCCTCTGGATCCCATCTGTTGGGACCTCATCGAGAGGGACTCCCTTGAGACCCCCTCTGCTGGGGTTTCAGCGAGAGGGTCCCCCGGCACCCCCCTCTGCTGCTGCGACCTAAGTGAGAAGGACTCCCAAGCACCCCTCCATCTCTACTGGGGCCACAGCGAGAGGGTCCCCAGCGGGACACCCCCTCCCTCTCCGCTGGAACCTCAGCGAGAAGGTAGCCCTCGGAACCCCCTCTGCTGGGGTCAGCGAGAGGTTCCTTCTCAGACCCCCCTTTCTCTCTGCTGGGGCCTCAGTGAGAGGGTCACCCTGGGGACCCCCTCTGCTGGGGCCTCAGCGAGAGGGTCACTCTCAGACCCTCCCTCTCTAACTGCTGGGACCTCAGCGAGAAGGTCCCCTTCGGGACAACCTCTACTCGGGCCTCAGCGAGAAGGACCCTGTCTCTGTGCTGGAACCTCAGTGAGAGGGACCCTCCCAGCCAGAGCCTCTATCTCTGCTTGGGCATCTGAGAGAGGGTCTGCCTCTGGACCCCGTCTGCTGTGGCCTAAGCGAGAGAGACCCCCAGAACCCCCCTCCCTAGCTGCTGGGGCCTCAGTGAGATGGACCCCCGAGCACCCCTCCATCTCTGCTGGAGCCTCAGCAGGAAGGTACCCCTCGGGATACCCCCGCGGATACCCCCTCCGTCTCTGCTGGGGCCTCATCGAGAGGAACTCCCTTGAGACACCCTCTACTGGGGCCTCAGCGAGTGGGTCTCCATAGGGACCCCCTCTGCTGGGGCCTCAGAGAGAGGGACACTTGGCACCCCTCTCTCTCTCTCTCTTTGCTTGGGCCCTGAGAGAAGTTAGCACTTGGACCTCCCCTTCTCTCTGCTGGTGCCTCAGATAATGGGACCCTCGCCCCCCTCTCTCTGCTGGGGCCTCAGAGAGAGGGACCCCTGGCGACTCCTCCCTCACTGCTGGGGCCTCAGCGAAAGAGACCACTCGGGACCCCCTGTACTGGGGCCTCAGCGAGATTGTCCACCTTGGTACCTCCTCTGCTGGGGCCTCAGAGAGAGGGTCCCCCTCGGACCGCACATCTCTGTCTGCTGGGACCTCAGCGAGGGTGTCCCCCTTGGGACCCCCACAGCTGGGGCATCAGCAAGAGGGACCCTCGTCTTCCTCTCTCTCTCTGTTTCTGCTGGGGCCTCAACGAGAGGGTCCCCCTCGGGACTCCACTGCTGGGGACTCAGCAAGACGGACCACCACAGCCCCCCTACCTAGCTGCTGAGCCTCAGTGAGAGGGTCACCCTGGGGAGCCCCTCTGCTGGGGCCTCTGTGACAGCGTGTTCCTCGCACCCTCCCTCTCTCTGCTGGGGCGTCTGTGAGAGGGTCCCACTCGGGACAACCTCTGCTGGGGCCTCAGCGCCAGGAACCCTCCCAGCCAGAGCCTCTATCTCTTCTGGGGTCTCTGAGAGAGGGTCCCCCTGGGGACCCCGTCTGCTGCGGCCTAAGCTAGTGGGACTCCCAGAGCCCCCCTCCCTAGATGCTGTGGCCTCAGCGAGACGAACCCCCGAGCACCCCTCCATCTCTGCTGGGACCTCAGTGAGAGCGTCCCCCTCGGACACGCCCTCCCTCTCTGCTGGAGCCTCAGCAGGAAGGTAACCCTCGGGACCCCATGTTCTCGGGCCTCAGGAAGAGGGTACCCCTCTCATATAACCCCTCTGTTTCTGCTGGAGCCTCAACAAGAGGGTCACACTCTGGAGCCCCTCTGCTGGGGCCTCAGAGAAATGGGACCCCGGCGCTCCCCTCCCTTGCAGTTGGGGCCACAGAGAGATGGTCCCCCTCGCAACCCCCTCTGCTGGGGCCTCAGCGAGAGATCCTCAGAGCCCAAGCCTCTCTGTGTTGTGGACTCAGCCAGAGGGTCCCCCTCAAGACCCCGTTTTCTGGGGCCTCAGTGAGAGGGACCCCTGAGTCCCACACTCTCTCTACTGGGTCCTCCGCGAGAGGGTCCCCCTGGGGAACACCTCTCCTGGGGCCTCAGTGAGAGAGACCCGCTTGGGACCCCCTCTGCTGGGGCCTCAGCGAGGGGGAACCCCGGCAACCCCCTTTCTTGGGCCCCAGCTAGAGGGACACCCAGAGCCACCTAACCTCTCTGCTGAGGCCTAGGCGAGAAGGTACCCTTCAGGACCCCCTTTGCTGGGGCCTCAGCGAGATGGACTCCCGGAGCCCCCTTCCCTCTTTGTTGATGCCTCAGCAGGAGGGTCCCCCTCGGGACCCCCTCTGCTGGAACCTCAGCGATAGTGTCCCCCTCGGACCCTTCCTCTCTCAATGCTGTGGCTTCAGTGAGAGGATTCCACTCAGGACCTGCTCTGCTGCGGCTTCAGTGAGAGGGTTCCCCCAGAAACCCCTCTCTCTCTCTGCCTGGGCCTCAACAAGAGAGATCATCAGAGCCCGATCCTCTCTCTGTTGGGGACTCAGCCAGAGGGTCTCCCTCAGGAACCCGTCTTCTGGGGCCTCAGTGAGAGGAACCCATGAGTCCCACTACCTCTCTGAGAGAGGGTCCCCCTGGGCACCACCTCTCTTGGGGCCTCAGCGAGAGAGGGACCACCTTGCGATCCCCTCTGCTGGGGCATCAGCAAGAGGTTTCCCTTTGGACCACCCTCCCTCTCTGCTGGGGCCTCAGCGAGAGGGTCCCTCTTGGGACCCCCTCAGCTCTTGCCTCAGTGAGAGTCCCCCTCGGACCACCACTATCTCTGTGCTGTGTCCTCAGTGAGAGGGTCCCACTCAGGAACCCGTCTGCTGGGTCCTCAGTCCGAGGGTCCCCCTCCGAATCCCTCTCCATCTCTGCTGGGGCCTCCGTGAGAGGTTCCCCCTCAGGCAGGTATATCAGGCCTTTATATATTATGTAAGTATGTTAGTATTTGTGAAGCACCCCTCTCTTTATCTTGTCTTTCTGCTATGAGCACCAGGTTCCGATATTTCCTGCCAGTTTCTATTTTAACCAGACTATCAGACTGTATGGTGTGTGATCCCAGTTGTTGGGGGTCTGGCCCTCCCTTTATAAATAGCATAATCCCTGCCCATGCTTTTGCTTATCATTCCCCTGTTATTACCACAGGGAAAATACCCACCTTCTCTACGTGGCAGCTTTGTGGGGTTTGGACATGACTGACAAGCACCCCGTTTTCCCTTCTTTAGGAATGCAATGATTCCTGTGGAATCTATTAGTTCCATCATTCCTCTGAACTTGAGGAATCGCTCACGTGGGTGAACCTCAGCTCCTTGAATTTGAAGCTTGTGTCTGCCTGTGTTATCCCCATGTTTCTCTCTCACATACAGAAAACACCTCTGAAGTATATGACACCACGTTCCAGGGCACCCTGACAGCGTGCTGGAATGGCAATGGCAATTCTGCTATTCTTCAGCCCCTGCT
This sequence comes from Ochotona princeps, assembly GCF_030435755.1. Lineage (NCBI taxonomy): Eukaryota > Metazoa > Chordata > Mammalia > Lagomorpha > Ochotonidae > Ochotona > Ochotona princeps. The sequence continues at coordinate 158,782 of NW_026700184.1, forward strand.
CTGAATCCTGCCTGTGTCTGTTGGGACTGACGGAGAGGCCTCGTTGGCCTGATAAAGAATAAAAGACACTGGCATAATGGCGACCACCATAGCCAGTACATCAACAGCCGCCACCACCAGTTACCTTGGTGAAAATGAACAAGGTTGCGGTACAGACTGCCAGAGTTATGGAACAATAGGACTTTACTGATGCACATGAGCGGGTGGGCACCCTTGTGTTGTAACTGCCTGTTGATCTGTTGGCAGAGGAACAGCAGAGGCTGTGAGATTGGGTCTAGGCCTCTTGTACATCATCGCATGCCTTTTTGTGTGCAACACCTTTGCAAGTGCGAAATGCTTCCCAATCTCGGGAACTGCTGTCTGCTCGTTGCTACCCAGCTAAAGATACTCCTATGGTCAGTGCCTCTTGTTCCCCATCATATGCTTTATGTATGTTTCACCTGTGTGGTGCTATGTTTTCCCAAGCCCGGGAACTGCTGTCTGCTCGTTGCTACCGAGCTAAAGATACTCCTATGGTCAGGGCCTCTTGTTCCCCATCATATGCTTTATGTATGTTTCACCTGTGTAGTGCTATGTTTTGCCAAGCCCAGGAACTATTGTCTGTTATTTTACAATGCTGTCATTTTTATTTAAAGTAACAAAATAGTTTTCCAGTGATTGGTTTCATGAAAATCAGATGCTTTTGAAGAAATAACTGGCATTAAAAAAACGTGTAGACTGTTACTCTGGAGAATCCTCAGACTACCTCTGCTCATTGTCTTTCTTTCTGGAAATCCTAAAACTCGGATTAAACAGGTTGGGATTCATTTTCAACCATCATGTCAGGAGTTCTGTTTGTCTCTTGACATGTTTTGCACCTCCATGCTCTACAACGTCTTTGATCTCAGTTTACTAATGGTGGGAAATGCAGCCTCCTGGTGGTGTTGTAGGGCTCAGGAGCCCTGGAGGTAGTTGGAGAGTAGCAGCTCCTGCCCCCACACCCGTCCGCCCCAGCTAGACTTCAACTCCAGGCTTTTGTCATTCTACAAGTAAGAACACAAAGGAGAGACAGATGAACAGTAGGACGAAAGGACAGTCCTCACTCAGATATGTGTGCAGGCAATCTCAAAATGAACAATTTCCCCAACCTGGCTGGGGTTACATTTTCCTTCTAGCATAAGGAGTGTAGCTATAGTATGTGTTGTGAGCTCCTTATGGTGGTTAAGGACACCTGGTACCTGATGCAAAGTGAGGCTTAGCTGCAGGATGCAGAGCAGGGGTGCTGAGGCTTTGGCCATGTGGAAACAGCCTGGAGGAGATGGCAGTGCGGATGGCTAGGGTGTTGGCAGTATTCAGCTTCCTGTCCCTCACTGCCTGCCTCCTTTGCCCATGTCAAGTATGTCTAATTGACTAAATCTATTGACTTGGTATTGCTTTGTGTATAAAATTTCATTTCCAGAAGTTCTAGTAGATCATTTTCAAGTCCATGTCTTTTGCTTCTGCTTCTAAATATGCTTGTATTTTATTGCTTTAAAGACAATGTTGATCACATTTCCCATGGTTACTGTTTCTCAATGTGCAATTTGTGGATCTACTTCTGCTTTTTCTCACTCTTGATATCCTATTTCCTGGTGTACCTAATCTTTCATACAGATTATTTTGCAAGTTTGTATATAGCAATAAATGTGGAGGTCTCAGAAAACTAACCTCTCTGGAGAGGATTTACCTCTGCCCTACCCACCTGCAACCCCCTCATTGATGCTCAGGACTTGAAATTAATTCCCTTAAACTATGATCCCAAGGACCCAGCACAGTGGCCTAGTGGCTAAATCCTTGCCTGGAAGTCACCAGGATCCCATATGGGTGCCACTGCGTGTCTGCTGCTCCACTGTCCATCCAGCTCCCTGTTTGCAGCCTGGGAAAGCACTATAGGATGGCCCAGATGCTGGGGACACCGAAAAAGCTCCTAACTCCTGGCTTCGGATCAACTTCGCTCAGGCCATTGTCACTTTATCAGCAGATGGAGGATCTTCCTGTTTTTCCTTCTCTGTATAGATCTGCCTTTACAAAGAAAAATCTTTAAAAATACATCTATATAATCTCAGGCTGGAAGGGTATATGAGGACTCTACTGTGTCTCATTTATTCTAACTGATGTCCAGTGGAAACTTTTGGGAGTGTGTCTGCTAGTAGCTTCTCAGCTTCCAGCAGACACAGGGCTCTGATGTCTGACCCTCTCCTAAACGTCACTTCCAAATGTGTTCAGGTCACAGAGCCCACAAAAGCAGCTCTCAGGTTTTATCGCATGAGGTTCTTTTTTGTCCTGTTAGTTTTTGCCAGATACTGTTTTGCCAGCTTTTCAGTTGCTAAGAAAGATGCTTTAAATTTAGCTTTACTGCTTATCAGTGAGAGTAGATCCAAATAATTAAGCCTGACTTGACTAGAAATGAGATGTCACATCTCAATATCTTAAAGCAATAGAAAAAGTAATGGTGATTTTTGAGTATCATAGTAATGTTGCTATGAAGTTAGAAAATCAGGTGGAAGTAAGTACTGTGTACCCTTGGATTTTCTTCCACTGAGATTCAGTTGAAGAAAAATCCATGGAGATGGTTTGCTTTGATGGATTTGAGATCATCTGCAAGAGTGGGTAAAAAGTTCTGGCAAAGTGCAATTGAAATAGAAGTTTGGTGCAAAAGAAAAAGCCCTAAAATCCATGAACCCAGTGGTCTTCAAGTTTTTGAAAAAAATTACAAAAAACTGCAGAGATTTCCAGCGTTTTTTTTGCACTTGCCCTTAGTTTCCATTTTTTCCCATTGGTGTCTTGAAGTGCACTCACACAAACATTGTTGTAGACTCTTCCCCTGCCAACCTATCAAAACTGTTGGGAAAAAAATAAGGTTTTTGGTTTAAAAGTACATTTACTTAGAGTGTTCCTTTTTATCTTTAATTTTTTTAAAAAATTTATTCATTTTATTACAGCCCAAGGTCCTGAATTCGTTCCAAAGGGCAGACTGCAAGCATGCGCCTCCCTTTTGCATGACTGGTAAGTCTAGAGGTGCTTCTTGGCTCCTGTTTTATTTTATTATTATTTTTAAAGATTCATTTATTTTTATTGCAAAATCGGATATACAGAGAGGAGGAGAGACAAGGAGGAAGATCTTCCATCCAATGATTCACTCCCCAAGTGAGCCGCAATGGCTGGTGCGCGCCAATCTGAACCCGGGAACCAGGAACCTCATCCAGGTCTCCCATGCGGGTGCAGGGTCCCAAAGCATTGGGCCATCCTCAACTGATTTCCCGGGCCACAAGCAGGGAGCTGGATGGGAAGTGGAGCTGCTGGAATTAGAACCGGCGACCATATGGGATCCCGGGGCATTCAAGGTGAGGACTTTAGCCACTAGGCCATACCAACAGGCACTTTACCCTTAATTTGTGTTTGTTATTGCCATGAGAAAAGTTTTGGCCGAGTCATAAACAGTACCTACTCGTGCAAGAAAGGAACTGATCAAACTTGCAGCGATAGTTTGTACATAAAGAGACTGCTGATCTTTGGCTTCATGGTAATAGAGCTATGGTGAGTCACTGGCTTAGAGAAGCCTTCGGACAAGGCCAGCAGTCATGCATCACAGCATGTGGCCGGATATGGGGGAGAGAGTTGGAGAAGGATTTATTAAGTAATTGTCCACTATTTGAGCAGTTTAGGTCCATAAAGTGTGACTCGTCCAGTCTGGGATGCCTACATTTAAATTAGAGAAAAATAAAGAGGAGCATGTTGAGAAATGCCGGCTCTGTTACCCTCTTGTTGTGTCACTTTGCTGGCAAGGACAAAAGGAACTATTCAGCTATTTTAACATAACAAAGTTAACATTGTATAAAGAATATATGTGGAAAAGAAATATTTGTGAACCTGTACTTTTCATACTGTCTATGAACTAAGGGACCTACAGATAAGCCATCCTATTCTTAGGTTTCAAATTTGAGAAATATTCACTTAATATGTAGGGAATCCAATTTCTGATTAATACTTTGCAAGTGGATCCACAGTTGGCAACAACAATGCTGCGTTCTGCATGCCAAGTGTTACACCAAGCACACTATCACTGACTTTCAGAAGGTAGGAATCAGTGATCCTATTCAACAGATGAGAAACAAAGGCACAGAGAAGTTTCTTGACAAATACATGAAGTGCTCATAACTCATTTTGGCTCATGGAAAAGCTGTAACTCGAATCCTACTTCACATAGCAGAAACACCAAAACTAGGGAACCTAAGGTAAAGCGCCAGGGCAGGGGAGGTCGTGGGGAGGGATGTTGGGTGGCAAAGTCCAGGCTTCACATTTTGTTTTCCTACTTGCTAAAGGCATGTGATTAAGTTAGTTCCTGCTACTATTATGGTTAAACTGTTTAAAATATCATCCCTAGGCAAATGTTGGCAGAGATTAAGATGATGCTGGAGGACTCCTGTAGCCCATTTCATGGGGTCTGGATTCCAATGCCGCTTCAACTGTGGGCTCTAAACTTCATCTTTTTTTTGGCTTTTGTTTTGTTTTTTTTTTATTAAATTTATTCATTAATTACATTGTGTTCTAATCTCATAGGAACTGTGATTCTCCCCACACTTCCCCACACCCTCCTCCCATGGTGGGTCCTCCAACTTGTTGCGTAACCATAGTTCAAGTTCAGTTGAGATTCCCTCTTAGCAAGCATATGCCAAGTATACTAACTTCATCTTAATGAACCCTGGAAGTAACCAAGTGATAATCTGAACAGCTAGGTTCCTGCCATCCGCATACACCTGGGGATGGATATCTGACAGCTGCCTTTGGTCTGACCTAGCCCATGCTGTGGCAGGCATTTTGAGATTAAATCGGTTAATAGAAAATCTTTCTCTATTCTCTTACTCTCCTCTCTTTTTTGTAAAGTTTTATTTAACTGGAATACATTCCTTGTATTTTACTTAAAGTTAAGAGCATAATGAGATTTCCCAACCTGTCTAGCCTTCTGCCACACTCTCGCCCTTTCTCCTCCTTCCTTTATAATTTTTGTTGAACTTTTCACTGCAGCATACTTTGAGTTTATAACCACAAGTTTAATCCTCCATTAAAGAATTCCACAGGTAGTAAGTAGAAAAACACTATTTCTCAAGAGTACAGATGAGGGTTATAAACATTAATCATCTCAAGGTGTCAGTTTCAGTCATATTCGACTTCTGTACTCTGTATTAGCTAACAAACAGGAAGGAAACCATTTGTCTTTGGGGGACTGGTTTATTTCAGTAAGTATAAGAGGCAAGTGTCTACTTGCCTCCATTCTCTCAAATAAATAATAAAATTTAAAACAGCCATCCTTCTTGATCAGTCATCCCTTCCCATGGGAGAAATATACTATGACTTCTTGTGTGTGTGTGAGAAAGAGAGAGAGAGAGAGCAAGAGCGAGAGAGCGAGAGAGCGAGAGCAAGAGAGAGAGAGAGAGAGAGAAGACCCTCTTAAAATATCTATTTCCATCTCATCAGAAACCAGGGAGTTGGAGCAAATGAGGCACTTGGAATGCTGACGGGAAGGTACTGAGGGGAGCTAAGTAACTTGGGAGTGATGTATAGGAGGAAAGCACTTGCCAGCATCTTCTCCGACGTCTTACAGGACTGAAAATTATTCAATAGCGTCAAACTATCAATAAGTGCTGACTATAAATTTTGGTTTGTGGAAAGAGCCAGAGACTGAAATCACATTGTCTAACCTCAAAGAACTCCAAAAACATGACTGTAATTCTCAGTTGCAGTCTACTGAGAGTTGGGTAGGAGAAGCGAGGCCAGTTCCCTGAAGCCTTGGAAAAATTGACTGTGTGATACCATGTTTTCTATTGCAGAAAACAATGCACAAGTCCCCTACCAATGCCAAACGGACATCAACAAATCAAATATTCTGAATGTATGTTTTTGGTTAGATCCCTGGTAATCTTACCTTAAGAACAAGGTCTACTGCAGTCACTGGGCAGCTTTTTCTTTTTTTCAGTCAAGCAAAATGAAGGAATTGTTGGAATATCATGCTTTGCTGCCAGAAACTCTCAATAAGATGAACAGTTCCAGTGAAATACATTGCCAGAGGGATTGTGTCTGCTATCGTTTGAACAACTGTTGAACTACTTACCTGCAGATGTGCAGGAAATCATGTGCAAAACGATGCTGTACTCACTTGCTACTACTTTACATGTAAATGCATTCTATGGCTTATCAGGATCTTTAACCGTAAACATTTGAGTGACAAATCTCCAACTGGACCCGGAGCAGTAGCCTACTGACTAAAGTCGACACCTTTGCAAGTGCCAGGATCCCACAGGGCTGCTCGCTCACTTGTATCCCGGCTGCTCCTCTTCCCATCCAGCTTCTTGCTTGTGACCTGGGGAAGCAGTCAACTCCAGCTCAAAGCCTTGCAGCCCTGTACTGGCATGGGAGACCTAGAAGCTCCTGGCTCAGCTCCAACTGTTGCAATCACTTGGAGAGGCTCAGCAAATGAAAGATTTTTCTGTCTCCTCATCCTCTCTGTAAATCTGACTTTACAGTAAGAATATTTTTTAAAGATTTATTTATTTTTGTGGGGAAGCCAGACATGTAGAAAGGAGAGAGGACAATCTTCTGTCCAATGATTCCCTCCGCCAAGTGGCCGCAACAGCTGGAGCTGAGCCGATCTGAAGCCAGGAGCCCAAGTCCTCCTCCAGGTCTCCCACGTGGGTGCAGGGTCCCAAGGCTTTGGGTCATCTTCAACTGCTTTCCCAGGCCACAAGCAGTGAGCCGGATGGGAAGCGGGACCGCCAGGACTAGACTCAGTGCCCATATGGGATTCCTGCACATTCAAGGCGAGGACTTTAACTGCTAGGCCACCTCACCAGGTCCAAAATCTTAACTCTCCAACTAAAATACTGAAGGCCAGTACATTGTGAGCTGAACATATCCCATGTTGGTAGCCCATTCCTAAACCAATGCTGACCTTTTTTTCAAGGATAACTAGGCTGTCAGAATTACTCCATATACACGGGGCTGAAACATCCTAAACACACACACAAGCAAGAATTGTAAAGAAAGATGGCTTGTGTGAGCATGAACTTCACCCCATTAAGGTTCTTTTTTTTTCTGCATATGCAATTTTTTTTATTGTTAATTATTTTGCATTATGTGACAGTTTCATAGGCTCTGGGTATCCCCCCCTCCCTCCCACTCTCCTCCCCCCGGTGGATTCCTCCACCTTGATGCAGTATTACAGTTCAAATTCAATCAAGATTCTTTCATTGCAAACATATACCAAGCATAGAGTCCAGCTACTTATTGTCCAGATTGGTTGAACAGTTTCTTGGAGAGACCTTTTCTGGTCTGAAGTTTGAGCTGGCAGCTCATTTCCTACTAAAAATTCAAATGTCTCAATTTTCCATTAGGCTGTTACAGCTTCATCTGTTAAGCATAGCCCCGCGTTCCCTAGCATCACCTAGTAGATCATTCTTGATCTCGGAGCTTCTGACGAGCTGTGTGGATTCCAAGTGAGATTTGCCTTACTGGAATTATGCATACATGTCAGTAAGGATTGTTTTCCATCATTTAGGGACCAAGTGATTTCTAGAAAAGCCATAATGTTGAGAGTACTTCCGAAGTTATTTACTGTTACGGCATGGTAGAGAAACTGACACGTGCGTTGGACTAGACGCTAATTTGTCAGCATTGGCCAGCAACATTCCTCGTGTAGGCAAACGTGGGAGTAATGCTCAAACACTCAATACCGAGATAGGAGAAGATCAGACAAGGATGAAAGTCTGGCGCTTCTCTGCCTCGTGGAGGTGTTTGAGGAAGTAGGAAGTGAGATGTTCACAAAGTCTGTAAAAACGGAGTCAAAAGAGAAGTTTCCATGCAGACTTGAAATCCATATGTTGGCTTTCATGATCATTCTCCACAAACATTTTAAAGACTGGTTGAAAGAGACAGTGTATGTGAGTTCTATAGCTCACCAATGTTAGGAAAAGTACACCTGTTCCTGGTTAAGTACCCAACTTGTGAGAATTCCATAATTTTTAGCTTGTATTTTCTGCCTTCTGGCTAGATGTGTTTTGGATTTTTATTCTTTGGACAGCTGTGGGTAAAAAGTGGGAAATTAATGATGATCAAATTAGACAATGGACCTACTTATTAGCTCTAGAGGAAGTCTAACTACAATGAAAATTAGACTTGTGGATTATTTGAGTTACAATTCCCTCACTTTTTTTTATGAAGTATGTTGCATTATGTGACAGTTTCATAGGCTCTGGGATTCCCCCAACCTCTCCCCATGCCATCCCCCCATGGTGGATTGTTCCACCTTGTTGCAGTATTACAGTTCAAATTAAGTCAAGATTCTTTCATAGCAACCATGTAGTTTGCATAGTGTCCAGCATCTTATTGTCCAGTTAAACTCCAGGTTTCTTGGGGAGACCATCTCTGGTCTGAAAATAGAGCTGGCAGAATATCATCCCAATCAATTAAAAGCCACAACAAAACATCAGCAACAATTTACAACATGATGGAGTTAATTGACATGGTATTGAGTAATCAGTACGTTAAAATGCAAGTTCTTAACCACATCCTGTGAGTACTTCATTGGCATTTCAATTTTAGTTTATACACGGAACCGGCTTCTATACACCTTAAAATGGCTATAGGGTACTATTCAGCTGTCTCGTGTCTATTTTCATTGGAGTATTTAGCAGTTTATAGGGTTAAAACATAATGTTGCTGAACTTGGCAGATTTTAGGATAGTCTAAACTGGCTTATAACTCTGACAAGGCATTTGTCAACAGTTGAGGTGCAGACCAGTTTTAGGAGGGGTGTGCAGAGAAATCTTCAATGCCTTAGTGAGGAGTAACCAATCTTTGTGTCCTCCCTAGTAAGGTATGTGTGAGTCCACGCCGACCATTTCCTCCTGGTTCTAAGCTTTCCTTGTTGTTCTCTATCCTAATGTTTTTTTTTTTTTTTTGGGGGGGGGTGTCTCTGCAGCGACCCTGATGGTCCTTGCAGGAGAGGGTGGGGATCCAAAGTTGGAACTAAGTAAGGATCAGAGAAAGCTCCTCTCCCTAGTCCCAAAGGAAGTTTACTGCTCTTCTGTTTCTGCAGACTGCTCAGGGCTCCTGGCTGTTGTTCCGATGACCTTGGATCCTGTCAGGAAGGATTTGGGCTTCTTCCATCGCATGTGGGAGATCCAGATGGTGGTGGATGACCTCAGAATTCTCAGGCTCCGAAGGCACTCCAATTCCCTATGTTCTTCTTGGCGGTTGGGATGTAGTCCTTGGTGAGGATCCGGGAGTCTACAGGGTTGGGATACAAGCCTCCTCCTGTCCACCTGCTCCACTCTGGGGTGCCCCCCTGCTCTGTGTGTACGACCTGTTAAGAGATTGTCAGGATCGCTCTTGATTCCCCCATATGTCTTTGTAGTTTGAGTTACTTGTTCCATTCCTGACAGGTTATACTTCACGTCTTCCTCACATTCTAAGCAGATGGAAGATTTCTCTGCTCTTGGTTCATTGGTTACATCACAATATCTTATTGCATGAGCTACAGACTGTTTGGGCTTGGAATAATACTACAATTTATAGGTACTGTTTTTCGAACTGGCATCATTTCATCTTAAATTAAGGCAAATATGTGGTATCTAACCTTCTGGGATTGGCTCATTTCCCTTAGCATTATGGTTTCCAGTTGGGCCCATTTGGCCACAAGACTGCCTTCCATTTTGTTTAAAGCTGAGTAGTATTCCATGGAGTAAATGAACCATAGCTTTCTTATCCAGTCTTCTGCTTATAAGCATTTCGGTTACTTCCATGGTTTTACAATTTTTTGTGCTGCTATGAACATAGGAGTGCATATTGGTTTCTCATGTAACAGTTGTTTTGGATATATTCCTAGGAGTGCTATTGCTGGATCATATGGTATGCAGACTTTCCGTTGTTCGAGTGTTCTCCATACTGATTCCCATAGAGGCTGTAGAAGTCTGCAGTCCCACCAGTAGTGGAGTAGGGTTCCCTTTTCCCTACATCCTCGCCAGCAAGTGTTGTTGGTGGTTTTTTGTATGTGAGCCATCCTCACTGGCGTTAGGTGGTATCTCATTGTTGTCTTAATTTGTACTTCCCTTACTGCCAGGGAAAGTTGAGCCTTTTTTCATGTTTGTTTGCCATTTGGGTTTGTTCCTTTGTGAAATGTCTGCCCATTTCTTGAGTGGTTTGTTTTGGTTGTTCTGGAGATCTTTGTATATTCTGGAGATTAGCCCCATATCACCTATGTAGAGTGCAAAGATCTTCTCCCATTCTGTGGGCTGCTTTTTTACTTTGTTGATTGTTTCCCTTGCTGTGCAGAAGCTTCTTAGTTTGATGTAGATACATTCATTTGTTCTGGTCTTGATTGCTGTTTTTGGTGTCCTTTTCCGGAAGTTGGGACCTACCCCTAGATCTTGCAGAGTATTTCCAACATTTTCTTCCAAATGTTTGAAGGTTTCTGGATATAGGTTTCGGTCTTTTATCCATGTAGATTTGATGTTAGTGTATGGTGAGAGATGTGGGTCTGTCTATTTGTTTCTGCAGGCTATCAACCAGTTGTCCCAACAGCATTTATTGAACAGACCTTTCCATTTGCCTGGATTGTCGTTTGACTTTTTGTCAAAGATTATTTGGCTGTATCTGTGTGGGTTCCCTTCTGGTGTTTCTATTCTGCTCCATTGATCTTCCTCTCTATCTTTGTGCCAGTACCAGGCTGTTTTGATAACCACTGCCCCATAGTATGTCCAGGGGTTCGGAACTGTAATTGGCCCTTCTAACTTCCTGTGCTTCAGGATGGTTCTAGCTATTCTTGGGTTTTTGTGTTTCCAAATGAACCTTTGAATCATTGTTTCCAGTTCCATGAAGAATGTTTTGGGTAATGTGATTGGAAATGCATTGAATGTATATATTGCTTTTGGTAGTATAGACATTTTAATGATACTGATTTTACCTATCCAGGAGCATGGGATGTTACTCCATCTTCTGAGGTCTTGTTCAATTTCTTTTTTAAGTAGTTTGTAGTTTTCTTCAAATGGATCTCCTACATTTTTGGTTAGGTTTATTCCCAGATACTTCATAGTTTTCTGTTATTTTGAATGATATCTTGCTGATTAGATCCCTTTCCATCTTGGGGCTGTTTGCATACACTATAGCTGTTTTTCGTTATGTCATTTTGTACCCTGCCACTCTACCAAACTCTCATATAAGTTCTAGCTGTCTCTGTATTGAGTCTCTTGGCTCTTCTAAAGAAACATAACACATCGCTATGGAGGAAAAATACACGAGGTGTAGTTAAGCGAGGGAGTGAAAGTGAGGGTTTGTTCTTTGTGCCAGACTGTAAGAACAAAAGGTGAATTTTTGAATATTTTTCACCATTGCAAAGAATCTTGCTGGTAAAATAATGCACCAGTCACAGAAGGTGGCTGGGAACTCGTATTTACTTTCAACATGTTGGTTACTCATTACTATGTCAATTAATTCCATAATGATGTAAATTTTTGCTGATGATATGATGGAGCTTTCAATTGACTGGGATAATAAACTGCTAGCTCTGTCTTCAGACCAGAGAGGGTATACCTAAGAAGACGTTGAACTTGACTGGACAATAAGATGCTGGACTCTATGTTTGGTGTATGCTTGCAATGGGGGAATCTCAACTGAACTTGAGCTGTGGTTATGCAACAAGGTGGAGGAATCCACCATGGTGGGAGGGTTTGGGGAGGGGTGGGAGAACCCAAGTATCTATGTAACTGTGTCACATAATACAATGTAATTAATGAAGTTAAATAATAATAAAAAAAATGCACCAGTCAAAACCTGATAGTTCCAATTGTTTGCATGTAATAGTTAGCAGACGCATGTCTCCATAATTTTCTCATTAAATCAGTCCGAATGTTCCACAACAATTAAAATCCTCATGTTTTAAGTTTCTTGTTACTTGAATATATAAGGTAGTCATAATTTTAAGTGCAACTTTTTACATTTTTAAGATCAATTGACACAAATATGCTTCCACGGGGACTCTGTAAGGTTTTGCTGCATGTAAAGCAAACATTGGGTACTGATGAAATGGGGGTGAATAGATCTAGTTATGTAGTTCCTTGGATAATTTCTATGTGCTGAAACACTCAAATTCCTTCCATCTAGCTTTATATGTATTAACTGTATGTTATATATAATGTGTAGACGCGTCCACATATGTATGTACACACAGCATGTTATTGGTAACTGTCATCACCTTGTCATACTATAGAACACCAGAACTTAGTTCTTCTACCCAGCCATTACTTTCTCTTTTTTTTTATTTTTTTTTTTAATTATTTATTATTTAACTTCAGTAATTACATTGTATTATGTGACACAGTTACATAGATACTTGGGTTCTCCCCACCCCTCCCCAAACCCTCCCACCATGGTGGATTCCTCCACCTTGTTGCATAACCACAGCTCAAGTTCAGTTGAGATTTCCCCATTGCAAGCGTATACCAAACATAGAGTCCAGCATCTTATTGTCCCGTCAAGTTCAACGGCTTCTTAGGTATACCCTCTCTGGTCTAATGACAGAGCCAGCAGAGTATCATCCCAGTCAATTGAAAGCTCCAACATACCATCAGCAAAAATTTACATCATTATGGAATTAATTGACATAGTAATGAGTAACCAATATGTTAAAAGTAAATGCGGGTTCCCAGCCACCTTCTGTGACCACCTCACCTATACTTCAATTTTAGTTTACACACAACATATAACATTCAAAACATAACATGTTATACATAACATCATATCATCTTAAATTAAGGCAGAATGGGAGAAGATCTTCGCACACGACATAGGTGATAGAGGGCTAATATCCAGAATATACAAAGAGCTACAAAACAACCAAAATGTCAAAACAAGCAACCCACTCAAGAAATGGGCACGGGAAATGGGCAGACACTTCACAAAGGAACAAACCCAAATGGCAAATAAACATATGAAAAAATGCTCAAATTCCCAGCCATTACTTTCAACTTGTCCGTCAGACTTCTCCCATTTTTCTATCCCTCTCCCTTCTTCCCCCCAATCTGTGATATTATTCTAAATTCACATGAGACCAACTTTAAATTCCAAACAATGTTTCAAAAAGTTTGTAGAAGACAGAATTAAAGATCTGTTTATCTTGATGAAAAAGGTCTTAAAATTTGCATTTTTCATAAAACGAACACCATGAATGCATATACAGGTCTCCACAATAGTCCCTAGTGACCTTTCACCTTTCTCTAGTGTTGGTTAGATTTCATTTCTCAGCTCTCCTCTCATTTCTTTTCACTGTTTTTAACATTTATTTTATTTTCATTACAAAGTCAGATATACAGAGAGGAGGAGAGACAGAGGAAGATGTCCCATCCGATGATTCATTCCCCAAGTGAGTGCAATGGCCCGTGCTGCACCGATCCGAAGCCAGGTGCCTGGAGCTGCTTCCAGGTGTCCCATGTAGGTGCAGGGTCCCAAGGCTTTGGGCTGTCTTTGACTGCTTTCCCAAGCCACAAGCGGGGAGCTGGATGGAAAGTGGAGCTGCTGGGATTAGAACCAGCACCCATACAGGATCCTGGAGCTTTCAAGCAAAGACCTTAGCTGCTAGGCCACGCCACCGGGCCCAGCTCTCTAATTTCATTTCAATGTTTTGTTTCTAGGTTAGTCTATAAGTTTGCTGGTTTTATTTCTTTTTGAAATAACCTTTGTTTCACTGACCTTTCATGTTTTTCTCTTCATTTACTGGTTTGATCTTTATTTCTTTACTAACTTTGGGATTTAGTTTATTCTGCCTTCTCTAGATACCCAAAATGCACTTAACCTGTTTGAAACCTTTCCATTTTTTTATGTAGGCATTTAATGCTTCAACCTTTACTTAGTATTTCTTTAGATGTCTTATGTAAGTTTTGAAATGCTGTATTTTCATTTCATTCAATTTTTAAGTTTTCTTTTGGATTTCTTCCACATTTCTTCTTTGGATTTCAGGATCATAATATGTAATCTGCAGATGGTTTTGTTTTCAAGATTTATTTGAAAGTCAGATGTTACAAAGAGAAGATTTTCTGTCCACTGGTTCACTCTCCAAATGGCTGCAATGGCCGGAGCTGAACCAATCCCAAGCCAAGAGCCAGGAGCTTCTTTGAGGTCTTCCACACAGGTGCAGGGTCCAAGCACGAGAACTATCCTCCACTGCTTTTGCAGGCCATAAGCTGAGGGCTAGATGGGAAGTGAGGCCCCTGGAACATGAACCAGTGCCCACATGGATGCCGGTGTGCAAGGTGGAAGATTAGCCTCTTGAGCCACAGGGCCGGCCCCTCATTCTATGGCTGTATATTACCAAATTTGTCTGGATTTAGATTTTTGTGATTAGAAAAGATATGATGTACTTTTTGTTGTGGTTTAATATGTGGTCTTAGAGGAAGTTTAGTGTATTCAAGTACATATTCTAAAGCTATTGCAATGAATGCTGTGTCAGTGTCTGTATACTCTAGAACTGTGGTTTTTCTTTTTGTTTTTTGTTTTTGTTTGTTTTTGGCTTGACTGACATGTTAGTTGATTCCTTAACTCCACTTTTCTTGATCTGGAGCTTGACTCTCTCTTTAGATATGTATGTGTTTTTTTAAAAGATTCATTTTGTTACAAAATCAGATATACAGAGAGGAGGAGAGATGGAGGAAGATCTTCCGTCTGATGTTTACTCCCCAAGTGAGCACAACGGCCGGTGCTGCGCCAATCCAACCAGGAACCTCCTCCAGGTCCCCCACGCAGGTGCAGGGTCCCAAGGCATTGGGCTGTCCTCGACTGTTTTCCCAGAGCACACACAGGGAGCTGGATGGAAAGTGGAGCTGCTGGGATTAGAGCTGGCATCCATATGGGATCCCGGGGCATTCAAGGCGAGGACTTTAGCACTAGGCCACACTGCCGGGCCCTCTCTTTAGATATAATAAGGCTTTTTAAGAAAATGACATGCTGTGGCATTGGATATATAGTACCCAATCTGTCTTATCTTATTGTTGAATTAATTCCTTGCTCACTATCTGATGATCTTTGTATCTTTTTATAGCTTTTGGCTGAAGTGTATTTTGTCTAATGCACTACTCCTGCTTGCTTTAGGTTTCCACTTAGGTAGAACATTTTTTTCCATCTTTTCACCAGTGTGTGTCTTTACTAATGAGTTTCTTAAGGTACATATCCTTGGTTATTTTTTAATCCATTTAGCCAAACTATATCTTACCTGGGAGTGTGGTCCATTGACTTTCAAAGCTGTTGTTAATAAGTAGTAACAGTAAGTAGTAAGTAGTAACAGCTGTTATTAGTAAGTAATCTATCCACTTAAAAATTAGTTGGTTTCTTCTGAGTATTCTTCATCCAGTTATGGATGAGCTTCAAAGTTTTCCATTTTGGGCCCAGCACGATAGCGTAGTGGTTAAAGTCCTCACCTTTCACATGCCAGGATCCCATATGGGCACGGTTTCTAATCCCGGCGGCTCTGCTTCCAATCCAGCTCCCTGCTTGTGGCCTGGGAAAGCAGTCAAGGATGACCCACAGCCTTGGGACCCTGCACCCACATGTTGGGCCCTCGCTCCTGCCTTCAGACTGACTGAGCTCCAGCCATTGCGGCCACTTGGAGTGAGCTGTCGGATGGAAGATCTTCCTCTCTGTCTCTCCTCTCTGTATATCTGACTTTGTAATGAGAATAAATAGAAGTTTTGCATGTTCTCATGATGCTAGCCTGCTACCTTTTATTTGCTTCTGTCTGTACATTTCCCTCAAACAAGTTTTAGGAGGCCAGTTGATTCTGATGACTTTCCTGACTTTCACTCATTTTGGAGAATATTTAAGTTATAAAGGATAGTTCTACTCAGCCAAGTATTTTTGGCTGATAGGCTTACTTTTTCTTCACAACTTGAGCTAAACCATTCAATTCCCTCTTGGCCTATAGAATTTCTGTTTGACAATGTTGTTCGTTTAGTGGAGGTCCCCTTGAAAACGACAGTGCTTTCCTTTTGAGAATGAACAATTGTTTGTACTTAAAAGAGCTGGACCACAATAGGTCAAGGGAACGTGGATCTTTTCTGATCCTGTCAATTGACATCCTATGGGCCTTCTGTACTTGGAGGTGTACTTATTAAGATCAGGGAAGTTATGAGCTGTTTCATTGAATATGCAGCATACTCTCTTCCTCTCAGGAATTCCAAGAAAGTGTTCATTTCAGTAAGGTCTCAAAGCTCTCGGGCTGCTTTCATTCCCTTTCTCACATTTTTTTAAAAGCTGGCTAGAAAATATTGAACCTGTCTTCAAGTTCAAATATTTTCTAATTCTGTTGATCCTCATTTATCTTGACTTTCAACTATTTTCATTTTTAATTTTTCTTTAAGAAATACTTGATTTGCAAGGTAGATAAAGAGGGGGAGACAGATCCTCCATCTCAATGGCTGACATCAAGGCCTGGGCCACTGGATAGCCAGGAGCCTGGAGCTCTGTCCCTCTTGTAGATGACAGGGACCCAAGTACCTCTGCCCTCTTCTGCTGCCTCTGCAGACATATTAGCAGACATCTGGATCCAAGGTAGAATGGCCAAGACTTGAATCGGATCTCATAGGAGATCAGTACACAGGCAGTAGCTCAGCCTGCTGCTCACAAGAGCCAGTCCACAGTAGATTTTGTAATATCTGTTCAATTCCTCAAGGTCAGTCCTTGCCAAATTTCTCATATCATGCATTGATTTTCTAATTTCATTTTCTGTTGAAGTGTCTTATGTCTTTTTGAGTGTTCCACATCATTCTTTTTGGATTCTTTATTTTATTGGAAATGCAGGTTTACAGAGAGAAGCAGAGACACAGAAATATCTTCCATCCACTGGTTTATTCACCCAGTGTCCAGAATGGCCTGAGCTGAGCCAATCCAAAGCCAGGGGCTTCTTCCAGATCTCCCTCATGGGTGCACAGTCCCAAGGCTTTAGGCTGTCCTCTACTGATTTCCCAGGCCACAAGCAGGGAGCTGGACGGGAAGCAAAGCATCCGGTATTAGAACCAGTGTCCAAATGGGATCCCAGCATGGTCGAAGTGAGGACTTTAGCTACTAGGCTACTGCACGAGACCCCTTAACTGCCAAGCTATTGCGCCAGACCTCTCCCGTGTAAATTCTCAAATTTACTAGCATTCCTATGTATGCACCCTTAATTCTAATGTCGGTGTACACTAGGTATTAATGTTAAACACTTCAACAATGTGGTAGTAGTATCTTATAGTATAGACAATTCTATATGTAAAACTTGCAAGGTTCATTTCTCAACATGCTTAAGCCTTTAGTATTTTCTCCCAGCTTTTCCATTCTACGATAGCCATACTTCTGTAGGACAATATTCTACAAGCAATTCTCTTCCTTAATAACCTGCTTATTTGCTCGATTTACATTTTGAAACAATCATGTAAGACTCCAAATTAAGACATTCTATAAATAAAAGCATACCACATTTTAAATACTATTGCTTTAAGCAAGTCTTACCCATTTCTCCCAAACTGTAGAAACACGTTTTAACACAAACCTGCCTCAAAACCGGGAATCAGAAGTTTTTCCAATAACCTTCTTGCTGATGAGGGAATTTTCCCTTCTCAAATGGCAGGTGAGAATCACAATGAGGACCTGAAGAAGCCCAAGGTCCTGAATTCGTTCCAAAGGGCAGACTGCAACCATGCGCCTCCCTTTTGCATGGCTGGTAAGTCTGGAGCTGCTTCTTGGCTTCTGTTTTATTTTATTACTTTTTTAAAGATTTATTTATTTTTATTGCAAAGTCAGATATACAGAGAGGAGGAGAGACAGAGAAGGTGATCTTCCATCCAATGATTCACTCCCCATCTGAGCCGCAACGGCTGGTGTGCGCCAATCTGAAGCTGGGAACCAGGAACCTCCTCTGGGTCTCCCATGCGGGTGCAGGGTCCCAAAGCTTTGGGCCATCCTCAACTGCTTTCCCGGGCCACAAGCAGGGAGCTGGATGGAAAGTGGAGCTGCCGGGATTAGAACCGGCGTCCATATGGGATCCTGGCGCGTTCAAGGTGAGGACTTTAGCTGCTAGGCCACGCCGCCGGGTCCGCTTCTGTTTTATTGAATTCAAGGGAACCAAAAAATTTCAATTTTGCTTTTGTCTTAACTAATACATTCCTAGGTAGTCTCTTATCAATAAGATGAAAATCACTTAAAAGGAGATGTTAAAACACTGTTGTTCTTCACAAGGAATCAGACTTCAATTCCATTGTCTTACAGGAAAATTCAGAAATTATGCACATCATAACCAATTTCACTATCTAATTTCAAACTGTTTTTCCTGTAAGGCAAAATCTCACTTCTTTCTAAATAAGAACAAATAATTTAAAATCTGGACCAATTTCATGATTAGGAAACATTTTGACCAATGGACATAAATACTCATTTACTTTATGCTAAATTTGATGCCTCATATGCTATTTTATAATATTGTGAGATTACAATCAAATTATTTTAAATGACAATTATATTATCCAAGTTCTGTCTCAATCTTTGAAGGTTCTAGGGATCCTACTAGAACTTTCAAAGTCAGGAGACTTGGTTTCAAACTCTGAAGAATTGAGGTGTAAATTAAAGTACACTTAACATGTAACTGAATATGTGAATGGATACTGGATTTTAGACCTGATCAGTGCCAGAACAACACTGTAAGCTGAAGACTAAGCAGCAAGAAAACGGTGTAGGAGCCTTAGCCCCGCAGAGGTGGGGAGTCGGGTCTGACCAAGTCCTGTTAGATGAGTTAGACCTCTCTCAAATTACGTACCAGGAGAAAGGGGGTCAGTCGTCGTCCGTCCCATCTTGTCTGTCAGTCATACACAGACCCAATTCTGAACAAGAACAACTAAATTCACGACACAGATAGAAGTCTTGTCTGGACAGAAGTAATAGGACTCTAACTGACTAAACAAACATGCACAATCACTACACACGTCAGAACAGACATAAAATTCAACCTTTTGTGACTTCCAACCTCTTCTTTCACATACTTGAACCTGGAAATGTTTCGTAAAGCAAGCACATAGGTTCATCTCGTGCTTAGCATTAATTTAACAGTGGATTTGGTCCACTGGTTACTTTTATGTATAACTGCTAGATGAAGTTACAGAACAAGTTTCCATTTTTTTCTTATGAATGTTACATCGCTTATGTCTTACCCTGTCCCTCCCAGCTAGGGGTTAGGGCTATGAGGTAGAGCTAGAGAAATTCAGGCCCTGAGGGTGGCCTGGGTGAGGTCTAGAGAAAGTGGAAAAGCAGGTAAGGGCAAAGGTGAAAGTGGCTACAATGGAGAGGAAATCTGTGTGTTACGCAGTGAGGAGAGCAAATGGAGACCTTCAAACGGCGGGATGGGCCCGTTCTCGCAGCAAGGCCAGGATCATGGGGTGATGGGATTATCATCCAGCCTTACATATGCCTGAGCCAATTCTAGGAGCAAATGTACACCATAAAGGCTGTTGGAGATCTCGCAAAAGAATCCTTTCATCTAAAGTTTCGCTAAAACTACAGCAAATAGTTCCTTCTACTGTGCTGATCATTGACATGGTTCAGAATAGGTTACATAGACAAGATTTGACAGAAAAACGTCTGCTGCAGCCCCTCTTCCTTCCTCATGGTTTGTTGGTAAAAGGGCAGGATTTTCCCAATCCAAGCGATTCAAAGAGGTGACCCACTTCTATGGCCCATAATGGATTGCGCTCCAAGGCCAAACAGCCCGCATACGAAGGATCAGGAGGGGGTGGAGGATGCTTGTGGTCTTGCATCAGGCCGGGTCAGGCCTCTGTGCTAGGAAGCGGCTGTCTGTCTTCACCAGCAAGGTAGAACCTAGGGCACAGGGAGAAAACTAAAAGCTGGAGTTCCACGTCATGGTCCCCAGATTCCCTGTGGGAAGTGGAGTCCCAAGGTCAGCAAGCACACGAGCCCTAAGGGAGCTGGAGTCCCATGTGAGCCTGCCCACAGACCTTCTGGGAGCTGGAGTCCCATGTCAGTGTGCCCTATGGCCCTGTGGGACCTGCAGTCCCATGTCTGCATGCCCACGGGATCTCTTTGACCTCAATCCTAATTCAACATCCCCCAACCCTGGGGAATCTGGAGTCCCACCTCAGCGTGGCCATGGACCCTCTGAGACCTGGAGTTACACACCAGCTGACTACCAGGGATCTTTTGCAGATGAGGTCCCTGGAAACCTTTCCGGGATCCAGCAGCAGAGGATCCTCCACCCTGCTAGGGTCCAGCAGCAGAGGGCCTTCCTCTGCTGCTGGTGTCCGCCAGCAGAGGACACTCCTCCCAGCTGGGGTCTGGCAGCAGATAACCCTTCTCCCTGCTGAGGTTCAGCAGCAGAGGACACTCTTCCATGCTGGGGTCTGGCAGCAGAGGACCCTACTCTCTGCTGGGGTCCTGCCTCAGAGGACCCTCCACCCGGCTCTTGTCCGGCAGCAGAGGACCCTACTCAGTGCTAGGGTCCGACAAGAGTGGAGCCCCTTCCGGTGCAGGTGTCCGGCACCAGAGGACACCCCTCTGCAGGGGTTTGGCAGCAGAGGACCATCCTCTTCTGCTGGGGTCCAGCAGTAGAGCACCCACCACTACTGTTGGACCCCAGCAGAGAGGAAGCATCAGAGGACCCTCCTCTCTGCTGGGGTCTGGCAGCAGCAGATCCTTCTCCCTGCTGGGGTCCAACATAAGAGGACCCTCCTCTCCTTCTGTTGTCTGACACCAGAGGACCCTTCTCTTCTGCGGGGTTCCGGAACAAGAGGAGCCTCCACCCTGCTGGGGTCCTGCAGCAGAGTACCCAAGTCTGATGCTGGGAATCGGCAGCAGAGGACGCTCCTCTGCTGCCTTTCCCCAGCCGAGAGGAAGAAGCAGATGACCCTCCTCTCTGCTGGGCCCCAGCACCTGAGGAACCTCCTCCCTGTTTGAGTCCGGCAGCAGAAGACCCTAATCTCTGCCGATGTTTGGCACCAGAGCACCCTCTTCTTTGCTAAGGTCTGGGAGCAAAGGCCCCTAATCTCTGCTGGGGTCTGGCAGTGGAGGACCCTCCTCTCTTCTGTGGTCCTGCACCAGAGGATCCTCTTCCGCTCCTGGGGTTCCACACCAGAGGACCCACCTCCCTGTTGCTGGGGTCCAGGCCCAGAGGACACACCTCTACTGCTGGGGTCTGGCACCAGAGGACCTTCCTCTGTTGCTGGGGTCTGGCAGCAGCGGATCCTTCTCCCAGCAGGGGTCCCGCAGCGAAGGATCTCTACTTTCTGCTGGGGTCAAGCACAGGAGGACCCTCCTCTCTGCTGGGTTCTGGCAGCAGAGGACCCTCTTTTCTGCTGGGGTCTGGCAGCAGTGGAGCCTCGTCTCTGATGCGGTCCGGCAGCAGAGAACCCACCTCCCTGCTGGGGTTCAGCAGTGGAGGACCCTCCTCTGCTGCTGGGGTCCGGCGGCAAATAACCCTCATCCCTCCTGTGTTACGGCAGCAGAGGACCCTACTCTTCTACTGGAACCCAGTAGCAGAGGACCCTCCTCTCTGATGGGGTCCGGCACCAGAAGACCCTCCTCTCTGCTGGGGTCCAGCACCATAATACCCTCCTCTCTGCTGAAGTCCGGCATCAGAGGACACTGCTTCCTGCTGGGATCCTGCAACAGAGGAACCTCAGTGCTGGAATCCGGCAGCCAAGTACCCTCCTCATTGCTGGAATCCGGCACCTGAGGACCGACCTCCGCTGCAGGAGTCCAGCAGCAGAGGACACCCCTCTGCTGTAGTCCGGCAGCAGAAGCCCCTGTACTCTGTTGGGTTCCGTGAGCAGAGGACCCTCCTCTGCTGCTGGGGTCCAGCAGTAGTGGACCCTACTCTCTGTGGGGTCCTGCAGCAGAGGAACCCCCTTTCTTCTAGATTCCAGCAGAGAGGAAGTAGAAGAGGACTCTCCTCTCAGCAGGTGTCCAGCAGCAGAAGACCGTCCTCTCCTGCTGGCGTCAAACAGCACAGGACCCTTCTCTCCTAATGGAACCCAGTAGCAAGAGGACCCTCCTCTCTAATGGACTGGGGTCCAACAGCAGAGGACCATCCTGTCTGTTGGGGTCGAGCAGCAGAGTACCCTCTTATCTGCTTGGGTCCGGCAGCAGATTACCCTCCTCTCTGCAGATGTCCGACAGCAGAACACCCTGTCTGATGGGGTCTGGCAGTAACTGATCCTCCTCTCTGCTGGGGTACAATAGCAGAGGACCCTCCTTTCTGCTGTGGTCCAGCACCAGAGGACCCTCCTCTTCTGCTGGGGTCAGGGACCAGAGGACCATACTCACTGCTGGCATCCGGCACCAGTGGACCATCCTCTGCTGCTGGGGTCCAAAACCAGAGGACCCTCCTATCCTCTCTTCCCCTGCAGAGAGGAAGCTGCAAAGGACTCCCCTCTCTGCTGGGGTCCAGTACCAGAGGACCCTGTTCTCTGCTGTGGTGCAGTACCATAGGACCTTCCTCTCTGTTGGGGTCTAGCAGGAGAGGGCGCTTGTCTCTGCTAGGGTCCAGCAGAGAGGGAGCAGTACAGGACCTTCCTCTCTGCTGGGGTCCAGCAGGAGAGGACCCTCCTCTTCTGCTGGATCCCTGCAGAAGAGGAAACTCTTCTGCTACTGGACCCCAGCAGAGAGGAAGCTGCAGAGGAGCCTCCTCTCCTGTCTAACACCAAAGAGAGGAAGTAGCAGAGGACCATCCTGTTCTGCTGGTGTCCGGAAGCAGAGGACCATACTCTCTGCTGTGGTCTGGCAGCAGAGGACACTCCTCCCTGCTGGGGTCCAGCAGCATTGGACCCTCGACTTCACTGGGGTCCGTCAGCAGATGACCCCCTTCCGCTGCAGGTATCTTGCACCAGAGAACACCCCTGTGCTATTGGGGTCCAGCAACAGAGGACCCCCCTCTGCTACTGGTGTCTGGCAGAAAAGGAAGATCTGTTGCTGGGGTCCGGCACCAGAGGACCCCCCTTTGCTATTGGGGTCCAGCAACAGAGGACCCTCTTCTGCTGCTGGGCTCTGACACCAGAGGACACTCCCAGCTGGCGTCTGGCAACAAAGGACCCTCCTCCGTGCTGGGGTCTGGCACCAGAAGAGTCCTCTCTCTACTGGGGTCCAGCAGCAGAGGACCCTTCTCTTCTGCTGGGGTCCGGCAGCAGAGTACCCTCCTCTCTGCTAGAACTCCCCTACTCTTTGCTGGGGTGTGGCAGCAGAATTCCCTCCTATTTGCGGTAGTCCAGCAGTAGAAGACCTTACTCTCTGCTGGGGTCTGGCAGCAGAGGACACCCCTCTGCTGCTGGGGTCTGATATCAGAGGACTTCCCTGCGCTGCTGGGGTCTGGAAGCAGAGGACGCCTCTCCCTTCTGGTGTCCAGCAGCAGAGGACCCTCCTGCCTACTGGGTTTCAGCAGCAGAGGACCCTATTCTCACGCTGCACCACTGCAGCAGAGGACCCTTCTATGCTGTTGGACCACAGAAGAGAGCAAGATGCAGAGGACCTTTGTCTTCTGCTGGCCCCCAAAGAGAGGACGAAGCAGAGGACCCTCATCTTCTGCTGGGGTCCGGCAGCAGAGGACCCTCCACTCTGCTGCAGCCTGGTAGCAGAGAACTCCCCTCTCTGAAGCGGTCCGGGAGAAGAGTACCCTCCTCTCTCTTGGGGTCCATCATGAGAGGACCCTGATCAGCTGCTGGGGTCCGGAACAAGAGGACCCTCCTCTGCTGCTGCGTTCCAGCACCAGAGGACACAACTCTCTGCTAGGGTCCAGCACCGGAGAACCCTGCTCTCTGCTGGGGTCCAGCAGCACTGGACCCTCCTCTCGGCTGGGTCCAACAGCAGAGGACAAGGCTATGCTCTCTGCTGGGGTCCGACAACACAGGACCCTCCTCTGCTCCTCGGGTCCGACATCAGAGGACTCTCTTCTCTGCGGGTTCTGGAAGCAGAGGATACTGCTTTGATGCTGGGGACTGACAGCAGAGAACAATAATCTGCTGGGGTCTGGCAGCAGAGGTCCCTCCACTGCTGTTGGGGTCCAGCAGCAGAGGATGTTTCTCTGCTGCTAGACCACAGCATAGAAAAAATGCAGAGGAGCCTCATCTTTACTGGACCCCAAAATAGGACACAGAGGAAGACCACCTCTTCTGCTGGCATCCGGCAACAGAGGACCCTTCTTTGCTACTGGGGTCCGGCAGCAGAGGTCTCCCTCTTCTGATGTGGAGGAGCACCAGAGAAACCCCCTCTGCTGCTGTGGTCCTACACCAGAGGACCCGCCTCTGATGCTGGAGTCCAGCACCAGAGGACCATCCTCTCCTGCTGCTGTCTGGCAGCAGAGGATTCTCCCCCCTGCTGGGGTCTGGCAACAGAGCACCCTTCTCTGTTCCTCGGGTCAGGCACCAGAGGTCCCTCCTCTGTTGCTATCATCCGACAGTAATGGACCTTCCTCCCTGCTGGGGTCCAGCAGTAGAGGACCCTCCTCCCTGCTGAGGTCCGCCAGCAGAAGAGCCTGCTCCCTGCTGGGGTCTGACCGCACCACAGGACTCCCCTCTCTACTGTGTTCAGTAACAGAGGAGCCTCTTCTACTGCTGGGGTCCGCCAGCAGAGGACCCCCTTCTGCTGCTGGAGTCTGGCACCAGAGGCACACCTCTCTGCTGAGGTCCAGCACAAGAGGACCCTCCTCAATGCTGGAGTCCAGCAGCAGACGACCCTCCTCTCTTCCACGGTTCTGCAGCAGAAAACCCTCCTTTTATGCTTGTTTCCAACAGCAGAGGACCCTCCTCTCCTTCTGGACCCCAGCAGCAGAGGACACTCCTCTGCATCTGAACCACAAGAGAGGAAGTTGCAGAGGAACA
Source organism: Ochotona princeps (assembly GCF_030435755.1). NCBI lineage: Eukaryota > Metazoa > Chordata > Mammalia > Lagomorpha > Ochotonidae > Ochotona > Ochotona princeps. Next base: position 183,687 of record NW_026700184.1, read on the forward strand.
TCGTCCACTACTGGACCCCAAAGAGAGGATGCAGCAGAGGACCATCCTCTTCTGCTGGGGCCCAGGAGCAGAGGACACTGCTTTGCTGCTGGGGTCCTACAGCAGAGGACAATCCTCTGCTGCTTGGGTACAGCAGCAGAGGACCCTCCACTGCTGCTGGGGTCCAGTACCAGAGGACTCCCCTTTGTGCTGAGGTCCTACAACAGAGGACCCCCCCTCTGCTTCTGGGGTCCGGCACCAGAGGAACCACTTGTGCTGCTAGGGTCTGGTACCTGAGGACTCTCCTCTCCTGCTGGGGTTGAGCAGCAGAGGACCCTCTACTCTGCTAGGGTCCAGCACCAGATTACCGCCTTCTGCTGCTTGGGTACGGCAGCAGAGGACCTGCCTCTGCTGCTGGACCCCAGCTGTTAGGAAGCTGCAAAGGACCCTCCCCTCCTGCTGGACCCCTGCAGCAGAGGACCATCATCTGCTGCTGGACCACAGCATAGGGGAAGTTGCAGAGGACCCTCATTCCCTACTGGACCCCAAAGAGAGGACCCAGCAGAGGACCCTACTCTTCTACTGGCGTCCTGCAGCAGAGGACCCTCCCCCCTGCTGTGTTCCGGCAGAAGAGGACTCTCAACTACTGCTCTGGTCCGGCACCAGAGGATCCTCCTCTGCTGTTGGGGTTTGGCAGTAGACAATCCTCTTCCCTGCCTGTATCCAGAAGAAAAGGACCCTCCTCCCTGCTGTGGTCCGGCAGCAGGGGAACCTCCTATGCTCTTGGAGTCCGGTACCAGAGGACCCTCCTCTTCTGCTGTTTTCTGGTACCAGAGGACCCCCCTCTGCTGCTGGGGTATGGCACTAGAAGACCCCCCTCTGCTGCTGGGGTCTGGCAGCAGAGGACCCTCCTTCTGCTGGGTTCCGGCAGCAGAGGACCCTACTCCCTGCTGGGTTCCGGCAGCAGAGGACACTCTTCCCTGCTGCAGTCCGGCAGCAGAGGACCTTCCTCTGCTCTTGGTGTCAGACACGAAAGGACGCCCCTCTGCTGCTTGGGTCCAACAAAACAGAACCCTCTATGATCTTAGGCCCGGCACCAGAGGACACCCCTACCTGTTGGAGTACACCACCAGAGGTGCCTCGTCTCTGCTGGGGTGGATCAGCAGAAAATCCTCCTCTCTGTCTGGGTCTGGCAGTAGAGGACCCTACACTGCTGCTGCGTCTTACAGCAGAGGACCCTCTTCTTCTGCTGGACCCCAGCAGAGAGGAAGCAGCAGAGAACCATCCTCTCTGCTGGTGTCTAGCATGAGAGGACCCATCTCTATGCTGGGGTCCAGCAGAAAGGAAGCAGAAGAGGACCCTCCTCTCGGCTGGAGTCCCGTAGCAGAGGACCTTCCTCTTCTTTTGGGTTCAGCAGCAGAGGACCCTCCTCTCTGCTGTAGTGCAGCACCAGAGGAGCCTTGTCTTCTGCTGTGGTCCAGCAGCAGAGGAAACTCCTCTCTGCTGGGGTCCAGAAGTGGAGCACCCTCCTCTCTGCTGAGTTCTAGCACCAGAGGACCTTCTTCTCTGCTAGGATTCAGCACCAGATGACCTCCTCTCTGTTGGGGTCCAAAATCCGAGGACCCTTCTCTATGCTGGCGTGGGGTAGTAGAGGACCCTCCTCTCTTTTTGGGTCTGCCAGCAGAGGACGCTCCTTCCTGCTGGTGTCCTGCAGCAGAGGACCTTCATCCATGCTGGAGAGCCTTGGAAGAGCGTCCCGCACAGAGTGCTGATGGCCACGAGAGGGCGCCCAAAGCCGCCATTCTTTCTTTTCTTTTCTTCTTTTCTTTTCTTTTCCTTTTTTTTTTTTTTTTACAGGTTTATTTATTTTAATCCAAAGTCAGATATACAGAGAGGAGGAGAGACAGAGAAGAAGATCTTCCGTCCGATGAGTCACTCTCCAAGTGAGCCACAATGGCTGGTGCACGCCAATCCAAAGCCGGGAACCTGGAGCCTCTTCTGGTTTTCCCTTGTGGGTGCAAGTTTCCAAAGCTTTGGGCCGTCCTCGACTGCTTTCCCAGGCCACAAGCAGGGATCTGGATGGGAAATGGAGCAGCCAGGATTAGAACCGGTGCCCATATGGGATCCCGGCTAGTTCAAGGCGAGGACTTTAGTTGCTAGGCTACGGCACCGGGCCCCAAGCTGCCCTTTCTACCCCTGGTGGGCTCAGGCCTTCTGAGCTCTAGACAGTCCAACCCGAGCCATCCTAGGGTGAGGTGGGGGTCACAGACAGTATTCTGGTACTCGTGTTGTTGAAAGATCAGGACTCCAAAGCCGAACAGCCCACATACCAAAGCCCGGGAGGGGTGGAGGACGCTTGGGACCTAGCATCAGTTCTAGCCTCTGTGATACGAAGTGTCAGGGTGCCTTTAAGAGCAAGGAAATTAAAGAACCCTGGGAGGTGGTGTCCTATGTCAGCATGCCCACAGGCCCTCAGGGAGCTGGAGTCCAACACCAGCATCCTGGAGGCCCTGAGAGCTGGAGTCCCGCACCTGCGTACCACAGGCCCTCTGTGAGCTGGGTGTTACACACCAGCCCACTGGGGTTGTACTGTGCCAGATGAGGTCCCGGGAAACCTTACCGCCACCCCCATTCCTTGCAGAGCACCCTGAGATGCAGGCTCTGGGCGTTCTTTGGCAAGTGGAGCATCTCCCTGATGAGCTACCAAGAGGGCTTCATGGACTTTTATTTTTTTTTTTCATACCAAAGTCCGAGATACAGAGAGGAGGAGAGACAGAGAGGAAGATGTTCCGTCCGATGATTCACTCTCCTAGTGAGCTGCAACAGCCAGTCCCCTCGGGACCCACTCTGCTGGGGCCTCAGCGAGAGGGTCACCCTCGGGACCCCCTCTGCTGGGGCCTCAGCGAGAGGGACAGCCAGAGCCCCAATCCCTCGATGCTGGGATCTTAGAGTGAGGGAACCCCGAACCCCCCTCTCTCTCTGCTGCGGTCTCAGTGAGAGGGACCCTCGGCCCTCCTTTCTCTCTCTCTTTTTCTCTCTCTGCTGGGGCCTCAGCAAGAGGTTCCCCTCGGGACCCCCTCTGTGGGGGCTTCAGGGAGAGGGACCGTCTGCTGCCCTATCTGTTCTTCTCTGGTGGGAACTCAGCGTGAGGGTGCCACTTGTACCCCACCTCTCTCTCTGCTGGGGCCTCAGCGAGAGGGACTCACAACCACCCCCTTTCTCTCTCTCTCTGATGGGGCCTCAGCGAGAGGGACCCTCTAAGCCAGAGCCTCTATCTCTGCTTGGGCATCTGAGAGAGGGTCCCCCTCGGGACCCCGTCTGCTGCGGCCTAAGTGAGAGGGACCACCGGAACCCCCCTCCCTAGCTGCTGGGGCCTCAGTGACACGGACCACCAAGCACCCCTCCATCTCTGCTGGGCCCTCAGTGAGAGGGTCCCCATTGGACACCCCCTCTCTCTCTGCTGGAGCCTCAGCGAGAAGGTACCCCTTGGGACACCCTCTCCTCGGGCCTCAGGAAGAGGCTCCCCCTTGGGACCCCGTCCGTCTCTGCTGGAGCCTCAGCGAGAGGGTCATCCTCTGGACCCCCTCTGCTGGGGCCTCATCGAGAGGAACACCCTCAAGACACCCTCTGCTGCTGGGGCCTCAGCGAGAGGGTCCCCCTCGGGACCCCCTCTGCTGGGGCCTCAGCTAGAGGGACCCTTGGCACCCTCTTCTCTCTTCTGTTGGGCCTCTGAAGGAAGTTAGCACTTGGACCCCCCCTTCTCTCTGCTGGGGCCTCAGAGAGTGGGACACTCGGCCCCCTCTCTCTGCTGGGGCCTCAGCGAGTTATCCCCTAGGGACCCCCTCTGCTGGGGCCAAAGCGAGAGGGACCCCTGGTGACTCCTCCCTCGCTGCTGGGCCTTAGCAAAAGAGACCACTCCGGACCTCCTCTACTAGGGCCTCAGCGAGATTGTCCACCTTGGGACCTCCCCTGCTGGGGCCTCAGTGGGAGGGTCCCCCTTGGACCACCCATCTCTGTCTGCTGGGACCTCAGCGAGAGGGTCCCCATTGGGACCCCCTCAGCTGAAGCCTCAGCAAGAGGGACCCTCAAGCTGCTGGTGCCTCAGCGAGAGAGTCCCACTCCGAACCCATTCTGCTGGGGCCTTAGCAAGAGGGAACCTCATCCCCCTCTATCTCTCTGTTTCTGCTAGGGCCTCAGCGAGAGGTTCCTCCTCGGGACCCCCACTCTCTCTTGGGGCTTCAGTGAGAGGGACCATTGGCACCCCTCTCTCTCTCTCTCTCTTCTCTGCTGGGGCCTCAGAGAGAGGGACCCTCGGCCGCCCTCTCTCTGTCTCTCCCTGCTGGGGCCTCAGTGAAAGTGTCCCCCTCGGGAGCCCCTCAGCTTGGGCCTAAGTGAGAAGGACCCCTGGAGCTTGTTTCCCTCTCTGCTGAGGCCTCGGCAATGAGGTCCCCCTCGGGAGCTCCTCTGCTGGGCCCTCTGCGAGAGGGTGTTCCTCGGAGCCTCCTCTCTCTGCTATGGCCTCAGTGAGAGGGTCCCACTCGGGACAAACTCTGCTGGGGCCTCAGCGAGATCGTCCACCTTGGGACCTCCTCTGCTGGGGTCTCAGCAAGACAGTCCCCGTCAGACCCCCTCTCTCTCTGCTGAGGCCTCAGCAAGAGGGTCGCCCTGGGACCCACTCTGCTGGGGCCTCAGTGAGATTGTCCCCCTCGGATCCCTCCCTCTCTCTCTGCTGGGGCCTCAGCGAGAGGGTCCCCCTCGGGTCCTCCTCTGCTGGGGCCTCAGCCAGAGGGACACCCGAATCCCTCTCCCTATCTGCTGTGACCTTAGCAAGTGGGTCCCCCTCGGAACCCCCCCTCTGCCTTGGCCATAGCGAGAGAGTCCCACTAGGGACCCACTCTGCTAGGGCCTCAACGAGAGGGACCCCTGGCGCCCCCCACCCTCTCTGCAGGGGCCTCAGCAAGAGGGTCCCCCTCAGACTCCCCCTCTGTCTCTGCTGTGGCCTCAGTGAGAGGGTCCACTCGGGACCCACTCTGCTGGGGCCTCAGCGAGAGGGTCCCCCTCGGACCCGCTCTCTCTGCTTGGGCCTCAGAGAGAGAGTCCCACTAGGGACCCACTCTGCTTGGGCCTCAGCGAGAGAGTCCCACTAGGGACCCACTCTGCTAGGGCCTCAGCGAGAGTCCTACTAGGGACCCACTCTGCTAGGGCCTCAGCGAGAGTCCCACTAGGGACTCACTCTGCTAGGGCCTCAGCGAGAGGGTCCCCCTCGGGACCCACAGTCTCTTTCCTCTGGGGCCTCAGCGAGAGGGTCCCCTTCAGACTCCCCTCTCTCTCTGCTGGGGCCTCAGCGAGAGGGTTCCCCTTGGGACCCACTCTGCTGAGGCCTCAGGGAGAGGGTCACCCCCGGACCCTCCCTCCCTCACTGCTGGGGCCTCAACAAGAGGGTCCCACTTGGGACAACCTCTACTGGGGCCTTAGCGAGATTGACCCTTTCTTTGCTGGGGCCTCAGTGAGAGGGACCCTCCCAGCCAGAGCCTCTTATCTCTGCTGGGGCCTCTGAGAGAGGGTCCCCCTTAAACCCAACCTGCTGGGTCCTAAGTGACGGGGACCCCCAGAACCCCCCTCTCTTCATGCTGGGGCCTCAGCTAGACGGACCCCCAGAGCCCCTCTCCATCTCTGCTGGGACCTCAGTGAGAGGGTCCCCCTCGGACACGCCCTCCCTCTCTGCTGGAGCCTCAGCGAGAGGATACCCCTCGGGACCCCTTCTCCTCGGGCGTCAGGAAGATGGTACCACTCGGGTACCCCCTCCATCTCTGCTGGAGCTTCAACGAGAGGGTCACCCTCTGGAGCCACTCTACTGCGGCCTCAGTGAGAGGGACTCCCTCGAGACCCCCTCTGCTGGGGCCTCAACGAGAGGATCCCCCTCGGAACCCCCTCTGCTGGGGCCAGAGCCAGAGGTTTTCCCGCAGGACCCCCTCTGCTGGGGTCTCAGGGAGATCATCCTCCTTGGGAACTCCTCTGCTGGGGCCTCAGCGAGAGGAACCCCCGGCGAACCCCTCCCTCGCTGCTGGGGTCTCAGTGAGAGGGTCCCCCTCGGGCCACCCTCTGCTGGGGCCTCAGCCAGGTGGAACCCTGGCGAACCCTACCTGGCTGCTGGGGCCTCATCAAGAGGTACCCCTCGGGACCCCTTCTGCTGGGGCATCAGCTTGAGGGACACCCGGAGCCATCTAACCTTTCTGCTGGGGCCTAGGCGAGAAGGTACCACGCGGGACCCCCTCTGCTGCGGCCTCAGTGAGAGTGCCCCCGCGGGCCCTTCTCTCTCTGTGCGTACCTCAGTGGGAGGGTTCCTCTCGGAACCCCCTCTGCTGGAGCCTCAGCGAGAGTGTCCCTCTCGCACCCCTCCTCTCTCTCTACTGTGGCCTCCTCTCTCTCTACTGCGGCCTCAACTCCAAGGCCAAACAGCCCGCATATGAAGGATCAGGAGGGGGTGGAAGACACTTGTGGCCTTGCATCAGGCCAGGCCTCTGTGCTAGGAAGTGGCTGTCTGTCTTCACCAGCAAGGTACAACCTAGGGCACAAGGAGAACTAGAAGCTGGAGTTCCACGTCACGGTCCCCAGAGGCCCTGAGGGATGTGGACTCCCAGTAAGTAAGCCCACGAGCCCTATGGGAGCTGGAATCCCATGTGAGTGTGCACACGGACACTCTGGGAGCTGGAATCCCACATCAGTGTGCCCATGGGCCCCGTGAGACCTGGAGTCCCATGTCTGTGTACCCACGAGCCCTCTTGGACCTCGATCCTAATTCAGCATTCCCCAATCCCTGTGGAATCTGGGGTCCCACGTCAGCGTGTCCATGGACCCTCTGAGACTGGAATTACACACCAGGTGACTAGCACTGATGGTTCTCAGATGAGGTACCCAGAAAACTTTCCAGAGTCCGGAAGCAGAGGAACCTCCTCCCTGCTGGGGTTCAGCAGCAGAGGACCATCCTCCCTGCTGGGGACCGGCAGCAGAGGACCCTCCACCCTGCATGGGTGCGGCAGCAGAGGACACTAATCCCTGCAGGGTCCAGCAACAGAGGACCCTCATCCCTGCTGCTGGACACCAGCAGAGAGGAAGCATCAGAGGTCCTTCCTCTCTGCTATGGTCCAGCACCAAAGGACCATCCTCTGCAGCTGGACCGCAGCAGAGAGGAAGCCTCAGAGGACTGCCTTCTGCTGCTGGGGTCCAGCAGCCACAGAGGACCCTCCTCTACAGCTGGTGTCCGGAACCACAGGAACTACTCTGCTTCTGGGGTCCGGTAGAAGAAGACCCTCCTTGCTGCTGGGTTCTGGCACCAGAGGACCCTCCTCTGCTGGTGGGGTCCGTCAGCAGAGGACCATCCTATGCTGCTTCGGTGTGGAACAGAAGGACCCTCCTCTGCTGTTGGATTCTGGCAACAATGGAGCCTCCTCAGCTGCTTTGGTCCATCAGCAGAGGACCCTTTTTTCTGCTGGGGTCTAGCACGACAGGACACTTGTCTCTGCTAGTTTCCAGCAGAGAGGAAGCAATAGAGGAACCTCCCCTCTGCAGGAGTCTGGCAGCAGAGGACCCTCCTCTCCTTCTGGATTTCAGCAGCAGAGGACTTTCGTCTGCTGATGGACCCCAGCAGAGAGGAAGCAGCAGAGGACCCTCCTCTCCTGCTGGACAATAATGAGAGGAAGCAGCAGAGGACCCTCCTATTCTGCTGGGGTCTGGCAGCAGAGGACACTCCTCTCTGCTGGGGTCTGGAAGCAGAGGACCCTCCAACCTGTTGTTGTTTGGCAGCAGAGGAACTTCCACAGTGCTGGGGTGGAGCAGAGAGAAAGTAGCATAGATACCTCCTCCATGCTGTGGTCCAGCCGCAGAGGACCCTCCTCTGCAGCTGGACCTCATCAGAGAGAAAGATGCAGAGGATCCTCGTCTCCTGCTGGACCCCAAAGAGAGGATGAAGCAGAGAACCCTGCTCTCCGCTGGGGTACAGCAGCAGAGGACTCCTCCCTGCTGGGGTCAGGCAGCAGAGGACCCTCTTCCCTGCTGGGATCCGACAGCAGAGGACCCTCCTCTCAACTGGGTTCCGGCAACAGAGGACCCCCCTCCATGCTGGGGTCTGGAAGCAGAGGACACTCCTCTGCTGATGGGGTCCAGCACAAGTGGACCCCCCTCAGATGCTGGGTTCTGGTAGCAAAGAATCCTCCTTTCTGCTGGGTTCCAGCAGCAGAGGACCCTCCTCCATGCTGGGGTCCGGAAGCAGAGGACACTCCTCTGCTCCTGGGATCTGGCACCAGAGGATCCTCCTCTGCTGCTGAAGTCCGGCAGCAGAGGATTTTCCTCCCTGCTGGGGTACGGCAGCCGGGGAACCTCCTGCCTTCCGGGGTCCAACAGCAGACGACCATCCTCTTCTGTGGGACCCCTGCAAAGTGGTTCTCCCCTGCTACTAGACCATAGCAGAGAAGAAATTGCAGAGGACACTCCCCTCATGCTGCACCCCAGGGAGAGGACGCAGGAGAATACACTCCTCTTTTGCTGGGGTCCGGCACCAGTGGACTCTCCTCTCTGCTGTACCCCAGCAGAGAGGAAGCTGCAGAGGACCCTCCTCTCCTGCTGGGCATCAAAGAGAGGAAGCAGTAGAGGACACTCCTGTTCTGCTGGGGTCTGGCAGCAGAGGTCCCTCCTTATTGTTAGCGTCAATGTGCATAGGAGCCTCCTCTCCTAATGGGGTCCAGCACCAGAGGACACTCTTCCCTGATGGACTTGGGTCCAGCAGCAGGGTCCCTCCTCTCTGCTGGAGTCCGGCAGCAAATGACCCTCCTCTTTGCTGGGGTACAGCAGCAGAGGACCCTACTCTCTGCTGATGTTCGGCACCAGAGCACCCACTTCTTTGCTGAGGTCTGGGAGCAAAGGATCCTCCTCTCTGCTGGGGTCTGGCAGTGGAGGACCCTCCTGTCTTCTGTGGTCCTGCACCAAAGGATCCTTTTCCGCTCCTGAAGTTCCACACCAGAGGACCCACCTCCCTGTTGCTGGGGTCCAGGCCCAGAGGACACTCTTCTACTGCTGGGGTCTGGTACCAGAGGACCTTCCTCTCTGCTGGGATCCAGTACCAGAGGACCCCCCTCATCTGCTGGCATCCGGTACTGTAGGAACCCCCTCTGCTGCTGGGGTCCCGCAGCATAGGACCTCCCTCTGCTGCTGGCGTCCGTCAGCAGAAGACTAGCTTCTGCTGCTGGTATCCGACAGCAGCGAATCCCCTTCCGCTGCTGTGGTCTGGCAGCAGAGGATGCTGCTCTGCTGCTGGCGTCCCACAGCAGCTGCTCTGCTGCTGCACCCTTGCAGCAGAGGCCTTCCTTTGCTGCTGGACCACAGCAGAGAGGAAGTTGCAGAGAGCCCTCGTCCCATACTGGACCCCAAAGAAAGGATGCAGCAGAGGACCTAATCTTGTGATGGCGTCTGGCAGCAGAGGACCCTTCTCTCTGCTGGGGTCTGGTACCAGAGGACACTCCTCAGCTGTTGGGGTCCAGCAGGAGAGGACTCCCCTTCTTTGCTGGGTTCTGGAACCATAGGATCCCCCTATGCTTCTGTTGTCTGGCAGCAGAGTACCCCCCTCTATTGCTGGGTTCCAGCACCAGAGGACCACCCTCTGCTGCTGTGGTCTGGCAGCAGAGGACCTTTCTCCCTTCTAAAGGTCCTGCACCAGAAGACCCTACTAGGTTGCTCGTGTCGGGCACCAAAGGACCCAACTCTGCTGCTGGGGTCCGGCCACAAAGGTCCTTCCTCCTTGCTATGGTACAGCAGCAGAGGATCCTCCTCTGCTACTGGGGTTTGGCAGCAGAGGACCCTGCACCCCTGCAGCCGAGGACCCTCCTCCCTCCTGGACCCCAAAGGGAGGACGCAGCAGAGGACATTCCTCCTCTACTGGTGTCCAGAAGCAGAGTACCCACCTCTTTCTGCTGGCTCCAGCCGCAGAGGACCCTCCTCTCTGCAGTGGTCCGGCACCAGAAGACTATCCTCTGTGCTGTTGTTTGGCAGCAGAGAACCTCCTCCCTGCTGCGGTCAGACAGCAGAGGACCCTCCTCTCTCCTGGGGTCCAGTACCTGAGGACCCACCTATTTTTGGATCCCAGCAGAGAGGAAGTAGCAGAGGACCCTCCTCTTCTACTGGCATCCGGCAGCAGCGGACCACCTTCTTCTGCAAAGTTCCGGCAGCAGAGGACGATCCTCTTTGCTGGGGTCCGGAAGCCTAGGACCCTCCTTTCTGCTGTGGTCCGGCAGCAGAGGAACGTCCCTGCTGGTGGGGTCCAGTACCAGAGGACTGCCTTCTGCTTCTGGGGTCCAGCAGCAGAGGACCCTCCTCTGCTGCTGGACCCCAGCGGAGAGGTAGCAGCAAAGGACCCTCCTCTGCTGGACTCTTGCAGCAGAGGACCGTCCTCTGCTGCTGGACCCCAGCAGAGGGAAAGTTTCAGAGGACAGTCGTTGCCTACTGGACCCCAAAGAGAGGACACTGCAGAGGACCCTACTCTTCTACTGTGGTCCAGCACCAGAGGACCCTCCTCTGCTGCTGGACCACAGCACAGAGGAAGTTGAAGAGGACCCTCATCCCCAACTGGGCCCCAAAGAGAGGAAACAGCAGGTGACCCTCTTCTAATGGCGTTCGGCAGCAGAAGACTCTGCTCTGCTGCTAGCGTCCGGCAACAGAAGATCCCCCCTCTGTTGCTGGGGTCCAGCACCAGAGGACACCCCTATGCTCCTGGTGTCCTACAGCAGAGAACCCGCCTTCAGCTGGGTTCCTGCAGCAGAGGTCCTCCCTCTGCTGCTGTTTCTGGCACCATAGGATCCCTCACTGCTTCTGGGTTCCGGCACCAGAGGACCCCCCTTGCTGGGGACCGGCACCAGAGGAACCACTTGTGCTGCTGTGGTGCGGTACCCGAGGACTCTCCTCTCCTGCTGGGGTCGAGCAGCAGAGGACCCTCCACTCTGCTGGGGTCCAGCACCAGAGAACCGCCTTCTGCTGCTGGGGTGCGGCAGCAGAGAACCCCCTCTGCTCTTGGGGTCTGACACCAAAGGACCCGCCTCTGCTACTGGGTCTGGCAGCAGAGGATACCCCTCTTCTGCTGGTGTCCGGGAGTGAAGGTCCTCCCTCTGCTGCTGTGGTCGGGCACCAGAGGACACCCCTCAGCTGTTGGGGTCTGGCACCAGAGGACACCCCTCTGTTGCTGGGGTCTGGCAGCAGAGGACCTTCCTTCTGCTGTGTTCTGGTAGCAGAGGACCCTCCTCCCTGCAGGGATATGGCAGCATCCTCTCTGCTGGTGTCTAGCATGAGAGGACACTTCTCTCTGCTGGGGTGCAGCAGAAAGGAAGCAGCAGAGGACGTTCCTCTCAACTGGAGTCCTGCAGCACAGGACCCTCCTCTTCTTTCCTGTTCCAGCAGCAGAGGACCCTCCTCTCCTGCTGTCAGATCCCAGCAGCAGAGCAGCGTCATCTCCTGCCTGACACAGCAGAGAGGAGGGTTCTCAGCTGCTGAACCCCAGCCTAGAGGATTCTCCTGTGCTACAGCACCACAGCAGAGAGGAAGTTGCAGAGGACACTCATCTCCTGCTGGACCCCACCGAGAGGACAAAGCACAGGACCCTAATCTTCGGCTGGGATCCGACAGATGAGGACCCTGTTTCTGCTGGGTTCCTGCAGCAGAGGACCCTCCTCCCTGCTGGGGTCCGTCAGCAGAGGACCCTCTTCTGCTGCTCGGGTCCGACACCATCAGACCTCCTCTGCTGCTGGGGTCCGGCACCAGAAGACCCTCCTCCCTGCTGGGTTGTGGAGGCAAGAGGGCCCTCCTCCCAGGTGGGGTCTGGTGGCAGAAGACCACCCTCTCTGCTGGGTACAGCAGCAGAGCATCCACCACTGCTGCTGTTGTCTGAAACAAGATGACAACCCTCTCTGCTGGGGTCTAGCACCAGAGGATCCTCCTCTGCTGATGGGGTCCAGCACCAGAGGACCTCCGTATGCTCCTGGGGTCTGGCAGCAGAGAACACTCCTTCTGCTGGGTTCCTGCAGCAGAGAACTCCCCTCTGCTGCTAGTGTCCGGCACCAGAGGAACACCTTGTTCTGCTGTGGTGCAGTACCCAAGTACTCTCCTCTCCTACTGGGGTCCAGCGGCAGAGGACCCTCCACTCTGCTGGGGTCCAGCACCAGATAACCGCCTTCTGGTACTGGGGTGCGGCAGCAGAGGACCCACCTCTGCTACTGGACCCCAGTGGAGAGGTAGCAGCAATGGACCCTGCTGTCCTGCTGGACCCCTGCAGCAGAGGGCCCGCCTCTGCTGCTGGACCACAGCATAGGGGAAGTTGCAGAGGAACCTTGTTCCCTACTGGACCCCAAAGAGAGGACACGCAGAGGATCCTACTCTTCTACTGGCGTCCTGCAGCAGAGGACCCTCCTCTCTCCTGATATACGGCAGCAGAGGAAGTCCTCTCTGCTGGAGTCCGGCAGCAGAGGACCCTCCTCTCTCCTGCTGGGTTTCGGTACCAGAGGACCCCCTTGTCCTGCTGGGGTTTGGTAGCAAATGACACTCCTTATGCTGGGTTCGGGCAGCAGACAACACCCATGTTCTGCTGGGGTCCAGCAGCAGAGTTCCTCCCTCTGCTGTTGGTGTCTGGAAACACAGGACCCCCCTCTGCTGCTAGGGTCCGGCACCAGAGGACCCTCCTTCTGCTGGGTTCCTGCAGCTGAGGACCCTCCTCCCTGCCTTGGTACGGCAGCAGAGTCCCTCCTCTCTGCTGGGGTCCGGCACAACAACACCCTACAGTCTGCTGGGGTCCAGCAACAGAGAACCCTCCTCTGTTGCTGGGGTCCAGCAACAGAGGACACCATTCTCTGCTGGGGTCCAGCACCAGAGGACCCTCCTCTCAGCTTGCTCGAGCAGCAGAGGACCTTCATCTCTGCTGGGGCCCAGCACCAGAGGACAATCCTCTACTGCTCAGGTCAGACAGCAGAGGACACTCCTCCCTTCTGTGGTCTGGCAGCAGAAGAGCCTCCTCTGCTTTTAGGGTCCGGCACCAGAGGACCTCCCTCTCTGCTGGCTTCCAGCAACAGAGGATCTTTCTCTGTGCTGGGGTGTTTCACCAGATGACACCCCTCTCTGCTGGGGTCCAGCACAGGACGACCCTCCTATGTGCTGGAGTCCCCCAGCAGAGCACCCTCCTCTCCTGGGGTCTAGCACGAGAGGACCCTCCTTCTCTTCTGGGGTCCTGCAGCGCAGGACCCTGCTCTCTGCTGGGGTCCGGCAGCAGAGTACCCTACTCTCTGCCATGGTCCCACACCAGAGACCCCCCCCCTCTGCTGCTGGGACTGGCAGCAGAGAACCATTCTCCCTGCTGGTTTACGGCAGAAGAGGGTGCTCTACTGCTGCTGGGGTCTGGTAGCAGAGGACCCTTCACTCTGTAGGACCCCAGCAGAGAGGCGAGTCCTCTGCTGCTTCCTCTCTGCTGGGGTCCGACAGCACCAGAGGACCCTCCACTGCTGCTGGGTTCTAGCATCAGAGTACTCCCCTCTGTAGCTTGGTTCCGGCACCAGAGTACCCACCTCTGCTGATGGTGCTGGCAGCAGAGGACCCTACTGCCTGCTGTTTTCCAGCACCAGAGCACCCTGCTCTGCTGCTGGGGTCTCGAAACAGAAGACCCTCCACTCTGTTGGACCCCAACAGAGAGATAGCAGCAAAGGAGCCGCCTCTCTAATGGTTTCCGGCAGCAGAGGACCCTCCTCTGTACTGGGTTCCGGCAGCAGAGGACCATCGTCCCTGCTGAGGTCCAGAAGAATGAACCCTCCTCCCTGCTGTGGTCTGGCAGCAGAGGACCACCCTCTGCTGTTCTGGTCCGGCAGCAGAGGACCCCCTCTCTGCAGGGGTCTAGCACAAGAGGACCCTCTTCTCTGCTGGGGTCCAGCACCAGAGGAAGCAGCACAGGAACCTCCACTCTGCTGGGGTCCTGCAGCAGATGACACACCACTTCTGCTGGGTTTAAGCAGCAGAGTTCCTACTCTCCTGCGGGACACCTGCAGCATAGGACCGTTCTCTGCTGCTGGAGCCCAGCAGAGAGGAAGTACAGAGGACACTCAACTCCTGTTCGACCCCAAAGAGAGGATGCGGCAGAGGAACCTCCTCTTCTGCTGGGGTCCGGCAGCAGAGGACCATGCTCTCTGCTGGGGCCTCGCAGCAGAGAACACTCCTCTCTGCTGCGGTCTGGCAACAGAAGATCCTACTCCCTGCTGGGGCCTGGCAGCCGAGGACCCACATCCCTGCTGGGGTTCAGCAGTGGAGGACCCTCCTCTGCTGCTGGGGTCCGGCAACAGAGGAACCTCGTTCCTGCTGTGTTCCGGCAGCAGAGGATTCTCCTTCCTGCTGGATTCGGACAGCAGAGGAACCTCCTCTGCTGAAGGAACATAGCAGAGATAAAGCATCAGATGACCCTCTTCTCTTCTGGGGTACAGCATCAGAGATCCTCCTTTCTGCTGGACCCCAGCACAGAGGAAGTCGCAGAGGACAATCCTCTCTGCTGAGGTACAACAATAGAGTACCCTCCTCTCTGCTGGGGTCCGGCAACAGAAGACCCTCATCTGCTGCTGATATCCAGCAGCAGATGCCCATCCTCTGCTTTTGGTGTCCAGCAGCATAAGACACTCCTCTCCCTTGGACCCCATCAGAGAGGAATCAGCAGAGGACCATCCTCTCTACTGGGTACAGCAGTAGAGGACCCTCCTCTCTGTTGAGGTCCATCACCAGAGGACCCGCCTCTCTGCTGGGATCCAGCAGAGAAGAAGCAGCAGAGGACCCTCCTCTATGCTGGAGTCCAGAGGAGGACCCTCATCTCTGCTGGCGTCTGGCAGCAGAGGACCATCCTCTTCTGCTGGGGTCCGGCAGCACAAGATCCTCATCTCTGCTGCTGCCTGGCACCATAGGTTCCCCCTCACTGCTGTTTTCCTGCAGAGAGAAAGGAGCAGAGGACAATCCTATTCTGTTGGACAATAAAGAAGGAAGCAGCAGGGGACCCTCAACTGCTGCTGGGTCTGGCAAACAGGGGACTCTCCTTTCTTCTGTGGTCCGGCAGCAGATGACACTTGTCCCTGCGGGGTTCGGCAGCAGAGGACCTTCCTCACTGCTGGGGTCCAGCAGCAGAGGATCCTATTCACTGCTGGGGTCCGGCAGCAGAGGACCTTCCTCTCTGCTGGTGTCTGGCAGCAGAGGACCCTCCTGTCTGCTGGAGTGCAACACCAGAGAAGCCTCGTCTTCTGCTGGGGTCCAGCAGCAGAGGAAACTCCTCTCTGCTGGGGTCCAGAAGCGGAGCACCCTCCTCTCTGCTGAGTTCTAGCACCAGAGGACCTTCTTCTCTGCTAGGATCCAGCACCAGAAGACCCTCCTCTCTGTTGGGTCCGACATCCACGAATCCTCCTCTTTGCTGGCGTTCCGCAGTAGAAGACCCTCTTTTCTGCTGGGGTCCTGCAGCAGAGGACCCTTCTCTCTTTTTGGGTCTGCCAGCAGAGGACGCTCCTTGCTGCTGGGGTCCAGCAGCAGAGAACCATCATCCATGCTGGAGAGCCTTGGATGAGCGTCCTGCACTGAGTGCTACTGGCCAGAAGAGGTCGCCCAAAGCCGCCGTTCGTTCTTTCTTTCCTTTTTTTCTTTTCTTGTTTACACATTTATTTATTTTATTCCAAGGTCAGATATACAGAGAGGAGGAGAGACAGAGAGGAAGATCTTCCGTCCGATGAGTCACTCCCCAAGTGAGCCACAATGGCTGGTGCACGCCAATCCAAAGCCGGGAACCTGGAGCCTCTTCTAGATCTCCCATGTGGGTGCAAGTTTCCAAACCTTTGGGCCGTCTCTACTGCTTTCCCAGGCCACAATCAGGGATCTGGATGGGAAGTGGAGCAGCCTGGATTAGAACCGGTGGCCATATGGAATCCCAGCGCATTCAAGGCAAAGACTTTAGTTGCTAGGCTACGGCGCAGGGGCCCAAGCTGACCTTTCTACCCCTGGTGGGCTCAGGCCTTCTGAGCTCTAGACAGTCCAGCCTGAGCCATCCTAGCATCAGGTGGGGGTCCTGGACAGTATTCTGGTACATGTGCTGTTGAAAGATCAGGGCTCCAAGGTCGAACAGCCCACATACCAAAGCCCGGGAGAGAGGAGGACGTTTGGGGCCTAGCATCAGCCCAGGCCTCTGTGATAGGAAGTGTCAGGGTGCCTTTAACAGCAGGGCACTTAAAGAACCCTGGGAGATGGACTCCCACATCAGCATGCACACAGGCCCTCAGGGAGCTGGAGTCCCATGCCTGCATCCTCAGAGCCCTCTGAGAGCTGGTGTTAAACACCAGCCCACTGGGGTTGTACTTGGCCAGATGAGGTCCCGGGAAACCTTACCGCCACTCACATTCCTCGCAGAGCACCCTGAGATGCAGGCTCCGGAAATCTTTGGCAAGTGGAGCAGCTCCTTGATGGGCTGTCAAGAGGGCTTCATGGACCGTTTTTTTTTTTTTTTATTACAAAGTCTGATTTACAGAGAGGAGGAGAGACAGGAAGATCTTCCGTCCAATGATTCACTCTCCAAGTGAGCCGCAATGGCTGGTGCACGCCAATCCGAAGCTGGGAACTTGGAACCTCTTCCATGTGGGTGCAGGCTCCCAAAGCTTTGGGCCATCCTCGACTGCTTTGCCATGCCACAAGCAGGGAGCTGGATGGGAAGTGGAGCAGCCGGGATTAGAACCGGTGCCCATATGGGATCCCGGCTCGTTCAAGGCAAGGACTTTGGCCACTAGGCCACGCTGATGGGCCCCGGCTTCATGTATTTTTGCATGTGTTGGGTGGTGGTTAGGGTGATACACTACTCGGCCTGCCTTGGCCTAGCTGAGTGGTGTCTGGGCATGTGGGCTCCTAAGCCAGGAGCCAGGTGGATGGGCAAGTAGGCACCAGAGGTCACCAGCCATCTGCAATAGGAAGTCCCAGGCCCTAGCTGCTAAAGAAAGCACCCTGCAACATGCAGCCCTGCTGCCCAGCACATATGATGATGGCCAGGGAGCCACCAAGGCCCGCACAAGGTAGGGCTTTCAGGGCCTGTGCTTCCTGCACACAACAGGGTGCACAAAGCTGCCTTTCCTATCTCTAGCTAGCACTTGAGGGGTCAGCCATCACTGTCATGTGCTTTGGAGGCAGGAATTTGGCCTCACAGCCTCCAGCCAGATGCTGCTGCCCTCTTGTTCACCAGGGAGTGCTTCACCCTCCTCCATGGATCCTTCTGGATTCAAGACTCTTCCTCCTGCTGGTCAGCTGTGGACCATCGGCCGCTGCTGATGTGCCATCTTCCACAAGACATCCCAACAGCTGACATCTGTTCTTCACAGAGGTCCTTCTCCCCAGGACAGGTAGAGTAGCAACATGCCTGGATCCCTCGTCTGTACTGGCTGCTCTCACAGCACGGAACTGCATAAGTCGTGCAAGCCAGGGGGACAGGCACCTTCAGCAGCCTGGTGAAGGAGCTGCTGAAGGGTCGAACAAGGATTGGTGTGGTGTGGTGTGGTGCAGGGTATTGTCCCAGTGGGTCAAGCCTCAGCCTGCCAGGTGGATGGCCTGTACGGGTGCTGCTTCAAATCCTGGCTGCTTCCCCTGCAGTCCAGCTCCCTGCCGATCCTCCTGGGAGAGCAGAGGAGGATGCTGCAGGGGCTTGTGCCCCTGTGCCCCTTTGGGAGATCTGGAGGGAGCTCCTGGTTCCTGGGCTTGTCCTGACCCAGCCACAGCTGGCTCTGGTGGTGGTCCTTGGGGATGTGAGCCAGCAGATGCAAGAAAGATTCTGTCTCTCCCTCTCTGTTCCTCTGTGCTTCCAAGAAAAGAGGACAGAGGGAGGCAGGAGGGAGGAAGGAAAACACAGAAAGCTGCCGGCCTCCTGCGAGGGAGCATGCTGTGTGCTGTGCTGTGACTCTAGACTGCTTTTAGCTGTCAATGCAGACCCCCCAGGGCGTGCATATGGCTTCCGTCATGGGACTTGTGTGCAAGCTCTAAAAAGAGTGTCCTTGAGAGCAAATGCCTCTCTGAGCTGGGGTGCTTCCATTGATTTGGCAGGAGAGCCTTGGATGAGCATCCTGCAGTGAGTCCTGGTGGCCATGAGGGTGCTCGATGCTGCCCTACCTTTTTTTTTTTTAAACAGATTTATGTATTTTATTCCAAAGTCAGATATACAAAGAGGAGAAGAGACAGAGAGAAAGATCTTCCGTCCGATGATTCACTCTCCAAATGAGCCGCAAGAGCTGGTCCCCTGGGGACCCACTCTGCTGGGGCCTCAGTGAGAGGGACCCTTGGCCCCCCCTCCATCCCCTCCCTATCTGCTGGGGCATCTGCAAGATGGTCCATCTCGTGAGCCCCTCTGCCTGGGTCTCAGCGAGATGGTCCTCGTCGGACCCCCCTCTCTCTCTACCTGGGCTTCAGCTAGTGGGACCCCCTGTGACCCCTTCCTTGCTGCTGGGGCCCCAGTGAGAGGGTCCCCTCTGGAATCCCTCTGCTGAGCCTCAGCAAGAGGGACCCCCGGTGCCACCTACACTCTCTGCTGGGGCCTCAGCGAGAGAGATCCTCAGAGCCCGACCTTCTCTCTGTGTTGGGGACTCAGCTAGAGGGTCCCCCTCAAGACCCCGTCTTCTAGGGCCTCAGTGAGAGGGACCCCTGAGTCCCACACTCTCTCTGCAGGGTCCTCCGCGAGAGGGCCCCACTGGGGAACACCTCTCCTGGGGCCTCAGCGAGAGGGACACCCTCGGGACCCCCTCTGTTGGGGACTCAGCGAGGGGGAACCCCGGCGACCCCCTTTGCTTTGGCCTCAGCGATAGGGACACCCGGAGCCACCTAACCTCTCTGCTGGGGCCTAGGCAAGAAGGTACCACTTGGGACCCGCTCTGTTGCCGCCTCAGCGAGATGGTACCCCCAGAACCCCCTCTCTCTCTGCCTGGGATTCATCGAGAGAGATCATCAGAGCCCGACCCTCTCTCTGTTGGGGACTCAGCCAGAGGGTCCCCCTCAGGACCCCGTCTTCTGGGGCCTCAGTGAAAGGAACCCCTGAGTCCCACTACCTCTCTGCTGGGTCCTCTGCAAGAGGAACCCCAGAGCCCCACTCACTCGATGCCAGGGCCTCAGTGAGAGGGACTCACAACCACCCCCTTTCTCTCTCTCTCTCTGATTGGGACTCAGCGAGAGTGACTCACAACCACCCCCCTTCTCTCTCTCTGATGGGGCCTCAGCGAGAGGGTCCCCTCGGGATCCCATCTGTTGGGACCTCATCGAGAGGGACTCCCTTGAGACCCCCTCTGCTGGGGTCTCAGCGAGAGGGTCCCCCAGCGCCCCCCTCTGTTGCTGCGGCCTAAGCGAGAAGGACTCCCAAGCACCCCTCCATCTCTGCTGGGGTCAGCGAGAGGGTCCCCAGCGGGACACCCCTTCCCTCTCTGCTGGAACCTCAGCGAGAAGGTACCCCTCGGAACCCCCTCTGCTGGGGTCAGTGAGAGGTTCCTTCTCATACCCCCCTTTCTCTGCTGGGGCCTCAGCGAGAGGGTCACCCTGGGGACCCACTCTGCTGGGGCCTCAGCAAGAGGGTCACTCTCTCGGACCCTCGCTCTCTAACTGCTGAGACCTCAGGGAGAAGGTCCCCCTTGGGACCCACCTCTACTGGGGCCTCAGCGAGAAGGACCCTGTCTCTGCTCTGGAACCTCAGTGAGAAGGACCCTCCCAGCCAGAGCCTCTATCTCTGCTTGGGCATCTGAGAGAGGGTCTGCCTCCGGACCCCGTCTGCTGCGGCCTAAGCGAGAGGGACCCCAGAGCCCCGCTCCCTAGCTGCTGGGGCCTCAGAGAGCTGGACCCCCGAGCACCCCTCCATCTCTGCTGGAGCCTCAGCAGGAAGGTACCCCTCGGGACCCCATCTCCTCGGGCCTCAGGAAGAGGGTCCCCCTCGGATACCCCCTCCGTCTCTGCTGGGGCCTCATCAAGAGGAACTCCCTTGAGACACACTCTACTGGGGCCTCAGCGAGAGGGTTCCCCGGCGCCCCCTCCCTCGCTGCTGGGGCCTCAGTGAGAGGGTCTCCATAGGGACCCCCTCTGCTGGGGCCTCAGAGAGAGGGACACTTGGCACCCCTCTCTCTCTCTCTCTTTGCTGGGGCCCCGAGAGAAGTTAGCACTTGGAACCCCCCTTCTCTCTGCTGGGGCGTCAGGGAGTGGACCCTCGCCCACCTCTCTCTGCTGGGGTCTCAGTGAAGGAGGCCCTAGGGACCCCCTCTGCTGGGGCCTCAGCGAGAGGGACCCCTGGCGACTCCTCCCTCACTGCTGGGGCCTCAGCGAAAGAGACCACTCGGGACCCCCTATACTGGGGCCTCAGCGAGATTGTCCACCTTGGTACCTCCTCTGCTGGGGCCTCAGAGAGAGGGTCCCCCTCGGACCGCACATCTCTGTCTGCTGGGACCTCAGCGAGGGTGTCCCCCTTGGGACCCCCTCAGCTGGGGCATCAGCAAGAGGAACCCTCACGCTGCTGGTGCCTCAGTGAGAGGGTCCCACTCCGAACCCATTCTGCTGGGGACTCAGCAAGAGGGACCACCACAACCCCACTTCCTAGCTGCTGGGGCCTCAGTGAGAGGGTCACCCTGGGGAGCCCCTCTGCTGGGGCCTCTGTGAGAGCGTGTTCCTCGGACCCTCCCTCTGTCTGCTGGGGCCTCTGTGAGAGGGTCCCCCTCGGGACTCCACTGCTGGGGACTCAGCAAGAGGGACCACCACAGCCCCCCTACCTAGCTGCTGGGGCCTCAGTGAGTGGGTCACCCTGGGGAGCCCCTCTGCTGGGGCCTCTGTGAGAGCGTGTTCCTCAGACCCACCTCTCTCTGCTGGGGCCTCTGTGAGAGGGTCCCACTCGGGACAACCTCTGCTGGGGGCTCAGCAAGAGGGACCCTCCCAGCCAGAGCCTCTATCTCTACTGGGGCCTCTGAGAGAGGGTCCCCCTCGGGACCCTGTCTGCTGCGGCCTAAGCGAGAGGGACTCCCAGAGCCCCCCTCCCTGGCTGCTGGGGCCTCAGCGAGACGAACCCTCAAACATCCCTCCATCTCTGCTGGGACCTCAGTGAGAGCGTCCCCCTCGGACACGCCCTCTTTCTCTACTGGAGCCTCAGCAGGAAGGTAACCCTCGGGACCCCATGTTCTCGGGCCTCAGGAAGAGGGTACCCCTCTCATATAACCCCTCTGTCTCTGCTGGAGCCTCAACAAGAGGGTCACACTCTGGAGCCCCTCTGCTGGGGCCTCAGCAAAAGGGACCCCGGCGCTCCCCTCCCTCGCAGCTGGGGCCGCAGAGAGAAGGTCCCCCTCACAACCCCTTCTGCTGGGTCCAGAGCGAGAGGTTTTCCCTCGGGACCACCTCTGCTGGTGCCACAGTAAGATCGTCCCCCTTGGGACCTCCTCTGCTGGGGCCTCAGCAATAGGGTCCCCCTTGAGACCCACTCTGCTGGGGCTTCAGGGAGAAGGTCCCCCTCGGACCCTCCCTTCCTCGCTGCTGGGGCCTCAGCGAGAGGTTCCCCCTCGGGACCCAGTCTGCTGGGGCTTCAGGGTGAAGGACCATCGGCCGCTTCTCTCTCTCTCTCTCTCTCTCTCTCTCTCTCTCTCTCTCTCTCTCTCTCTCTCTTTTGACTGCTAGGGCCTCAGTGAGAAGGTCCCAATCGGGACCCACTCTGCTGGGGCCTCAGTGAGAGAGACCCTTGGCCCCCCATCCCCTCCCTATCTGCTGGGGCATCTGCAAGATGGTCCATCTCGGGAGCCCCTCTGCCTGGGTCTCAGCGAGATGGTCCTCCTCAGACCCCCCTCTCTCTCTACCTGGGCTTCAGCTAGTGGGAACCCCGGCAACCCCTTCCTCGCTGCTGGGGCCTCAGCGAGAGGGTTCCCCTCGGAACCCATCTGCTGGGGCCTCAGCGAGAGAGATCCTCAGAGCCCAAGCCTCTCTGTTGGGGACTCAGCCAGAGGGTCCCCCTCAAGACCCCGTCTTCTGGGGCCTCAGTGAGAGGGACCCCTGAGTCCCACACTCTCTCTGCTGGGTCCTCCTCGAAAGGGTCCCCCTGGGGAACACCTCTCCTGGGGCCTCAGTGAGAGAGACCCGCTTGGGACCCCCTCTGATGGGGACTCAGTGAGGGGGAACCCTGGCGACCCCTCCCTCTCTGCTGGGGCTTCAGCGAGGGGGAACTCCGGCAACCCCCTCTGCTTGGGACCCAGCTAGAGGGACACCCGGAGCCACCTAACCTCTCTGCTGGGGCCTAGGTGAGAAGGTACCACTCGGGACCCCCTTTGCTGGGGCCTCAGCGAGAGGGACACCCGGAGCCCCCTTCCCTCTCCGTTGATGCCTCAGCAGGAGGGTCCCCCTCGGGTCCCCCTCTGCTGGAGCCTCAGTGAGAGTGTCCCCCTCGGACCCTTCCTATCTCAATGCTTTGGGCTCAGCGAGAGGATTCCACTCAGGACCCTCTCTGCTGCTCCCTCAGCGAGAGGGTCTCCCCAGACCCCCCTCTCTCTCTCTGCCTGGGCCTCATCGAGAGAGATCATCAGAACCCGACCCTCTCTCTATTGGGGACTCAGCCAGAGGGTCCCTCTCAGGACCCCATCTTCTGCGGCCTCAGTGAAAGGAACCCATGAGTCCCACTACCTCTCTGCTGGGTCCTCTGCGAGAGGGTCCCCCTGGGCACCACCTCTCCTGGGGCCTTAGCGAGAGAGGGACCACCTTGGGACCCCCTCTCCTAGGGCATCAGCATGAGGTTTGGCCTCGGACCACCCTCCCTTTCTGCTGGGGCCTCAGCGAGAGGGTCCCTCTTGGGACCCCCTCTGCTCTTGCCTCAGCGAGAGTCCCCCTCCGACCTCCCCTCTCTCTGTGCTGTGTCCTCAGTGAGAGGGTCCCACTCAGGAACCCCTCTGCTGGGTCCTCAACCCGAGGGTCCCCCTCGCAATCCTTCTCCATCTCTGCTGGGGCCTCCGTGAGAGGTTCCCCCTGAGGCACGTATATTATGCCTGTATATATTATGTAAGTATGTTAGTATTTGTGAAGCACCCCTCTCTTTATCTTGTCTTTTTGCTATGAGCACCAGGTTCCGACATTTCCTGCCAGTTTCTATTTTAACCAGACTATCAGACTGTCTGGTGTGTGACCCCAGCTGTTGGGGGTCTGGCCCTCCCTTTATAAATAGCATAATCTCTGACCGTGCTTTTGCTTATCATTCTCCTGTTATTACCACAGGGAAAATACCCACCTTCTCTACGTGGCAGCTTTGTGGGGTTGGGACATGCACTGGCATGCACCCCGTTTTCCCTTCTTTAGGAATTCAATGATTCCTGTGGAATCTATTAGTTCCATCATTCGTCTGAACTTGAGGACTCGCTCACGTGGGTGAACCTCAGCTCCTTGAATTTGAAGCTTGTGTCTGCCTGTGTTATCCCCATGTTTCTCTCTCACATACAGAAAACACCTCTGAAGTAAATGACACC
Organism: Ochotona princeps; assembly: GCF_030435755.1. Taxonomy (NCBI): domain Eukaryota; kingdom Metazoa; phylum Chordata; class Mammalia; order Lagomorpha; family Ochotonidae; genus Ochotona; species Ochotona princeps. The sequence goes on from NW_026700184.1 coordinate 207,185, forward strand.
ACGTTCCAGTGCACCCTGACAGCGTCCTGGAATGGCAATTGCAATTCTGCTATTCTTCAGCCCCTGCCCTGAATCCTGCCTGTGTCTGTTGGGACTGACGGAGAGGCCTCTGTTGGCCTGATAAAGAATAAAACAGACTGGCATAATGGCGACCACCATAGCCAGTACATCAGCAGCCTCCACCACCAGTTACCTTGGTGACAATGAACAAGGTTGCGGTACAGACTGCCAGAGTTATGGAACAATAGGACTTTACTGATGTACATGAGCAGGTGGGCACCCTTGTGTTGTAACTGCGGGTTGATCTGTTGGCAGAGGAACAGCAGATGCTGTGAGATTGGGTCTAGGCCTCTTGCACCCCATCGTATGCCTTTTTGTGTGCAACACCTATGCAAGTGCAAAATGCTTCCAAGCCCGGGAACTGCTGTCTGCTCGTTGCTACCAAGCTAAAGATATTCCTATGGTCAGGGCCTCTTGTCCCCCAGCATATGCTTTATGTATGTTTCACCTGTGTAGTGCTATGTTTTCCCAAGCCCGGGAACTGCTGTCTGCTCGTTGCTACCAAGCTAAAGATACTCCTATGGTCAGGGCCTCTTGTTCCCCATCATATGCTTTATGTATGTTTCACCTGTGTAGTGCTATGTTTTCCCAAGCCGAGGAACTATTGTCTGTTATTTTACAATGCTGTCATTTTTATTTAAAGTAACAAAATAGTTTTCCAGTGATTGTTTTCATGAAAATCAGATGCTTTTGAAGAAATAACTGGCATTAAAAAAAACGTGTAGACAGTTACTCTGGAGAAACCTCACACTACCTCTGCTCATTGTCTTTCTTTCTGGAAATCCTAGAACTCGGATTAAACAGGTTGGGATTCATTTTCAACCGTCCTGTCAGGAGTTCTGTTTGTCTCTTGACATGTTTTGCACCTCCATGCTCTACAACGTCTTTGATCTCTGTTTAGTAATGGTGTTAAATGCAGCCTCCTGGTGGTGTTGTAGGGCCCAGGAGCCCTGGAGGTAGTTGGAGAGTAGCAGCTCCCGCACCCCCACCCGCCTGCCCCAGCTAGACTTAAACTGCAGGCTTTTGTCATTCTACAAGTAAAAGGAGAGACAGATGAACAGTAGGACAAAAGGACAGTCCTCACTCAGATATGTGTGCAGGCAATCTCAAAATGAACAATTTCCCCACCTGGCTGGGGTTACATTTTCCTTCTAGCATAAGGAGTGTAGCTATAGTATGTGTGGTGAGCTCCTTATGGTGGTTAAGGACACCTGGTACCTGATGCAAAGTGAGGCTTAGCTGCAGGATGCAGAGCAGGGGTGCTGAGGCTTTGGCCATGTGGAAACAGCCTGGAGGAGATGGCAGTGCGGATGGCTAGGGTGTTGGCAGTATTCAGCTTCCTGTCCCTCACTGTTTGCCTGCTTTGCCCATGTCAAGTATGTCTAATTGACTAAATCTATTGACTTGGTAATACTTTGTGTATAAAATTTCATTTCCAGAAGTTCTAGTAGATCATTTTCAAGTCCATGTCTTTTGCTTCTGTTTCTAAATCTGCTTGTATTTTATTGCTTTAAAGACAATGTTGATCACATTTCCCATGGTTACTGTTTCTCAATGTGCAATTCGTGGATCTACTTCTGCTTTTTCTCACTCTTGATATCCTATTTCCTGGTGTACCTAATCTTTCATACAGATTATTTTGCAAGTTTGTATATAGCAATAAATGTGGAGGTCTCAGAAAACTAACCTCTCTGGAGAGGATTTACCTCTGCCCTACCCATCTGCGACCCCCTCATTGATGCTCAGGACTTGAAATTAATTCCCTTAAACTGTGATCCCAAGGACCCAGCACAGTGGCCTAGTGGCTAAATCCTTGCCTGGAAGTCACCAGGATCCCATATGGGTGCCACTGCGTGTCTGCTGCTCCACTGTCCATCCAGCTCCCTGTTTGCAGCCTGGGAAAGCACTATAGGATGGCCCAGATCCTGGGCACACAGAAAAAGCTTCTAACTCCTGGCTTCGGATCAACTCCGCTCAGGCCATTGTCACTTTATCAGCAGATGGAGGATCTTCCTGTTTTTCCTTCTCTGTATAGATCTGCCTTTACAAAGAAAAATCTTTAAAAATACATCTATATAATCTCGGGCTGTAGGGGTATATGAGGACTCTACTGTGTCTCATTTATTCTAACTGATGTCCAGTGGAAACTTTTTTGAGTGTGTCTGCTAGTAGCTTCTCAACTTCCAGCAGACACAGGGCTCTGATGTCTGACCCTCTCCTAAACGTCACTTCCAAATGTGTTCAGGTCACAGAGCCCACAAAAGCAGCTCTCAGGTTTTATCGCATGAGATTCTTTTTTGTCCTGTCAGTTTTTGCCAGATACTGTTTTGCCAGCTTTTCAATTGCTAAGAAAGATGCTTTAAATTTAGCTTTACTGCTTATCAGTGAGAGTAGATCCAAATAATTAAGCCTGACTTGACTAGAAATGAGATGTCACATCTCAATATCTTAAAGCAATAGAAAAAGTAATGGTGATTTTGAGTATCATAGTAATGTTGCTATGAAGTTAGAAGATCAGGTGGAAGTAAGTACTGTGTACCCTTGAATTTTCTTCCACTGAGATTCAGTTGAAGAAAAATCCATGGAGATGGTTTGCTTTGATGGATTTGAGATCATCTGTAAGAGTGGGTAAATAGTTCTGGCAAAGTGCAATTGAAATAGAAGTTTGGTGCAAAAGAAAAAGCCCTAAAATCCATGAACCCAGTGGTCTTCATGTTTTTGGAAAAAATTACAAAAAACTGCAGAGATTTCCAGTGTTTTTTTTGCACTTGCACTTAATTTCCATTTTTCCCCATTGGTGTCTTGAAGTGCACTCACACAAACATTGTTGTAGACTCTTCCCCTGCCAACCTATCAAAACTGTTGGGAAAAAAATAAGGTTTTTGGTTTAAAAGTACATTTACTTAGAGTGTTCCTTTTTATCTTTAATTTTTTTTAAAAATTTATTCATTTTATTACAGCCCAAGGTCCTGAATTCGTTCCAAAGGGCAGACTGCAAGCATGCGCCTCCCTTTTGCATGACTGGTAAGTCTAGAGGTGCTTCTTGGTTCCTGTTTTATTTTATTATTTTTTTTAAAGATTTATTTATTTTTATTGCAAAATCAGATATACAGAGAGGAGGAGAGACAGGGAGGAAGATCTTCCATCCAATGATTCACTCCCCAAGTGACCGCAACGGCCAGTGCTGCGCCAATCTGAACCCGGGAACCAGGAACCTCATCCAGGTCTCCCATGCGGGTGCAGGGTCCCAAAGCATTGGGCCATCCTCAACTGATTTCCCGGGCCACAAGCAGGGAGCTGGATGGGAAGTGGAGCTGCTGGAATTAGAACCGGCGCCCATATGGGATCCCGGGGCATTCAAGGTGAGGACTTTAGCCACTAGGCCATACCAACGGGCACTTTACCCTTAATTTGTGTTTGTTATTGCCATGAGAAAAGTTTTGGCCAAGTCATAAACAGTACCTACTCGTGCAATAAGGGAACTGATCAAACTTGCAGCGATAGTTTGTACATAAAGAGACTGCTGATCTTTGGCTTCATGGTAATAGAGCTATGGTGAGTCACTGGCTTAGAGAAGCCTTCGGACAAGGCCAGCAGTCATGCATCACAGCATGTGGCCGGATATGGGGGAGAGAGTTGGAGAAGGATTTACTAAGTAATTGTCCACTATTTGAGCAGTTTAGGTCCATAAAGTGTGACTCGTCCAGTCTGGGATGCCTACATTTAAATTAGAGAAAAATAAAGAGGAGCATGTTGAGAAATGCCGGCTCTGTTACCCTCTTGTTGTGTCACTTTGCTGGCAAGGACAAAAGAAACTATTCAGCTATTTTCCCATAACAAAGTTAACATTGTATAAAGAATATATGTGGAAAAGAAATATTTGTGAACCTGTACTTTTCATACTGTCTATGAACTAAGGGACCTACAGATAAGCCATCCTATTCTTAGATTTCAAATTTGAGAAATATTCACTTAATATGTAGGGAATCCAATTTCTGATTAATACTTTGCAAGTGGATCCACAGTTGGCAACAACAATGCTGCGTTCTGCATGCCAAGTGTTACACCAAGCACACTATCACTGACTTTCAGAAGGTAGGAATCAGTGATCCTATTCAACAGATGAGAAACAAAGGCACAGAGAAGTTTCTTGACAAATACATGAAGTGCTCATAACTCATTTTGGCTCATGGAAAAGCTGTAACTCGAATCCTACTTCACATAGCAGAAACACCAAAACTAGGGAACCTAAGGTAAAGCGCCAGGGCAGGGGAGGTCGTGGGGAGGGATGTTGGGTGGCAAAGTCCAGGCTTCACATTTTGTTTTCCTACTTGCTAAAGGCATGTGATTAAGTTAGTTCCTGCTACTATTATGGTTAAACTGTTTAAAATATCATCCCTAGGCAAATGTTGGCAGAGATTAAGATGATGCTGGAGGACTCCTGTAGCCCGTATGATGGGGTCTGGATTCCAATGCCGCTTCAACTGCGGGCTCTAAACTTCATCTTTTTTTTGCTTTTTTTTTTTTTTTTTTTTATTAAATTTATTCATAGGAACTGTGATTCTCCCCACACTTCCCCACACCCTCCTCCCATGGTGGGTTCCTCCAACTTGTTGCGTAACCATAGTTCAAGTTCAGTTGAGATTCCCTCTTAGCAAGCATATGCCAAGTATACTAACTTCATCTTAATGAACCCTGGAAGTAACCAAGTGATAATCTGAACAGCTAGGTTCCTGCCATCCGCATACACCTGGGGATGGATATCTGACAGCTGCCTTTGGTCTGACCTAGCCCATGCTGTGGCAGGCATTTTGAGATTAAATCGGTTAATAGAAAATCTTTCTCTATTCTCTTACTCTCCTCTCTTTTTTGTAAAGTTTTATTTAACTGGAATACATTCCTTGTATTTTACTTAAAGTTAAGAGCATAATGAGATTTCCCAACCTGTCTAGCCTTCTGCCACACTCTCGCCTTTTCTCCTCCTTCCTTTATAATTTTTGTTTAACTTTTCACTGCAGCATACTTTGAGGTTATAACCACAAGTTTAATCCTCCATTAAAGAATTCCACAAGTAGTAAGTAGAAAAACCACTATTTCTCAAGAGTACAGATGAGGGTTATAAACATTAATCAAATCTCAAGGTGTCTGTTTCAGTCATATTCCACTTCTGTACTTTGTATTAGCTAACAAACAGGAAGGAACCCATTTGTCTTTGGGGGACTGGTTTATTTCAGTAAGTATAAGAGGCAAGTGTCTACTTGCCTCCATTCTTTCAAATAAATAATAAAATTTAAAACAGCCATCCTTCTTGATCAGTCATCCCTTCCATGGGAGAAATATACTATGACTTCTTGTGTGTGTGTGTGAGACAGAGAGAAAGCGAGAGCGAGAGAGAGAGAAAGAGAGAGAGAGAGAAGATCCTCTTAAAATATCTATTTCCATCTCATCAGAAACCAGGGAGTTGGAGCAAATGAGGCACTTGGAATGCTGACGGGAAGGTACTGAGGGGAGCTAAGTAACTTGGGAGTGATGTATAGGAGGAAAGCATTTGCTAGCATCCTCTCCGACGTCTTACAGGACTGAAAATTATTCAATAGCGTAAAACTATCAATAAGTGCTGACTATAAATTTTGGTTTGTGGAAAGAGCCAGAGACTGAAATCACATTGTCTAACCTGAAAGAACTCCAAACCATGACTGTAATTCTCAGTTGCAGTCTACTGAGAGTTGGGTAGGAGAAGCGAGGCCAGTTCCCTGAAGCCTTGGAAAGATTGACTGTGTGATGCCATGTTTTCTATTGCAGAAAACAATGCACAAGTCCCCTACCAATGCCAAATGGACATCAACAAATCAAATATTCTGAATGTATGTTTTTGCTTAGTTCCCTGGTAATCTTACCTTAAGAACAAGGTCTACTGCAGTCACTGGGCAGCTTTTTCTTTTTTTCAGTCAAGCAAAATGAAGGAATTGTTGGAATATCATGCTTTGCTGCCAGAAACTCTCAATAAGATGAACAGTTCCAGTGAAATACATTGCCAGAGGGATTGTGTCTGCTATCGTTTGAACAACTGTTGAACTACTTACCTGCAGATGTGCAGGAAATCATGTGCAAAACCATGCTGTACTCACTTGCTACTATTTTACATGTAAACGCATTCTATGGCTTATCAGGATCTTTAACCGTAAACATTTGAGTGACAAATCTCCAACTGGACCCGGAGCAGTAGCCTACTGACTAAAGTCGACGCCTTTGCAAGTGCCAGGATCCCACAGGGCTGCTCGCTCACTTGTATTCTGGCTGCTCCACTTCCCATCCAGCTTCTTGCTTGTGACCTGGAGAAGCAGTCAAGGCCAGCCCAAAGCCTTGCGGCCCTGTACTGGCATGGGAGACCTAGAAGCTTCTGGCTCAGCTCCAACTGTTGCAATCACTTGGAGTGGCTCAGCAAATGAAAGATTTTTCTGTCTCCTCATCCTCTCTGTAAATCTGACTTTACAGTAAGAATATTTTTTTAAAGATTTATTTATTTTTTTGGGGAAGCCAGACATGTAGAAAGGAGAGAGGACAATCTTCTGTCCAATGATTCCTTCCGCAAAGTGGCCGCAACAGCTGGAGCTGAGCCGATCTGAAGCCAGGAGCCCAGGACCTCCTCCAGGTCTCCCACGTGGGTGCAGGGTCCCAAGGCTTTGGGCCATCTTCAACTGCTTTCCCAGGCCACAAGCAGTGAGCCGGATGGGAAGCAGGACTGCCAGGACTAGACGCAGTGCCCATATGGGATTCCTGCACATTCAAGGCGAGGACTATAACTGCTAGGCCACCTCACCAGGTCCAAAATCTTAACTCTCCAACTAAAATACTGAAGGCCAGTACATTGTGAGCTGAACATATCCCATGTTGGTAGCCCATTCCTAAACCAATGCTGGCCTTTTTTTCAAGGATAACTAGGCTGTCAGAATTACTCCATATGCACGGGGCTGAAACTTCCTAAACACACACGCAAGCAAGAATTGTAAAGAAAGATGGCTTGTGTGAGCATGAACTTCACCCCATTAAGGTTCTTAAATAGTTATCTGCTTTTAGCTCATTTCCTACTAAAAATTCAAATGTCTCAATTTTCCATTAGGCTGTTACAGCTTCGTCTGTTAAGCATAGCCCCGCGTTCCCTAGCATCACCTCGTAGATCATTCTTGATCTCGGAGCTTCTGACGAGCTGTGTGGATTCCAAGTGAGATTTGCCTTACCGGAATTATGCATACATGTCAGTAAGGATTGTTTTCCATCATTTAGGGACCAAGTGATTTCTAGAAAAGCCATAATGTTGAGAGTACTTCCAAAGTTATTTACTGTTACGGCATGGTAGAGAAACTGACACGTGAGCTGGACTAGACGTTAATTTGTCAGCATTGGCCAGCAACATTCCTCGTGTAGACAAACGTGGGAGTAATGCTCAAACGCTCAATACCGAGATAGGAGAAGATCAGACAAGGATGAAAGTCTGGCGCTTCTCTGCCTCGTGGAGGTGTTTGAGGAAGTAGGAAGTGGGATGCTTCACAAAGTCCGTAAAAATGGAGTCAAAAGAGAAGTTTCCATGCAGACTTGAAATCCATATGTTGGCTTTCATGATCATTCTCCACAAACATTTTAAAGACTGGTTGAAAGAGACAGTGTATGTGAGTTCTATAGCTCACCAATGTTAGGAAAAGTACACCTGTTCCTGGTTAAGTACCCAACTTGTGAGAATTCCATAATTTTTAGCTTGTATTTTCTGCCTTCTGGCTAGATGTGGTTTGGATTTTTATTCTTTGGGCAGGTGTGGGTAAAAAGTGGGAAATTAATGATGATCAAATTAGACAATGGACCTACTTATTAGCTCTAGAGGAAGTCTAACTACAATGAAAATTAGACTTGTGGATTATTTGAGTTACAATTCCCTCACTTTTTTTATGAAGTACGTTGCATTAAGTGACAGTTTCATAGGCTCTGGGATTCCCCCAACCTCTCCCCATGCCATCCCCCCATGGTGGATTGTTCCACCTTGTTGCAGTATTACAGTTCAAATTAAGTCAAGATTCTTTCATAGCAACCATATAGTTTGCATAGTGTCCAGCATCTTATTGTCCAGATAAACTCCAGGTTTCTTGGGGAGACCATCTCTGGTCTGAAAATAGAGCTGGCAGAATATCATCCCAATCAATTAAAAGCCACAACAAAACATCAGCAACAATTTACAACATTATGGAGTTAATTGACATGGTATTGAGTAATCAGTACGTTAAAATGCAAGTTCTTAACCACATCCTGTGAGTACTTCATTGGCATTTCAATTTTAGTTTACACACGGAACCGGCTTGTATACACCTTAAAATGGCTATAGGGTACTATTCAGCTGTCTCATGTCTATTTTCATTGGAGTATTTAGCAGTTTATAGGGTTAAAACATAATGTTGCTGAACTTGGCAGATTTTAGGATAGTCTAAACTGGCTTATAACTCTGACAAGGCTTATAACTCTGTCAACAGTTGAGGTGCAGACCAGTTTTAGGAGGGGTGTGCAGAGAAATCTTCAATGCGTTAGTGAGGAGTAACCAATCTTTGTGTCCTGCCTAGTAAGGTATGTGTGAGTCCACGCCGACCATTTCCTCCTGGTTCTAAGCTTTTCTTGTTGTTCTCTATCCTAATTTTTTTTTGGTGGGGGGGTTTCTGCAGCGATCCTGATGGTCCTTGCAGGAGAGGGTGGGGATCCAAAGTTGGAACTAAGTAAGGATCAGAGAAAGCTCCTCTCCCTAGTCCCAAAGGAAGTTTACTGCTCTTCTGTTTCTGCAGACTGCTCAGGGCTCCTGGCTGTTGTTCCGATGACCTTGGATCCTGTCAGGAAGGATTTGGGCTTCTTCCATCCCATGTGGGAGATCCAGATGGGGGTGGATGACCTCAGAATTCGCAGGCTCCGAAGGCACTCCAATTCCCTATGTTCTTGGCGGTTGGGATATAGTCCTTGGTGCCCGTAGTGATAGTCCTTGGTGAGGATGCGGGAGTCTACAGGGTTGGGATACAAGCCTCCTCCTGTCCACCTGCTCCACTCTGGGGTGCCCCCCTGCTCTGTGTGTATGATCTGTTAAGAGATTGTCAGGATCGCTCTTGATTCCCCCTATATGTCTTTGTAGTTTGAGTTACTTGTTCCATTCCTGACAGGTTATACTTCACGTCTTCCTCACATTCTAAGCAGATGGAAGATTTCTCTGCTCTCCCACCCCATTTCCAAGTAGCATAGGGTCTTAAAAGTATATCAGGTTTTACAATTCTTTGATGTAGATCATAAGCAGTTTGACTCACATTGATTGTTGGTTCATTGGTTACATCACAATATCTTATTGCATGAGCTACAGACTGTTTGGGCTTGGAATAATACTACAATTTACAGGTACTGTTTTTCGAACTGGCATCATTTCATCTTAAATTAAGGCAAATATGTGGTATCTAACCTTCTGGAATTGGCTCATTTCCCTTAGCATTATGGTTTCCATTTGGGCCCATTTGGCCACAAAGAACTGCATTTTGGTTTTTTTAATAGCTGAATAGTATTTCATGGAGTAGATGAACCATAGCTTTCTTATCCAGTCTTCTGCTCATGGGCATTTTGGTTGCTTCCATGTTTTTGCAATTACTGATTGTGCTGCTATGATCATAGGGGTACATGTTGGTTTCTCATGAAACAGATGTTTTGGATGTATTCCTAGGAGTGCTATTGCTGGATCATACGGTATGTTGAATTTGAGTTGTGTGAATGTTCTCCATACTGATTCCATAGAGGCTGTACCAACCTGCAGTCCCACCAACAGTGGAGTAGGGTTCCCTTTTCCCCGCTTCCTCGCCAGCAGGTGTTGTTGGTGTTTCTTTGTATGTGTGCCATCCTTACTGGCATTAGGTGGTACCTCATTGATGTTTTCATTTGGATTTCCCTTATTGCCAAGGAACTTGAGCATTTTTTCATATGTATTTTTGGTTAGGTTTATCCCAGATACTTCATAGTTTTCTGTTATTTTGAATGATATCTTGCTGATTAGATCCCTTTCCATCTTGGGGCTGTTTGCATACACTATAACTGTTTTTCGTTACGTCATTTTGTACCCTGCCACTCTACCAAACTCTCGTATAAGTTCTAGCTGTCTCTGTATTGAGTCTCTTGGCTCTTGTAAAGAAGCATAACACATCGCCATGGAGGAAAAAGACACGAGGTGTAGTTAAGCGAGGGAGTGAAAGTGAGGGTTTGTTCTTTGTGGCAGACTGTAAGAACAAAAGGTGAATTTTTGAATATTTTTCACCATTGCAAAGAATCTTACTGGTACAATAATGCACCAGTCAAAACCTGATAGTTCCAATTGTTTGCATGTAATAGTTAGCAGACGCATGTCTCCATAATTTTCTCATTAAATCAGTCTGAATGTTCCACAACAATTAAAATCCTCATGTTTTAAGTTTCTGGTTACTTGAATATATAAGGTAGTCATAATTTTAAGTGCAACTTTTTACATTTTTAAGATCAGTTGACACAAATATGCTTCCACGGGGACTCTGTAAGGGTTTGCTGCATGTAAAACAAACATTGGGTACTGATGAAATGGAGGTGAATAGATCTAGTTATGTAGTTCCTTGGATAATTTCTATGTGTTGAAACACTCAAATTCCTTCCATCTAGCTTTATATGTATTAACTGTATGTTATATATAATGTGTAGACGCGTCCACATATGTATGTACACACAGCATGTTATTGGTAACTGTCATCACCTTGTCATACTATAGAACACCAGAACTTAGTTCTTCTACCCAGCCATTACTTTCAACTTGTCCGTCAGACTTCTCCCATTTTTCTATCCCTCTCCCTTCTTCCCCCCAATCTGTGATATTATTCTAAATTCACATGAGATCAACTTTAAATTCCAAACAATGTTTCAAAAAGTTTGTAGAAGACAGAATTAAAGATCTGTTTATCTTGATGAAAAAGGTCTTAAAATTTGCGTTTTTCGTACAATGAACACCATGAATGCATATACAGGTCTTCACAATAGTCCCTAGTGACCTTTCACCTTTCTCTAGTGTTGGTTAGATTTCGTTTCTCAGCTCTCCTCTCATTTCTTTTCACTGTTTTTAACATTTATTTTATTTTCATTACAAAGTCAGATATACAGAGAGGAGGAGAGACAGAGGAAGATGTCCCGTCCGATGATTCATTCCCCAAGTGAGTGCAATGGCCCGTGCTGCACCGATCCGAAACCAGGTGCCTGGAGCTGCTTCCAGGTATCCCATGTGGGAGCAGGGTCGCAAGGCTTTGGGCTGTCTTTGACTGCTTTCCCAAGCCACAAGCGGGGAGCTGGATGGAAAGTGGAGCTGCTGGGATTAGAACCAGCACCCATACAGGATCCTGGAGCGTTCAAGGCAAAGACTTGGCTGCTAGGCCACGCCACCGGGCCCAGCTCTCTAATTTCATTTCAATGTTTTGTTTCTAGGTTAGTCTATAAGTTTGCTGTTTTATTTCTTTTTGAAATAACCTTTGTTTCACTGATCTTTCATGTTTTTCTCTTCATTTACTGGTTTGATCTTTATTTCTTTACTAACTTTAGGATTTAGTTTATTCTGCCTTCTCTAGATACCCAAAATGCACCTAACCTGTTTGAAACCTTTCCATTTTTTTATGTAGGCATTTAATGCTTCAACCTTTACTTAGTATTTCTTTAGATGTCTTATGTAAGGTTTGAAATGCTGTATTTTCATTTGATTCAATTTTTAAGTTTTCTTTTGGATTCTTCCACATTTCTTCTTTGGATTTCAGGATCATAATATGTAATCTGCAGATGGTTTTGTTTTCAAGATTTATTTGAAAGGCAGATGTTACAAAGAGAAGATTTTCTGTCCACTGGTTCACTCTCCAAATGGCTGCAATGGCCGGAGCTGAACCAATCCCAAGCCAAGAGCCAGGAGCTTCTTTGAGGTCTTCCACACAGGTGCAGGGTCCAAGCACGAGAACTATCCTCCACTGCTTTTGCAGGCCATAAGCTGAGGGCTAGATGGGAAGTGAGGCCCCCGGAACATGAACCAGTGCCCACATGGATGCCGGTGTGCAAGGTGGAAGATTAGCCTCTTGAGCCACAGGGCCTGCCCCTCAATCTATGGCTTTATAATTAGCAAATTTGTCTGGATTTAGATTTTTGTGATTAGAAAAGATATGATGTACTTTTTGTTGTGGTTTAATATGTGGTCTTAGAGGAAGTTTAGTGTATTCAAGTACATATTCTAAAGCTATTGCAATGAATGCTGTGTCAGTGTCTGTATACCTTAGAACTGTGGTTCTTCTTTTTGTTTTTTTTGGTTTTGTTGTTGTTTTTGTTTTTTTGTTTGTTTGTTTTTTTTTGCTTGACTGACATGTTAGTTGATTCCTTAACTCCACTTTTCTTGATCTTTAGCTTGACTCTCTCTTTAGATATGTATGTGTTTTTTTAAAAGATTCATTTTGTTACAGAAGCAGATATACAGAGAGGAGGAGAGACAGGGAGAAAGATCTTCCGTCTGATGTTTACTCCCCAAGTGAGCACAACGGCCGGTGCTGCGCCAATCCAACCAGGAACCTCCTCCAGGTCCCCCACGCAGGTGCAGGGTCCCAAGGCATTGGGCTGTCCTCGACTGTTTTCCCAGAGCACAAGCAGGGAGCTGGATGGAAAGTGGAGCTGCTGGGATTAGAGCTGGCATCCATATGGGATCCCAGGGCATTCAAGGCGAGGACTTTAACACTAGGCCATGCTGCCGGGCCCTCCCTTTAGATATAATAAGGCTTTTTAAGAAAACGACATGCTGTGGCATTGGATATATAGTACCCAATCTGTCCTATCTTATTGTTGAATTAATTCCTTGATCACTATCTGATGATCTTTGTCTTTTTATAGCTTTTGGCTGAAGTGTATTTTGTCTAATGCACTACTCCTGCTTGCTTTAGTTTTCCACTTAGGTAGAACATTTTTTTCCATCTTTTCACCAGTGTGTGTCTTTACTAATGAGTTTCTTAAGGTACATATCCTTGGTTATTTTTTAATCCATTTAGCCAAACTATATCTTACCTGGGAGTGTGGTCCATTGACTTTCAAAGCTGTTGCTAATAAGTAGTAACAGTAAGTAGCTGTTATTAGTAAGTAATCTATCCACTTAAAAATTAGTTGGTTTCTTCTGAGTATTCTTCATCCAGTTATGGGTGAGCTTCAAAGTTTTCCATTTTGGGCCCAGCACAATAGCGTAGTGGTTAAAGTCCTCACCTTTCACATGCCAGGATCCCATATGGGCACTCTTTCTAATCCCGGCGGCTCTGCTTCCCATCCAGCTCCCTGCTTGTGGCCTGGGAAAGCAGTCAAGGATGACCCACAGCCTTGGGACCCTGCACCCACATGGGGGGCCGGCGCTCCTGGCTTTGAACTGACTGAGCTCCAGCCATTGCGGCCACTTGGAGTGAGCTATCGGACGGAAGATCTTCCTCTCTGTCTCTCCTCTCTGTATATCTGACTTTGTAATGAGAATAAATAGAAGTTTTGCATGTTCTCATGATGCTAGCCTGCTACCTTTTATTTGCTTCTGTCTGTACATTTCCCTCAAACAAGTTTTAGGAGGCCAGTTGATTCTGATGACTTTCCTGACTTTCACTCATTTTGGAGAATATTTAAGTTATAAAGGATAGTTCTACTCAGCCAAGTATTTTTGGCTGATAGGCTTACTTTTTCTTCACAACTTGAGCTAAACCATTCAATTCCCTCTTGGCCTATAGAATTTCTGTTTGACAATGTTGTTCATTTAGTGGAGGTCCCCTTGAAAATGACAGTGCTTTCCTTTTGAGAATGAACAATTGTTTGCACTTAAAAGAGCTGGACCACAATAGGTCAAGGGAACGTGGATCTTTTCTGATCCTGTCAATTGACATCCTATAGGCCTTCTGTACTTGGAGGTGTACTTATTAAGATCAGGGAAGTTATGAGCTGTTTCATTGAATATGCGGCATACTCTCTTCCTCTCAGGAATTCCAAGAAAGTGTTCATTTCAGTAAGGTCTCAAAGCTCTCGGGCTGCTTTCATTCCCTTTCTCACATTTTTTTAAAAGCTGGCTAGAAAATATTGAACCTGTCTTCAAGTTCAAATATTTTTTAATTCTGTTGATCCTCATTTATCTTGACTTTCAACTATTTTCATTTTTAATTTTTCTTTAAGAAATACTTGATTTGCAAGGTAGATAAAGAGGGGGAGACAGATCCTCCATCTCAATGGCTGACATCAAGGCCTGGGCCACTGGATAGCCAGAGCCTGGAGCTCTGTCCCTCTTGTAGCTGACAGGGACCCAAGTACCTCTGCCCTCTTCTGCTGCCTCTGCAGACATATTAGCAGACATCTGGATCCAAGGTAGAATGGCCAAGACTTGAATCGGAGCTCATAGGAGATCAGTACACAGGCAGTAGCTCAGCCTGCTGCTCACAAGAGCCAGTCCACAGTAGATTTTGTAATATCTGTTGAATTCCTCAAGGTCAGTCCTTGCCAAATTTCTCATATCATGCATTGATTTTCTAATTTCATTTTCTGTTGAAGTGTCTTATGTCTTTTTGAGTGTTCCACATCATTCTTTTTGGATTCTTTATTTTATTGGAAATGCAGGTTTACAGAGAGAAGCAGAGACACAGAAATATCTTCCATCCACTGGTTTATTCACCCAGTGTCCAGAATGGCCAGAGCTGAGCCAATCCAAAGCCAGGGGCTTCTTCCAGATCTCCCTCATGGGTGCATAGTCCCAAGGCTTTAGGCTGTCCTCTACTGATTTCCCAGGCCACAAGCAGGGAGCTGGACGGGAAGCAAAGCATCCGGTATTAGAACCAGTGTCCAAATGGGATCCCGGCATGGTCAAAGTGAGGACTTTAGCTACTAGGCTACTGTACCAGACCCCTTAACTGCCAAGCTATTGCGCCAGACCTCTCCCGTGTAAATTCTCAAATTTACTAGCATTCCTATGCATGCACCCTTAATTCTAATGTAGGTGTACGCTAGGTATTAATGTTAAACACTTCAACGATGTGGTAGTAGTATCTTATAGTATAAACAATTCTATATGTAAAACTTGCAAGGTTCATTTCTCAACATGCTTAAGCCTTTAGTATTTTGTCCCAGCTTTTCCATTCTACGATAGCCATACTTCTGTAGGACAATATTCTACAAGCAATTCTCTTCCTTAATAACCTGCTTATTTGCTCGATTTTCATCTTGAAACAATCATGTAAGACTCCAAATTAAGACATTCTATAAATAAAAGCATACCACATTTTGGCCCAGGTGCAAGTGATGGTGAGTGGCCATGGCATTTCTGCAGACCCTGGCCTCTGCTGCTAGGGGGTCTTCAACAGTGGAGCCGACCCTCGACGCAGATCCCAGGGGTCTCTAGCAGCTGAGGCTACCCTCGCTGCTGCTGCCGGGGGTCTCCAGCAGCAGTGGAGAACTGAAGAGACGGGGCGCAGCGGGGCTGGTAAGGCCAGGAGCAAGGTAAGGGGAGGGAGTGCGGCATGGCTTGAGACCCTCCCCGCACTGCGAGGGGAAGTCCAGGAGCAGCAGAGACCCACGCTGTGGCACCCGGGGGTCTCCATCAGCATTGGCGACACTCGCCTCGGCTGGTAGGCGTCTCCAGCAGCAGCAGCTGATACCCTCGCCTAGGGTGCTGGGGGTCTACACCAGCGGCGGCGACCCTCGCCTTGGCTTGCAGGGGTCTCCAGCAGCGGTGGAAATGGGAGGGGATGGGGCGGGGTGCAGCTGGAGAGTCCAGGCTAAAGGGAAGGGGAGGGGGGTCGGCAGGGCTACAGCCCTTTGCTGCGCCACAAGGGGATCCAACAGCAGCAGCGACCCTGGCCTCGGGTGCTGGGGGTCTCCAGCCACGCGGCGACCCTCGCCTCCGCTGCATGGGGTCTTCAGCAGTGGCGGCGAGCGGAGGGGAGGGGGCACGCTGCAGCTGGAAAGCCCAGGAGCAAGGGAAGGGGAGGAGGCGAGGCACTGCTGCAACCCCTAGCTGTGCCACGAGGGGATCTCCAGGAGAATTGGCAACCTTGGCCTCAATTGCTGGGGGTCTCCAGCAGCGGTGGCGACCCTCGCCTCAGCTGCTGAGGGTCTCCAGCAGTGGCTAGGCGAGGGGAGCTGAAGCAGCGCAGCCAGGCTGGACAGCCCAGACACAAGGGAAGGAGAGGGGCCTTGGCCCAGGGGAAGACACACGCTTTGGCTTCCAGTGGTCTCCAGCAGCAGCTACCCTCGCCGCTGCTGACAGAGGTCTGCAGCAGTGGTGGCGAGCTGAAGAGAGGGGGCGCAGCGGGGCTGGTAAGGCCTGGAGCAAGGGAAGGGGAGGGAGCGCGGCATGGCTTGAGACCCTCCCCGCACTGTGAGTGGAACTCCAGCAGCAGCAGAGACCTGCTCTGCTGCACCTGGGGGTCTCCATCAGCATTGGCGACCTCGCCTCGGCTGCCAGGGGTCTTCAGCAGCGATGGTGACCCTGGCCTTGGCTTGCAGGGGTCTCCAGCACCAGCGGTGACCTCGCCTTGGCTTGCAGGGGTTCTCCATCAGCAGCAGCGACCCTCGCCTCGGGTGCTTGGGGTCTCTAGCCGACTGGCCAGGGGAGGGGTGGGAGCAGCGCCAGATGGTCAGGCTTTTTGGAGCACATTTGGGAACTTGTACTGTAGGTGGCAAAAGCCATGAGCAGGTATGACGTTGGCCGGGGAGCCACCTGGGCCTGGACAAGGGAACGCTTTCAGGGCCTGTGCTCCCGACAGCATGGGCCTGGATCCCTGGACTGTTTCCCAGCAGCCTTTCCTGCCTTCTACCCTGAACCCTTCTTTAGGGGAGGTGCACCCTTGCAACCCTGCCCTCTACTCAGGCACCCGTCGCCACTTTCCCGCTTGTCCCTGCCTTGGCCATGCACCCCAACCCCTTGGAGAGGCCCTCACAACTGCCCTGTGTGTGTGGTATGGAGTGGTGATTGTTGGGGTGGAGTGGTCCAGGGTGGTGTCCCAGTGGGTCAAGAATCAGCCTGCCAGGCAGATGGCCTGCATGGGTGCTGCTTCAGATCCTGGCTGCTTCCCCCGCAGGCCAGCTCCCAGCCGATCCTCCTGGGAGAGCAGTGGAGGATGGTGCAGGGCTTTGTGCCCCTGTGCCCCTGTGCCCAGGGGGACACCTGGAGGAAGCTCCTGGTTCCCGGGATTGTCATGGCCCAGCCTCGGCTGGCTCTGGTGCTGGTCCTCGGGGAAGTGAGCCAGCAGATGCAAGAAAGATTGCTCTCTCTCCCTCTCTGTTCCTCTGTGTTTCAAAGCAAATAGCACAGAGGAAGGCTGGCATCACACAGGCAGGCAGTCAGGCAGGAAGAGATAGACACCTGCTGCCCTCCTGGGACGGAGCGTGCTGTGTGCTGTGTGCTGTGTGCTGTGCTCTGTCTCTACTGCTTTTTCCTGTGAATGCAGACCCCGAGGGCGTATGTAGGGCTTCCATAATGGGACTCCTTTGCAACTTGTAAAGAGTGTGCTTGAGAGAGAAGGTCTCTGTGGCTGGGGCTGCTTCCCTTGACTTGGCAGCAGTTAGGAGGAGCGTCCTGCAGTGAGTGCCGGTGGCCACGAGAGGGCAGGCGAAGCTGCCCTTTCTACCCCTGTTTCTCTGAAACTTGAGGAAAAGTAAGTGAAGAGGCTATTTTAGAAAGTATAAATTAAATAGAAACAGTTTTGCCAAGCATTTGGATTAAAGAACAGCTACTAGTAAGTATGTTTCTAGGGCTGCATCTTACTGTCACCCTGGGCCATTCCACAACATTTCATTATGCTTCTCCTACTACCAAACTGAAGCTCATTCTCTCCCTTTCCCTTTATTTTGTTTTGTTTCTAAGTTTTGCTTCTATTCACCATCTGCAATATCGGATCATTTTGGGCCTAGTCGTTATGACAGTCTATCTGGTGGCCATGGTGGGCTCTATCCTACCTCTTACTTTTTACAAGAGAACTTCCCCATCATCTCATTTATTATTTCCGGTAGGCTTAAGAACAATAGTTTTATCATCCTGTTTATGGGTGTGGGATATTGGGTCCAACAACTTGGAGTAACTCATTCACAATCATACAGTCATGAAGTACCAGGGCTGAGCTCGTTGTTCCAGTTTTTTGTTTGTTGGGTTTTTTGGTTTTGTTTTGTTACTCTAAACTTTTGTAGTTGGTGGAAACAGATTGTGTGAACGAAAGCTGCAATCCCTGGAGGTAACCAGACGGAGGAAGGGGGTGTCATGAGTGAGTGCTGTGCAGAGTGATGACATCACGCCAGCTGATACAAACAACCTGCCCATTGGATCTGCATGTCACTTTCCTGTAAGAGCCCACCTGATGTTTGTAACCAAGTGACAGTAAGGGGTGTTAGTGTATGTAAAGGTGGGAGAATGGGGAGGTCTAGTGTCTGGAAAATACCTGCAGGTGATGCCATTAGTTCTTTGTAAAGTGCTGGTCTTAAAATGTGAAACCCAAAAGGAAAAGTTCTTGTGAAGCTTTAGGAAAATTAACAGACACTTGAATACTGGGTACCTTTGGTTACAATCATGTTTGAATTTTTGACCTTGAACTTGATTTGAATAAAGTCCTATTTTGTGAAGATACTAAAAGTTCTGGGGAACTGAATCCCAGGCTTCAACTTCCTTCAACAGTTCCTTTGTCATTTATTAGCTTAAGCTGCCTTTCTGTTTTCAAATATAGGCAGTTCATCTTCTGTATAGATTCCCAATACAGTAGGGATTAAAAGTTGCTCAAAGCTAGGCAGTAAAACTTTCAGCCAAGAAAAAATCAAACGTCTGGATGGCCCAAGGGAGCAACTGACATTTCAGTTTTTTTAAAGATTTATTCCCTGAATATTTCAAGTTTAAACATAGGCTTTGGATCAGTGCAACTTGGGTTCTGTGTCACTTATTCTATATTACCTCAGTATTATATTATGGATTCAATTTCTTGCTCAGTTTTTGGAAATGGAAGACAAATTAAGTTGTCAGGCAGGACTTTAACCTGTAGTTTGCATTTCCTGTTCTTGAATTGTAGTGCTAGAGTCTTCAATGTTATTAATATTTGCTAACCTGAGTAAGGAAGTGAAGTCCCAGGACTGTTTGGAAAACAGGATGAGCTTTAGTTAGGGAGGGTGGGGGTGTGTGAAATGATGGGTTTAATAAGGGAAGTGAATAGGAAGCAGCAACAAGATGGTCATGTTACATTTGTTGAAACCAGAGATTCTGAAAATATAGAAGTCACTTCAGAAAACAAGGACCTTCTAAGTATCATTCTCCTGTCTACTTCTCTTCCCCCCCAAAGTACTAAT
The DNA here is from genome assembly GCF_030435755.1 of Ochotona princeps. Lineage (NCBI taxonomy): Eukaryota > Metazoa > Chordata > Mammalia > Lagomorpha > Ochotonidae > Ochotona > Ochotona princeps. Next base: position 226,619 of record NW_026700184.1, read on the forward strand.
GTTGAAACAATTTTGATTTGATGGTGATACCGTTTATGGAAGGATTGTTTTTTTTCACTGTAGAGGCGAGTCCTGTTTGGATAGAATTTGTACACAGATATAGTGAACATCTTTGGAAGTTATGTCACCAGTGACTGTGTGCTTTAAATCACTTGTGTTATTGTTATGATGATGATGATGATGATGATGATGATCAAGGCAATTGCAAAGCACTTACCCTTGAACATTTACCAAAAGTCTGAGGTTCTATGATATAATGTTGATGGATTGTGTTGTTGAAGAATTAACAAGATGAATGCCCTTTTCCCTACGGTTGTATGTACTTACATCTTAAACTTATTGCTAAAGAAGTAGGTGTCAGAGAGGCTGATTTAATTGTGCTCAGTATTTTGTGACAAACCACGAAAGAAATTCCATTAGTCAAGATATTTGCAGTTCTAATGAAGAGTAAAATCTGATGATTTAATAATGTTGGGATTATCTCATAACTAGTTGTTTAATTAAAGATCAAACATGCTAATGTGATTAGTAGATCTTATTATGAGACCTAATTAGGCCAGGGTTAAGCAAGAACTTCTGGCCCATTATCTCTTTCTGTATAGCTACAAACTACAAATGGTTTCTCTATTTCAGTTGTTACAATAAATGTCTTATGTGCATGAAAAGTATGAAATTCTAATTTTGGTGTCCATCTATAAAACTGTATTGCAGCGTAGTGATGTTTATTCATGTACATTGTCTACAGCTGCTTTCAGTTATAAAGGCAGAATTCTGCAATTGTATGTAATCATACAAAGATCATATAGCCCACAAAGCCTAAAACATTCAGTATTTGTAGAAAAAGCTGACATTTCAGATAAACTGTAGTGTCTTTCACATTTGTCCACTTCTTCACATTTCAACATCCATTATCCTGGTCTAGATCTTAGTTCTATATTGCCAAAATTGTTGCAGAAACCTCACAACTGGTATTCACATTCCTGGTTTTCCTTACCTTATCTTCCTAAAATATGCACACTTAAATATTTAATGATGTCTCCGTATTTACAGAAGAATCTACATAGTTCAACTCAAAGCAAGCGCTTCTTGGGTCACTCTACACTTCAGGGAAGGCTCCACCTGCTTGCTCATTATAGTCTATACTTAGGGTAACCATCTGATTTTTCCAGAAGGGATAAGTAAGTGTGAAAGAGGCTTTATAGTCATTGAATTGAGAAAACAAGTGTAAAGCAGTATTATTCTAGGCACATCGGGATATCTATCTATCTATCTATCTATCTATCTATCTATCTATATAGAATTTCTTTTCCTCTTTGTATAAATATCTACCTGAAACATTTTTCCAAATCCAGTTTATGAAGAGCCATGTCTGTGTAGCTGTACTCATACATAATCTCTTTCTCCCACTGCACACGCACACACACACGCGCACGCACACACACACACACACACACACACACACACACACACACCTATAGTGTACAGCACTAGTTTCTTTGAGACATAATCCTTAGCAAACACCATATTCCTCATGGATCTATATAGCACCATGCCATTTGCAGTATATATTTGATGAATCAATGAAGACTAGATTGTGGAGACTAGTATTTGAAGTATTCAATTTCTGAATCTTCCATTTTAATATGATTAAGTAGTAAGCAAAACTAGGTTTCTGAGGACTGAGGACACATCCTTGAGTGCCAGTATAGAAGTGTAGCAGGATGGATTAAAGTGCAGGTATAAACTTTGGGATCCAGCCTTCCTGAGACTGCATTATGATTCTGTCACTAATAGGCTGTATTACCTTGGGCTAGTTACTTTCTTCTCCTTACCTTCTTGCATCTGTAAAATGTGGGTGATCATAGTAGTTACTTGATGGAATGATGGCTGAATAATCAAGTATTCCAAGAACGCAGTGACTGCTCTATGAAAGTTCACTGCTGGGAGAATCAAGATGGCAGAATAGGGTAAGCACACGTTTAAACAGATGGAGAAACATTTAATTAGGATGAAGCAGAGAGGACACATTCCAGGAAATAGAGAAAAGAACAACAGCAGAGGGATACCTGGAGACTGACAGACACAGGAAAGCAGCAGACACAACGGTGTGGTGTTGCAGTGATGGATACTCCAGTGGCATTCAGCTGACGGCAATCGGAACTCCATCAGCAACCAGGTGGGAAGGGACTTGCACTGGGAACTTGGGAGGTGAACCCAAAGAACTGGCCATCCTGCTGGTCCATTTGATTTGACCAGGAACAGAGACAGAGCAGCAGATCCCAGATGGGCAGTGCGAGAACAGAGTGGATTCATAGCCCAGTCAGCCCCATAGAGCCGAATTGGGCGCCATTTTGCGTAAGGAGACAAAAGCAAGGGAAAGGACTGAGCATAAGTTGAGCTGGGAGTGAACTCGTTTCTTCTTTTTTTTTTTTGCATTTTTTAATTTATTTTTGAAAATTATATTGTTGACAATCTTTACATAGTTAATTACGGTAAAAAGGTTCAGGAGCTATAGGGAGGTGGGTAAGACTATTATGTCCATATTGTTTCCTTCTTGTACCTGAGGTAAAGGGGGTTATTGAGGGAGAAGCCCCTCCCAGTTTCCCACCCTCCCCAAGTCCCGGATGTGGGGCATGCTCTGAGATCCTTGCTCAAGTGGTTTTAATAGTTCATCAGTTATGAATCGCTGCCATTTTCACCACTCAAAGCACGAGGGGGTTGTTGAAGAATCCACTGATCGACATAGTCATAGAGTCTTCATTTGCCCAGTATTTCGCTGGCAACACAGAGCTGAGGTGGTTGATTGACTTGTTCTTTCTTCTGTCTTTTTTTTGGCCAGGGTTCTGAGTCCAGCATTTCGATTGGGGAGAACCCCAAAGAAATTGTGAGGTATTTATAGACCAGATTCTCGTATGTTCTAGCAAGCAAAGGGCCCGGCACAGTCCATCTCCTGGATCAGCTGGTGGTTGCAATTGCTGGGTTGGTTCTGTTTTCAGGCCCAACATAAACTGGGACCAATGGCTGTTGCAGTCCAGCCTGGTTCTGCCCAGCACATACTAGGCCCTCACATATACCAGTGGGAGCTGCAGCCTAGTCAGAGCGACCCACAATAACACCCAGCCACGTGGCTACAGGAGGGGAGGAGGCGGGGCGCGGCGCAGCTTCAGACCCCAGCCTTCCAGGAGGGGATTCCTCTCCCCATGCAGGTGGAGACCACCCCGCACAGGGAGGGGAAGGGGGTGCGGCGTGGCTAGAGACCACAGGAGACGGGGCCACAATCCTCTCTCCAGACCCCAGGAAGCAGGGCCCCGGTCTTCCCCCTGACACCTTGAAAAGGCCCTGGTCCTCTCCAGAACTCTGAGACAGGGCCCTGGTCCTCTCTCTGGAACTGGAGACAGGGCCACGTTCTCTCCTGGACCCAGGAGACTGGACTCCGGTCTTATCCCCGGAACACGGTAGACAGGGTCCTGTCCTCTCTTGGAGCCCGGGCGCCTCAGGTGCGGGGGGTTTCCAGCAGTGGCGGCGACCCTCGGCTGCGGGCCCCGGGGGACTCCAGCAGCTGTGGTGAGGGGAGGGGGCGCTGCACTCCTGGAGAGCCCAGCTGTGCTGCCAGGGGAATGGAAGGGGCACCATGCAGCTGGAGAGCCCAGGTGCAAGGGAAGCGGAGGGGGCGCAGCAGGGCAGGAGACCCTCCCCCACGCCGAGAGGGGATCTCCAGAAGCAGCTGGGACCCTCGCCTGGGGTGCTGGGGTTCTCCAGCAGCAGCGGTGACCCTGGCCGCGGCACCCGAGGGTCTCCAGCAGCAGCAGTGGCGAGGGGAGGTGTGGGGGGCTGCGCGGCTAGAAAGCCCAGGCTGAAGGGAAAGGGAGGGGGCGCGGCATGCCTGCAGCCCCTAGCTGCGCCAGGAGGGGACAAAGCCAATTGTTTTTTGCAGCCCTAGCCAGAGAGCCGACCCCTTGCGGTGCGTCACTGCTAGAGGAGGCAATTCAGAACCAGCACAGCTCCAAACTCAGACACTGCTTTCCCTGGGATTCGCCGGGGTGGGGGGCCGCCAGCTAGAAGCTGGCGGGTGTGGGGGAAGCAAATGTGTCTCAGGCGCGCATCCGCCTGGGATCGTGAAGGATTATCCGCGGGATTATCCGCGGCCGTCCACATGGTCCAGCCAAGGGCACGGACAAGCCTGCTTAGTTGGCTAGCTTTCAGAGCAGCTCTCCAGAGGCAGCGAAGTTCTGCTCACCAACAGGGAAAAAAAAATCCGGAAGGCGGGGGAACAAAGCTTGGTTCATTCTCAACATCGCACGTCCCGGGGACTCTATTGCCCCTTGGCTTTACTCAGAGTTTCTGCTTAAGGTCTCTCTCAGCTGGTCCAGGCGGCAGGGAAGGCACCGGTCTCCTCCTTGGGGGGGGGGGGAGGTTTCGCCCCACCCGCCTTGTCTTTCTTGTCTTTGCTGCCAGACTGTGCTGGGTTCTGCCGCCTCAGCCTTCCCGCGGCTTTTGTGTTGTCTTCCAAAGTTAGATTAACATTCCTGCCTTGAAATTTTTAAAAATATCATTATTTTGGTAAATGTGCTACTTTACATCCATAAGTGGCTTTAAAATAACTCCAGAAAGTCACTTATAATTACCACTGAAAAAGCATGAAAATTAGCTTCCGGTCTTGTGCAAACCTGGTTAGGTTTGTTGGCTCACCCCTTTCAGAGTGTGACTACAGGATACTCACCCTTCAAAAATCAAACTTTCAAAAAAGATTTATTTATTTTTATTGGAAAGTCAGAGATACAGAGAAGAGAGAGGAAGATGTTCTGTCCTATGATTCACTCCGCAAGTGACCACAACTGCTTTCCCAGTTCACAAATAGGGAGCTGGATGGGAGCGGGGCTGCTGGGATTAGAACCATATGGAATCCTGGCACGTTTAAGGCGAGGACTTGAGCCGCTAGGCCACCGCGTTGGGCCCCCAAAATGAAACCTTTTAACGTAAAGAAAACTCAATTTCTAAATGCGTCCTAAGAATCTACTAAAGATGCAAAGCCTCTCCTGTGTATTGTTTGAGAACAGTAAGAGCATCTAATTCTGTGTTGCTATAAAATGTCTGGTAAAAAAAAAAGGAAGCTGATCAAAGTAAAAATGTAATTAATAATAGTTATTGTATTTTACTGTCCCCTGAAAATTTGCATGTATTGCTACTGCAGAGTTCCAAAGAATACATAAAATACATTTTCCCTGAATCATGCCCCCGACCTCATCTGAAAATAATTGATGATAGAGCTGGTGACGTGGCCTCAAGGACTAAGCCACCATCGGCATCATCAACATCCCGTGCAGGTGCTGCTTTGGGTCCAAGCTGCTCTACTTTCAATCCCTCTTCCCACACTAGTAGCTGGGAAAGACAGCCCAAGGATCACACTGAAAGTGTGAGGGGAAGCCTGTGTTGACTAAAGGAGACTCCAGTTGCGTCCTCTATAGCTTTGATGTGGACGCATGTACATGCCACTGCATGAAATAGCACAGCATCTAGTAACAGTGTCTGTTGATTTTTACTCAAGGGGTACTTCCAGTGGAAGCATGATTTTTTAAAAAGAAAAATCATAAAGGAAAAAGAAGGAAGGAAGGAAAGAGAGAGAGAGAAAGAAAACAAACTTTGAGGGTGGGCATGATGGCCCAATTGGCTAATCCTCCAATTGTAAGCACCAGGACACTACTGATTCCTGTCCTGACTGTTCCAACTCCCTTCCAGCTCCCTGCTTGTGGCCTGGGAAAGCCTAGAGGATGGCCGCAGTCCTTGGGACCCTGAACCTACATGGGAGATCTGGAAGAAGCTCCTGGCTTCAAATCAGCTCGGCTCTGCCCTTCGGGGTCATTTTTGGAGTGAACAAACAAATGGAAGATCTTTCTGTCTCTCCTTCTCTCCGTAAATCTGCCTTTCCTATAAAAGTACATTTTTTAAAACTCAAACTGCAGTTTTATTTTTTTGCTACTGTATTCACGTGTCTTTTTTTTCAAACACCCCGTTTCTGCCACTCACGCAGAAGGGCATTTAAGCAAAGCAAAATGAAAATATCTCTATGGTCTCGGGAGCATTGTTGTAATTTTAGGGGCAGGCCTGGTTCTTGGCAGGGAAAGAGTGTAGCTTGGATCCATTCTAATCAGGGCACAAAAATCAGCTCTAAGGGCTTTGACGAGTAGAGAGAATGCTTCACCAGCTCTGGCTTCATAATTCCACGTAGGAGGGAAAGCTTTCACCTAGTTCCTGTTCCAGGGATCACCATTTTCTGCGGGTGCGCCTGTGAGCGCGCGCCCAGGTGTCCCAACCTGAGTGCACTGGTTAGCCAGGCGCGCTTGTGTCTTGATTTCAATCAGAGTTGTTGTAGGTTTCAGCGGCCTGTCCATCAACTAGTATTTCTGGAGAAGCTCTAAATCCAGACACCTGCGACCCAGGGTCCTCCACTCGCCCGACTCATGGGAGGTGGAATGGAGAATAGCGCAGGTGTGCGCGCTCAGGTGAGCGGCGCGCCAGGAGCCAGGGACCAGGGACCAGGGAAGGCCAGCGTCGGGCCCGGAGGAGCACAATGCCGTGGGTGAGTGACCCCAGTGGAACCCGGAGTCCACTGAGCCCCGGTCTCTCGGCCACTAGCCTGGCGGACTGAGGTTTAAGCTGGCGGGGAGGCTCTGAGCTCAGGGGATGGGGCAGCGGGTCCTGTCTGTGGCTTCAAGCTCCTTAGGTTTAGTCTGAGTGTTTGGGCGGCAGCGGAAAGGTGATCTAGTTCCTGGCTACTACAGCGCTCCGGAAGGGGAGGATTCAAGTTAGAAACCTACCAGGCAGACTTTTTCAAGTCCCTGTCTCTGGGTCCAGACCCATGGTCCCAAACGCTGGGACTCCAGAAAACTTTTGCGACTAAGTGAAGACCTCCTAAGGCACCCGTGGTGCGGTTCTGCCCAAGTTGCAACATTCGTTTAATTGGCGTTAATTAGAATACTCCGTTGGTGAAAAAGTCAGTCTGGATTTGGGTCTTTGACTTCATATCCCTTGTTTTCGCGTTCATAAATAGTGGTGATAGAATATGACAAAAGTACACCGTTGGGGAATTTTTTGGTCAAGTTCAAGAAGTAGCACCGTTACCTCTGTCTAGACTTCAAAGTGGACTTTAAAATACTATGTGTCTCACACTTTCCAATTCCATTGTGAGGGTGAAGTGAGCAGGGAACATGGAGTTTTTTAATGTGGTGGTAAGGTGTTGCAAAACCAGGGCTTGTTTCCTAAAAATATATATATATATATATATAGTTCAGACAATTATCAAAGTTTCTGGACATTTCTCTTGTGGTTTGATTCTTGAAATTTTCAGTATGGGAGCCCTTCGGTGTTGTTTAAATTTGTACGGAAAACAGACTCCTGAGTAGAGACCCTTTGTTTAGTTTGTACTTTGCAACCTGACATTTGACAATGGTTGGTTCTAAACAGTTGTGCTTTATCGGCACGATGAAGTTTGGTTTTTTTTTTTTTTTTTTTGTAAACTTGTTCAATTAGGATGCACTTTGCTGGTAATCTTTGTGCTGTATTTGTAAAGTTTTGTTTTGAAATGCTGTTTTACTCTGACCTGAAAGAAGTGGAACGTACAGTTAAAATTTTGTGTTGAGGGAAACAATAGAAGGCTTAAAAAAAACTTTGAAGTGGGATTCTTTGAATGTTTAAGTCTTTTTTTTTGCACAAGCTGCTTTCTTGGTAAAGACTGTTTCTTGTTCTTTGTGTGGGTAAGTTCCAGCCCCTTCCCTGTTCCCCAGGGGCCATCAGCACAATGGTCCTTCAGTTCTCAAGCCAGAAGCAGAGAAATCTATCCTTTCCTGAATCTCCCCCATCCAGTGTATCCACGCTTCTGGTCAGTTTTCACCGTCAGCCACCTTGAGCGCCCTAGGCTGCAGGATCCTGTGCCTTAGTGCTGTGCTGGATGTAAGCAGCCAGAAATGAACCAAGCTCAAGCAGTGCTTGCCCACATGATTGTGGCAGAGTCAGGGAGGCAGGTTCCCAGCCAAGAGGAATTAGGTGTCAGAATGGGAAAGCTTTGGAGATGCAAGGAGGCACTGGCTTCCTTTACAACAGGTAGCCCTGGAAGATCTACCTGACAAGCTGAGATGGGGAGGAATCAGTCACAGGGAAAGGGGCAGGGAGACTGCAGCCTGGCCTTGGAACAGTTGTGCTGGGAAGGGCTTGGCTTATCCGAGGACTCAGCAGCAAGGGAAGGTTGACCTAGAAGTCAGCCAGAGATCAGACCACGCAGAGACCTGCAGATGACAGCCAAAGGTTTAGGTTGATTCTGAGAGGAGGGACAGCCATGGTAGGGTTTTCAGCAGGCAGGACTGGGGCTGCCAGGTAGAGGATAGGAGTCGCAGGATAGGAGGTAGAGGATGAGAGTAGGAGGCCCCGCTGGGTGCTCTCCGGAGGTTTGACCTCAGCTCCAGGCATCCTTTAGAGGTGATAGTTAAGAATGTTACACAAGTGTATGTACTTAAAACAGGTCTTGGATAATGTTTAGTTAGAAAACAAATCAATCTCAAAATGGCCAATTTGTGAATTCATCAGCTTCCATTGTTTGTAATGGAATTTTAATTTTTTTCTACTAGGATCATTTGTGTGACTTTATGAGCATTTTAGGGTTATAAGATTGCCAGCATTGCTAAGAATTTTCACCTGTAGGATCACATGTTTCCAGTCAAGTGGGTCTCCAACTTTAGGGTGTGTCAGCATCACAGCACAGGCTCTCTGCTGCCTTTGAGTATTAACAAGCCGAGAAACTTCGATCACTTGTTACATGATTGCCTCCTATTCAACATTGTTCCATGCTGACCTCTATTTCACATTGAATTATTACAGATAATATGAACTAGAGATACTATAGAATGTTCTGGGGTAAGGAGCAATTTGCACACTGTTGCCTTTCCAGCTTCAGTCACTCATTACCGATGCATTTGATGGTAATAGATTTCAGAAAATCAAAGAATACTTTGAACAGAAAGAGAGCCATTCCTCCCAAAAATACAGTCGTCTGCTCTTACAAAAGCTCAATAGCTCCATCAATAAGGCAAGTATGCTTTGCTTTCTGGTGTGCCCAAAGTACCTGCATTGAACTGCCGACGTGAGTGGTGACGCAGTGTGGTCTCCTGCCTAGGAGCTGGATGATCATGCCTTTGGGCATATCTCCCTGCTGCTCACTTGTGTTAGGCAGTTCTTCATGGATGGTCCTGAAGAAGATGAGCCTTTACTAATTCAGCAGGGACTGATCCCAAAGATAAGTGTCACCTTGTCACTGCTTGAAGCTCTGGGTAACCTGAAGGATTAGGGTGGGTTTAGTTGTGTTATATTATTCTGTACCATGGAGACCAAATCAGAGAAGAAATCAGTATCCCCACTTTGCCACATCTGTATCCCCACTTTGCCACATCTGTATCCCCTCTTTGCCACATCTGTATCCCCACTTTGCTACATCTGTATTCAACAAATATATGGTGGGGAGGGAGATGGAATGGTGACAAAAAACAGTTTTTGATGGGGAGAGCTGGAGTGGTAACCAAGGTATTTTATTTTTAAAAAAAGATTTTTTAAAATAGTGGTAATATAAGTGAAAAGAATGAGAAAAATATTTAATTACTCTTTGTATTGGTCTGACTACAAGTGTTTGGATGCAACAAATAACTCAAAGTTTTTTGAATTACATAAATTGTATGCCTTTGTTCTTTCATACGTGTGTCTTTATTGGTGTTAACCTGTCCGCATCTTCCCCAGTAAATGGATGATTTCATTAACGCACTTTTTTAGTGTTTGGTCAGTGTGATATCTATGACCCAAGGAAATTATAATTATGTGCCAGTCTCTGATAACAAGTAATAAAATTGCATGATGGTAAAAAAAAAAAAAAGATTTTTTTTATTGCAAAGATTTACAGAGAGAAGGAAAGACAGAAAGATCTTCCATCCGATGGTTCGCTCCCCAAGTGGCCATAATGACCAGAGCTAAGCTGATCCGAAGCCAGGAGCCAGGAACTTCTTCTGGGTCTCCCACGCAGGTGCAAGGTCCCAAGGCTTTGGGCTGTTCTGTACTGCTTTCCCAGGCCACAAGCAGGGAGCTAATGGGAAGTGGAGCAGTCAGGATACCACTCGGCACCCTTATGGGATCCTGGCGGTTGCAAGGCCAGGATGTAACCACTGAGCTATCACACTGTGCCGAACCGAGGTATTTTAAAGTATAGCTTCATGGGATAGTGGACAGTGCTTGCCACCTTCTGTAATGCCAAGCACGGGCACCAATTTGCTCGACTTCCAATCCAGCTACCTGCTAATGTGTTTGGGTAAAGCAGCAGAAGATGCCCAAGTACTTGGGCCACTGCACCCCATGTGGGAAACCAGGATGCAGTTCTAGCTTTGCCAGCACAGCAGCTTTCTGGGGGTTGGGGGAGGGGAGAGAAGCAAGGAGAAGGAGCTATTTTCTCAGAGAGAGAGAGAGCTGTCCATGTGTGTGTGTGTGTGTGTGTCCCTGCTTCTGTTACTCTTTCAAATCTTTTTTTTTTTTTTTTTTTAAGAACTGACCTCCCTCAGTTGAGGTCACTTCTTGAGGGGAGGTCCTGGGGTAAGTTGGATCACATTAACATACCAAAGGATGGAATTTTAATCATGAATTTAAGGATGGAGAAAATAGAGTTTCAGAAGACAGATGATTCAATTCTTTTGATTTTTGGACATCATCGCACCAAAAATGTTTCTCTGAGCTTTGAATTAAACATACCATTTTGTTTCCTTTAACTCACTAAAGGACTCAGTAATATTTGTTATAGACAGTGGATGATTTGGAACATAATTATGTTTCTTGCTGTTGGGATACCACTTGCATTTCTAAATTTTAATATTTATTGCAAAGGTGAGGAGGTTGCAGACCATTGTGGACTTTTGATTAGGATGGAGAGGGTTGGGTTTGGGGGGCAGTGGGATGGCTGAGAAAAATGTTCCTGCCTTCCCTCCTCTGTCCACAGGGGAAGAGGGTTGGAAGAGTAGAGAGAGAAGGTGTGCCACTCCTTGCCAGGCTACAGTGGTGCCAAGGGATGGAGATGGTTGTTGGCTGTCTCCTTAGGGACCCTGACGGGGGTGCGGGGAGAGAGAATGTCCTGAGGGAGTTATTTCTCTTGGCTTCTGGCACCAGAGGTGAGAAATTCTAAGGTCTCTTGGCTGCCCGCATCTACCTCAGTGTGCCCACAGACTTAGGCATTCATGCATTTGGAAGGCAAAGTGCCAGAGGGGACACAAAGAAAGATGTTTCATCTGTTGATTGATACCACTGTAGCCAGCGCTGGACCAGGGCAAAAGCAGGAGCTGGGAATCCCTGCTGGGTCTCCCAAGCAGGTGGCACTTGGTCCATCCTCTGCTGCTTTCCCAGGTGTAGTAACAGGGAGACAGAGGAAGCAGAACAGTTGGGATGCCAGCACCACAGGTAGTGGCTTAACCCAGTGTGCCACAACTCTAGGCCCCCAGGTGATTGAATCTAAAGTGAAGGTTTTTCTGATGTAAATGCAGGAAATGTCTCAGACCTTGCCTATGTTACAGTCACCAGTCACGTGGAGAGAGTTAACCATTGCCTGGGCTCTGTCACCAGCAATTTTGATTTCCTGGGTCTGGGATCAGGGAATTTTCAGATAGTGCCAGCTTGTCCCAGTTCCCATTGAGGCTTGTTTGTGATGTTCAGCAGGGTGCTTGATTCTGAAATGCAGTGTTCAAGGCTCTGTAAGGAGCTGTTTATCCAAACTCCTGCTCAGCAAGAGCCGTTTTCTCTTCTGACCTGTCTCAGCAAAAAATGGTCTTCAGATGGCCTTTGCTTTATTGAGTAAATATATTCTAGGAAGGTGACAGAAGTTTTGTTTGTTTTTTCTGACTTACTGATATTTTTGTTGGAAATGGAGATTTGCAGAGAGAAGGACAGCTGGAGACCCAGAAGCAGCTCCTGGTTTCCAAATGGCTCAGTTTCTGCTGTTGGGGCCATTTGGGGAGTGAACCCACAGTTGGAAGATTTTTCTTTCTGTCTCTCCTTCTCTCCATGTCTGCCTTTTTAATAAAAATAAGTCTTTTTTTAAAGTTTGTTATAAATTATTCCCATCCTAGCAACTTAATATGAAATAGAATATATATTTCTATGAAAAGCCAAACCTTGTTTTAGCCAGCTGTGTTTGACATAAGAAAGGTAGCCAGGCATGGGCCCATCGAGTGCCATCAGGGTGGCACTGGGTGGAGCCGTTCCCAGTTCTGCATCTCCGTTGACAGGTTGCTTTCTGCACGTTTGCCCCTGTGTTGGGAAGATCCGTTGAGCTCAGTCCTGTCTTGCCAGTCCCTTCTGGAGCTTTCTGGCATCCATCCTGGCTAAGTCTTCAATTCCTGCTGAGAACCTGAGAGCTTAGGAGGCTCCTGGAGGTTTCTGGCTCCATCATGAGTCTTCCGCATGGCAGATGTGAGAGCCAGGCCTACCTGAACATGTGCAGGGAAGAGGAGCTTTAGTCCCATTCTGGTCGCCTGAGAAAATCTCCTAGAGAATTTTCATTGACTAGGCTGCAATTATTCAGTCCTGTGTGGTTCCATCTGCCTTTTCTGTCTTGGGTACATAGTTTCCTGGTTTGAGAGGATGACAGGATTTCTGACCATGGAAGACCTGGTCTCAGATGTATCTCTGATCAGTGCGACAGAAGACTTCCTGGACACTGCTATGGTAAGGCTCTGGGGAACTTCACGATGCATGCCCCCTTGGAAGTGGACAGGAATAGCAAACCTTCATCCAGGTCTCTTCCACGGGTACAGGAGCCCAAGCACCTGGGCCATCCTTTGCTGCTTTCCCAGGCGCATTTGCAGGGAGCTGAATCAGAAGTGGAGCAGCCAGGACTCAGAACAGCTGCCATCCAGGAGGCCACTCTGTAGTTGGTGGGGGAGCATGCTACACCACAGTGCTGGCCCCTCGAGGTTATTTTCAAAGCCTGAATTTCTGTAAGATGTGCACTTCATTAAAAGACTTTATTATCAGAGTATCATTTAAAGAATAACTGTACATCAACACACATGTCCGTGTTAAAAGAAAAATGGCTTATTTACATATGTACAAATAGCCACTTGCTCATTGCATTCAGGAGGCTGAGGTTCACGTAAGCTTTCTCGAAAGTTCTTTAAGGGCACCCTCTGCCTATGAGGGCACCCTCTACTAACATGAACGTTAGTTTAGAATGCTGCTTTAGAATAATAGCTGAAACCTTTCTTTTTATTAGGTTATTTCCAGATGCAGTAGAAAAGGTAAGTCTATTATTAGCTACCAATTGGCTACCTATTTTAATTAATATTACAATACAGAGACTATTGAAAGTGGGGTTAAATATATTTGAATTTATTGAGAAAGCATATGATAGCGCTGAAATACATTTTGTTGTGAAAACCTGTTTATTTGCCTGGTTGTGTTTGTAGTTGCTGCTGTCGCTAAATGGCTGCTAAGCTTTGTTCAAGTCGTGAAAAACCAGGTTGGTCATTGCACACCAGCAGCATGGTCAGTGCTGTGGTTCCCACTGAGGCAGCAGCGGGGGCTGGTAGGTCCTGAGAGGATGGATTGGGAAGTTTGGCCATCTCAGCTCTCCTGTTTCTGGGTAATCTCTTTGGCATGTGGCCACTGAAGTGCCATCTGCCACAAAGCCCTCCTCATGCCACCACAGTTACTCAAACCTAGAGGCAGACCAAGAGGAAAACCAGGCCAGTGTAGCTGTTGCTGACTTGACCTGAATTTGCTTTGGCTGCTTTCCTCCTTTAAGAGTATAAAGGTAAGGATTCTAGAAAAGGAAACTGGGGACTAGGTGGTTGATTTTTTTTTTCCAACGTGGCTCACAGAAAAGACGATTTTGATACTTTCAGTTATTATGAACTCCAAGGTATATTTAAAACCTTGGACCATTTCAGAAACTGGTGACCTCTTGCAACAGATACATTCTTTTTGTGTGATACACCTTTTTGATTTTCATGTTCAAGAGTGATTATTGACGATGTCTGGTCACGGGGGATTTCAGACTTGTTACCAGCTGTGCTGTGTTTGTCAGAGGTCTTCATCATCTGTCAGTGGACTCCACATATCTTCAAGTTAGGGTTTTTTTTGTGAACTTCATAAATGATAATTGTGGTCTTTAAAAATTGGCAGAAAAAGTATTTTCCATTGTGTATTTGGACATTTGTAGCCCCAATATTCATGTAAAGAGACTTGGAGTGAGTGGACAGTTGGAGAATGAACCAACTGATGAGAGCACTTTCACACTGCTGCTATCTGCTTCTCTGTCAGACTAAACCCTTGCACAATCTTAATTTTTATTGTAATACACAAATGTAAGAAGCTTATGGAAATAACAGGAAATTGTGGGGCCAGTGTAGTGGCTCAACACACTAACCCTTCACCTGTAAGCACCAAATTCCCATGCGGGCACTGTCCCAGCTGTTCCATTTCCTATTTAGCTCCTTATTTATGCCCTGGAAAAGCAACAGTTGATGGCCCAAAGCCTTAGTATCCTGCACCTACATGAGAGACCTGCTAGAAGCTCTTGGCTCCGTATTGGATTAGCTCAGGCTCTTGTGGCTTTTTGGAAGGTAAACCAGTAGATGGAGAGACAGAGTGAAAGATCTTCCTTCTCTCTGTAAATCTGCCTTTCCAATGGAAAAAATATATACGTATATATTTAAAAGCCAGAAGCTAGGAGATTCTTCTGGGTCTTCCATGTGAATGCAGAGTCCCAAGGCTTTGGGCCATTCTCTGCTGCTTTCCCTGGCCATAAGCAGAGAGCTGGATGGGAAGTGGAGTAGCCAGCACATGAACCAATGCGTATATGGGATGCTGGCAATTGGAGGTAGAGGATTAGGCAGTTGAGCCATAGCACTGGCCTCAAAATAAGTATTTTGGAAAAACAAAAGGAAACTAGGGAGAATCAAGATGGCAGAATAGGGTAAGGACATGTTTAAACAGAGAAATGTTAGCCGATGTTAAGCAGAGAGGACACATTCCAGGAAATAAGAGAAGGCAGAATGACAGCAGAGGAGCACCTGGAGAGTGACAGACACAGGAAAGCAGCATATACAACAGTGTGGTGTGGCAGTGACTGATACCCCAGCAGCACTCAGCCAGCGGTGACCTGAACTGCACCTGCAGTGAGAACTCAACTGGCAACAAGGTGGGAAGGGGCGTTTCCCCAGAGCTCAGGAGGTGAACCCAAAGAACTGCCTGTCTGCTGATCTGTTGGATTTCACCAGGAGCAGAAATAGAGTGGCAGATTCCAGACAGGCAGTGCAGGAACAACATGGACTTCAGGGCCTAGTCTGCCTGCTAGAGCCAAAGCAGGCAGCATTTTGTATAGGAAGGCAAAGGCTGTGATAGGACAGCACTGTGCATGCACTGATCTGGGATGAACTCATTCTGGCTCAGTGAACTGCAACAATGTGGCATCCTACAGGTTCCACCCAAGACAGGTCTGCTTAGAACTCAGTCCTGACTACCAGCAGATCAAGAACTCTAGTAGTGGGCTCGGCAGCGTGGCCTAGTGGCTAAGGTCCTTGCCTTGATCCCATATGGCCGCTGGTTCTAATCCTGGCAGCTCCACTTCCTCTCTATCTCTCCTCCTCTCAGTATATCTGACTTTGTAATAAAAATAAAATAAATCTTTAAAAAAAAAAAAAAAAAGAACTCTAGTAGTGACACATCAGGCACAAATCTGAACAGTGTGGAAAAACTTTACAACTGCAGTGACAACAGTGAGCTGCGCATGTGCAGAGCTGGGAGAGAACTCACTGAGCTCAGTGCATTGCACGGGTCCCACAGGAAAATAATACCAACTATGGCATATGGGTCAAAACAGGTCTGTGTGGCCCACAGACCTAACAGCCAATAGGCTCCAGCAAGATTAGTACCACCATCAACCTAGCTATATAGGACACCTGGTATCTCCTTAATCCTAGGACCTGCTCCAACTGGAAGTGGAAGAAAGGTTGTACAGACAATGATGCAGCCTCAGCACAGTATCACAGAAGGTGGAGAGTGGTGAGCCAGGAGCTGGGGCTGTCTAGACCATGGTAGATGTCTAACATGAGAACCCAGACTTGGAACTTGATGGAAAAAGTGGCCCAAATAACTGCAAACAAAGAGATGTGTGCCAACCACAATAAATAAAATCAAATTGCAGACCTGTGGGTGACAGAGTGTAGAAACCTGTCCCAAGGAAGCACAAGTACAGTGACCAATGGTAAAAGAGGAGCCACAGTCACAATGAATATTACTGAATACTCTCCTGTAAAGGAGCAAAACCCTTAGCCAACCTCAGAGTTCACTGAGGAACATATCGAGAAAATGGGGAACACAAAATTCAAAACACTTGTTATGAAACTTCTTATCAACAACAAGAATCATGTAATACTTTAATAGTTTGAGGAATTTAAGGAATATGTCACACTGGAAATGAATCAAATGAAAGCTGATATGTCAGAAATGAAAAATACAGTGGAGTGAATAAAAAGTACAGTGGAGAGTCTCCAAAATAGAATGAAGGAGGCAGAAGAAAGATTCTCAGAATTGGAAGATATTTCTTGTCACCAGGAGGAAACAAGCAAAAAGCTGGAATCAGAGCTGGGTCAAGCTAAAAAAATATTTAAGAACTGAAAGACACTATTGAAAGGTCAAGTATAAGCGTTATGCGATTCCCAGAAGGTGCAGAAAGAGAAGTTGGGTTTAAAAATGTATTTATTGGGGCCCGGTGACACGGCCTAGTGGCTAAAGTCCTCACCTTGAAAGTCCCGGGATTCCATTTGGGCGCCGGTTCTAATCCTGGCAGCTCCACTTCCCATCCAGCTCCCTGCTTGTGGCCTGGGAAAGCAGTTGAGGACGGCCGAAGGCTTTGGGACCCTGCACCTGTGTGGGAGACCTGGAGGAGGTTCCTGGTTCCTGGCATCGGATCAGCATGCACTGGCCGTTGCGGCGCACTTGGGGAGTGAAACATCGGACGGAAGATCTTCCTCTCTGTCTCTCCTCCTCTCTGTATATCTGACTTTGTAATAAAATAAATAAATCTTTAAAAAATGTATTTAATGAAATAATCAGGGAAAATTTCCCTAATCTAGAGAAAGAATTGGGAAACAACATCCTGGAGGGACACAGAACTCCCAGCAGGCTTGACCAAAAGTGATCTTCACCATGACACATGATAATCAAGCTCTCTTCAATCAAACATAAGGAAAAGACCCTTAAATGTGCACATGAACAAATCAACTGACATATAAAGGAATGCCAATTAAATTCACAGGAGACCTCTCACAGGAAACTCTGCAGGCCAGAAGAGAATGGAGTGACATATTCCAGATTCTAAAAGCAAAAAATAGTTAGCCCAGGATTACCCAGCAAAACTTTCTGTTGTCTTTGCAAATGAAATACAGTTCTTCCACAGTAAAAAGAATATACCTCTTTCAAAACTGCCCTACAAAGGGTACTTAAAGATGGTCTCTTGACAGAGAAGAGAAACAGCACCCACCAAAATCAAAGGCAAATGTGAAGAACATCTCAGTAAAACAACAACAGTAGACTAAATTAATGAACAACCCATTGCTAAAATAACAGAATCAAATTACCACCTATTCATATTAACCCTGAATGTGAATGGCTTAAACGCATCAATCGAACGTCATAGATTAGCAGACTGGATTATAGAAACAAAACCCATCTATTTGTTGCTTGCAGAAGACATATCACCAACAAAGATTAACAGAAACTATATCTCATGGATTTTGATTTTTTTTAAAATTCCATCTCTTCAAAACACTTTTTCTTTCCCCTCATTAAATTCTTCAATGACTTATAGATCATACGATAGCATCATTTTGTTAAGGAATATTCTTGATTTTCTTTCTCTTCAACACATTGGTCATTCAGTAGCGTGTTATTTAACTTCATAGCATTGTAAATTCCTATTTCTTCCTGTTGATTTTGTATTGTGGCTTTTCATTTAAGCAGATGTATAGTAACTGTAATGGAGACTGTCTTATCCAGATGTGAGGATGTATTGCAGTATGCATCTCTACTTCCAAAGATGGACTCCCAATGAAACTGTTTACTGTATCTTGACAATAGGATGTGGGACTCTCTGCCATTGTCCATGCCCGCAACGATGGACATATGACTGTTTATGAGGAACTGTGCTATAGTAATAATATAGTAGAACTTGTGGGAGGAGGGAATTTGGGGAGGGAGTAAGGGAAGTCCTAGGGCCTATGGAACTGTATCAGAAAATGATAACAATAATAGTAGTAATGATAAATGAAACTGTACAAGGAACTGCACATTCTTAGTTGGTGTAGAAATCAGAAATCAGTTTTGCTTTAGGTATGATGACAGGGAAGAGTCATACTGCTTGTTCCGTTTTCCTTTGTGGATATCTGCATGATTCATACATATGTGGCCTGGAACTTTTAAATTTATTTGAGTGGTAGAGTTACACACACCAGGGATGGGAGAGAGATCAATTGATTTTCCATGTCCCAAAATGACTGCAACAGCTATGTTTGGGCCAGGATAAAGTCGGGAGTCTGGGATTTCCTCCTGCTCCCCACACGGGTAGCAGGACCTCAAGCACTTGGGCCAGCATCTGCTGTCTTCCTAGGTACATTAGCAGGGAGCTGGATCAGAGGCGAAAGAGCCGGGACTAGAACTGGCAAGCTGTTATGAATGCTGGTCTCACAAGGGACCACATAACTCGCTGTACCAGTGCTCACCCAAGAGGTTTGCTGATTTGAAAGGCAGAGTGACACCTCTTCCATCTGCTGGTTCATTCCCCCATGGTCTCAACTGCCGGGGCTGTTAGCATGGAGCTGGACTGGAAACAGAGTGGCTGGGATTCCAACGGGCATTCCAATATGGACCTGAGGTGCCAGGGCTTAGCTGCTGTGCCACAACACCTGCTGGTAGTGGCTTTAACACAGACTTGATCTTGTCTCATGGCCAGACCTCATCATTCCATGGCTTTTGTAGATTTGCCTTTCCATGTCATTTGGGAGTCATTTCCTTGGTCATTGTTGGCATCTTATTTTTCCCCTGCCGTTCTTTCCACTGCATCTGTGTTGCTGTTTTGTACTGAGCCTGCACCTGCAGAGTTTGCTGTGGTGTTTCCTGCTTCTGTGTAAGCTGCTGCCTTGTGTGCTGGCTCTGCTGCCATCCTCCTCCTCTTGCTTGTGCTGAATCTGCTGCGGCTTCTCTTCCTCCTGCTACAGCTGCTGTGCAGCGCTGTTTCTGTTACTGCTGCTGCCTCACCTGCTTTGGTCTCTGCTTTCCTGGTGCCTCTTCTGTGTTTTTTCCCCCTGCTGCTGTTGCCCCTACATTTGTCAGTTTCTCTTCCTCTCCTTCCTCCTCCTGCCCAGATAGGAGAGGCAGAGCTATCTGCCATCTGTTGATTCACTCCCAAAACTTCCAGGACAGCTGGGGCTTGGTCTCCCTGGAGGGCAACAGCAACTCAGTTACCCTGACTGCCTCCCACAGACTGCATGGCAAGGAGTTGAGACCAAGTGCTGTAGGACACGGACACCGTAACCACTAGCTCCCCTAATTCTTTTTGGCACACATTTGATTCTTGTAAAATATGCTTTCAGGGAAAATGCAGATGTTGGATTCCTTCATCCTCAGTTTAGGATTCCTGGTGACAAAAGGAGGATCAGCCATTCGCTTCAGCAGGAGGTGAGTTAAGAAACTAGACAACAAGTGCTCCAGCAGCTTCCAAGAAACTTACGCATGGGTCTCTGTTTTCTTTCTTTCTTGTGAATGCCTTCCCCAATTCTGAGAAGGCCGTGAGGACTTTGAACTTCATTTTGCAAGCTGTACCTCGGGAAGAGAGAAAAAGCCTCCCCTTGTCAGAAAGCATATGTCATCTTAAGTGGCTTTAGCCTCAAGTACATGGTGTTGTTAAGAGCAACTCTCTTGTGGTGGTGTTGGTTCAGCCTTTCTTCTCACGGATGAGTGCAATCATTCGTGGTTTCTGTGAAGGCTCAGTGCATCTGCCGTGTGTGCTAGATAACGCGGGAGGACCGAGGAAGAGGCAGACTGACTGTGTTCTTGTTTCTTTATGGGTTGTTTGGATTTTTTTAATAGATTTTATTGTTATTGGGAAGCCGGATATACAGAGAGGAGGAGAGACAGAGAGGAAGATCTTCCATCCAATGATTCACTCCCCAAGTGAGCCACAACGGCTGGTGCACACCGATCCGATGCCGGGAACCAGGAACCTCTTCCGGGTCTCCCACGCAGGTGCAAGGTCCCAAAGCCTTCGGCCGTCCTCGACTGCTTTCCCAGGCCACAAGCAGGGAGCTGGATGGGAAGTGCAGCTGCTGGGATTAGAACCGGCGCCCAAATGGGATCCCGTGACTTTCAAGGCGAGGACTTTAGCCGCTAGGCCGTGTCACCGGGCCCAGGTTGTTTGGATTTTAAAAGGCAAGGTGAAATGCTTTATTTGACCATCCGTGATTTTTTTCCTTTTGTGTATGTGTGCTCACTCAGTAACTGGGAAGGATGTTGACAGTGCAAGTCCTGGGGCCAGACTTCTTGGCTTCCAATCCTACCTTTGCCACTTCCGTGGGTGGAGTGCAGCTTGAACATTGTCCTTCATGCTGCTTACCTATAGACTGGGGTTGGCAGTAACTTCCCAGTGAAGTTCTTGTGAAGGTCAAGTGAGACAGTCTTACAGTGGCCAGTATGATGCTTTGTGGAGAGCATGGACTCTTAGGTTACCAGCTGTTCGCCACCCCAACAGGCCGTGGAGTTTGCATTGCTTTGAAGTGGTGGAATTTTGGGTGACCTCACTATGCCTGCATAGTCATTGCAGCATGAAATTTGGAAGTAAGGATGTCATGTGTGACTGTAGAAAGAGCAAATTTAGCACAATATTGTGAAATGTGATTTTAAATGGCTGACAGTGGCAGTCCAACATTTATTGGCTGGGCAGCTGTTACTGGTGAGTTTACCATAGTGTACAGGTGGTGACCAATGATCATCAATGCATTGATGTCATGTTTAACCATGTCACTCATCATTTCTGCACTGGACTTCTTCTAAAAAACAAACAAAAACACCTTTTTTTTTTTTTCATTTGACACAGTGAAATCACTATCTTCAATGTGTTTAGAGTTAATATTGATGTTCTGATATCTAATATGTTGAGATTGGAAGATCTCATGTTTTCTGATGTTTTCTCAATTTTCAAATCACAATCCTATGGTCATGCTGCCTTCTTATCTGTGTGTTCAGGAAAGTCTGGAATGTTCTGGACTTTCAGGCACAAGTGAGACCTGCAAGTGTAAAATGAAGTGGTGCTGTTTTAGGGCTGTTTGTTGAGTAGCAACAGATCAATCCACGTATGAGAAACTAGGCTATCACAAGATGTTGCAATAAATCTCTTCTTTAAAATGGGAGTTACTGTAACATGGAAGAAAGATTAGTGTCACAGTTGTTAAACTTGACTTGAAATTCTTGATTATATACAGGTACTTTAAAAGCTTGTGGAAAATGGAATTTAAAAATAGAATGTGTTTTGTTGTGAAAACCTGGAAATTCCATGCATGAATTTTCTTAGAGATTAATTTGTTTATTTGAAAGTTACATAGAAAGAAACACACACACACACACCTCTTCCATCCACTGATTTCTCTTCCCACATGGCCACAACAGCTAGGACTGGGCCAGGCTGAAGCCAAGAGCCAGAAGCTTCTTCCAGATCTCCCACATACATAGCAGGGGCCCAGGCACTTGCGGCATCTTCTGCTACTTTCCCCAGACGATCAGTAGGGAGCTGGAGGTTAAGTGGAGCAACTGAGACATGAACGGGTGCCCATAAGGATGCTATACTGCCAGCAATGGTCTTTACCCACAGTACCAGAGCACCGTTTCCACAGATTTTTGTAACAGGCACTTTTTTGCAAACTTTAAAAAAAATATACATTTTTTGAAAGATTAATCAGTGTTCCATCTGCTAATTTATTCCCAAAGTTTGCAATGACCAGGGCTGGAATTTTGGTTTGCTACAAGAGTAGCAGGGGCCCAAGTCATTGGGTCACTTTCTGCTGCTCTGCTAGGCGCTTTAGCAGGAAGCTCGATTGGAAGTGGGGCAGCTAGGACTCAACCTGGTGTCACAGGTAGCAGCTTAACCTGCTGTGTCATAATGCCAGCCCTGCTTCTGGTGAACTTTTTAGACAACTTTCCATATGCAAGAATCTGTTTTTGCAGCCAAGTAAACCTACCCTTTAGTTCTGTTTTCCACCAACTTTTAGGAGTAACCTCATCCAGTGAGAGACTGTGTTCGTTACAGTTTTGACATTACAGTCAGTGAGGGGAATTTGAAGTCATTTCAAACGTACAGATTGATTTTAAAAATATTGTCAGCATGATACACTTGATGTAACTTTGCCACTTGATGTTCCTGTCAGTAAATGTGCTTGATTTAAATGTTTCAGGAAAGACTTTGCAAGGACCATCATAACTGTGGGTGGTAAGAATGTAAATATTTACTATATTAAATATTGGGCCCTGGAGGGGATTTTCTAAGCATTTGGGACCCAGGGAGAAGGAAGGATGAATCATGGTCAAACTCTGAAAAGAGGTATTGAGATTTGATTTTCAATTTATTTTGAGAGGTACAGACCGAACACTGTAAAGAATAATTAGGAATTGCATATTTATTCACCATGCAATTTTGTTAAATTTTAGTATGTTGGCACATCTACCGTAAATACTCTTTTTGAAAACAAATGGAGTCAAAATGAAGAAGAGTGCCCTGTGTCCTTGTTCCCAGGCTATTTCATTTCTCCTTGACTCACAGTTTCCATGTCTAAGCAACTTTTTCTAAATTTTCTATTTTCATAAGTGCTGAAAATTTTATTTTTTAAATTTAAATTTTAAAAATTAGTTAAAAACACAATTTTAAAAAATGCTTGAGAGACAGAGACAGAGAGCTCCCATCCACCAGTTTATTCCTCAAGTGCCCACCTCAGCCAGAGCTGGGAAACAGAAACCCAGTCTGGGTCTCCTGTGTGTGTGTGGCCGGGACCTCGTCCGTTGAACCATCACCTCCTGCCTCCCAGGGTTGCGTTAGTTGGAAGTTGGAATCAGGAGCAGAGTTGGAATACAAACCAAAACACTGCAAATCAGATATGGGTATCCCAACAGTGACTTAACCAGGCCAGGTACCTTGGCCCTTAATGTATATAAGTACCGTGCTATGGAAAGTATTTTGCGCTATGCAGTTTTAGAGTCCATTGTGAATATCATAAGTGACCTTAGAATTGTATTTTTTAAACAAATATTTTATGGCTATTTTGATGAACTTTCTTTGAATTAAAAAAATATTTATTTTTTTTAATTTGAAAGGCAGATTTTGGGCCTGGTGCCATGGCCTAGTGGCTAAAGTCCTCACCTTGAGCGCACTGGGATCCCATATGGTCTTGGGTTCTAATCCCAGCAGCCCTGCTTCCCATGCAGCTCCCTGCTTGTGGCCTGGGAAAGCAGTCAAGGATGGCTTCTGCTAGAGACCCAGAAGAGGTTCCTGGCTCCTGGCTTTGGATCAGCACCGCACCGGTCGTTGTGGCTCACTTGGGGAGTGAATCACCGGATGGAAGATTTTCCGCTCTGTCTCTCCTCCTCTCTCTATATATCAAACTTTGCAATAAAAATAAATAAAAATTAAAAAGCATAGATTTTTATAGAGGGAAGGAGAGACAGATCTTCCATCCACTTGTTGCAACAGCTGGAGCTGAGCTGATCTTGAGTTAGGAGCCAGGAAGGACTTCCGGGTCTCCCACGTGGGTGCAGGGTCCCAAGGATTGGGCCATCCTCCACTGCTTTCCCAGGCCATAAACAGGAAGCTGGATCGGAAGTGGAACAGCCAGGAAATGAATCAGTGCCCATGTGGGATGCCAGTGGCAGCAGGCAGAGGATTAGCCAGTGTTGCCATTGTGCCAGCCCTTTCCTTTAAAAATTTTAAATGTATCTAACATAAAACCACAAATAGTATTCATTTATATGTTGTTGACATCTTTTAGATTTCTCTCCCAGGATTTGTCAGTTGCAGCTTGCCTGGGGGTCCCACCCCAGGATACGTTCTGCTGTTAGTTCGTGTGGCATGAAGCGACCAAGATGGAACTTGTCAGAACAAGCACCGTCTCTGGGACTCCTTTGTTGTGTCGTTTGTCCAGAGTGACCCATGTCTGCTGGGTGTTCATGTCCAGATTACGACCAGCAGGTTGCAGCTTCCGAAACCTTGTGTAGGTTGACAACTAGAACAGCGAGGGAGGAACTTGCCAAGCAGTGGTTTGAGGATAACGTCATTGCGGAAGCTTTCAAAGACATTAAGGATCAAGAATTTGAGATGGTGAGAGTTCTGCCCTAACAGTGAACAGTTGCGAAGTCTCCCCTGAGTTCTTGGCAATGAGTTGGGCTTAGGGAGGAATTTTTTCCTTCCATTTATATGATTTCACTGAAATTGTTAAACTCCCTGTTTTCCAAGGAAAGGGATCCATCAATACAAACAGGGATGGTACAGACTAAAGACAAAGTTATTTTCATGGATCAAGCAAAAAATGTTTTGTTTTCAATGAGGAGAGCAATTGTAAATGGACATGTAGGGCCCAGTACGGTAACCTAGTGGTTAAATCCTTGGCTTGAAAGCGCCAGGATCCCATATGGGCACTGGTTAGTGTCCCAGCTACTCCACTTCTCATCCAGCTTCCTGCTTATGGCCTGGGAAAGCAGTCAAGGATGGTCCAAAGCCTTGGAACCCTGCACCAATGTGGGAGACCTGAAGGAAACTCCTGGCTCTTGGTTTTTGATTGACTCAGCTCCGGCCATTGGGACCACTTGATGAGTGAATCAGTGGATGGAAAATCTTTCTCTCTGTCGCTTCTCTCGTATATCTACCTTTCCAATAATAAATAAATAAATAAATAAATAAATAAATAAATAAAAATAGTAACAGTAAATGGACTTGTAGGGGGATGGGGAACTGGAGAAGTAGTGACAGGCTCCCATGGGTGGTGACAGGCTCCCATGGGTGGGGCTAGCTCTGGTGGCCAAGTCGTGTTGGGTGGTTGTGTTGAGCTGTCCACCCACCATCTGTATGTAGAGGAAGGGTTATTTTCAGGGTCTTCTCTATACTTCTGGCTCACCTTGATTTTGCCTTTGAGTGGCACAGAAGTAGCTCATGGCTTTTGTGTGTATCTGTCTCCAGTCTCACATGGCTAACACATATCCTCTTCTCTTTAAAAAAAAAAAAAACAAAAAACAAAACACCTAAAGCTGCTGCTTTTAGTATAAGGCAAAACCTTAGTAACAGCATCTAGACTAAAAGTACCCTTCTGGGCAAAAGCTACACAACCAGAGTTTTCTCCTTTTAAGATTTATTTATTTTTATTGGAAATGCACGTCAGATTTTACAGAGAAGTGGAGAAACAGAACAATCTTCCGTCTGATGGCTCAGGCCCCAAGTGGCCACAGTGGCTGGAGTTGAGCCGATCCAAAGTCAGAAGCCTGGAGCTTCTTCCAGGTCTCCAGTGTGAATGCAGGTCTCGAGGCTTCGGGTCATCCTCCACTGCTTTTCAGGCCCCAGGCAGAGAGCTGGATGGGAGGAAAGTGGAGCATGTGGAACATGAACCAGCGCTCATATGGGATCCCTGTGCTGGGAAGGTCAAGTTTTAGCCATGGAGCCATCACTCTGAGCCTCAGGATTTTCTAACATCTAAATGTTTCTATTTTCTCAGGCTCTGAGCCCATTGCCAGGATTCCCTGTGGTCTAGGTGGAGATGTTGACGTCATGTCAGGGCTATCCCAAGCTTGCCTTTGAGTTCCAGCTACCTGATTTAGAGAAATAGAAAGGTCCTGCACTCCCGTGGGCTTCTGGCATGAATTTCTTCTGTTTCACTGGCACATTTGCTGTGAAAGGGAAGAAAATACAGAATCCGTTAATTATCTAGCTTCTGAAATTGTCTCCCCTGGAGGCACCCAGCTCTTAGTTGGGCCACTCATCCTTGAAAGGCTCACCCTGCTGGGGTCTGGCAGGAAGTGCTGATTCTCTTGTTGCTTCTTCTGGCTCAGTAACATACAAATGTGCAAATAACTTCTGGAACTCCCAAGTATTCCTCAGTTTTCACCCTCACAGTCAGAGGAAGGGAGTCTGCTTGTGGCCTGAGCCTCTTTCTTGTGGCAAAGAATAGTTAAGATGATCCCGAACCCTTATGCAGCATCATGATGTTACTGGATGTAGTTGGGCAGGAGCCCATACTGACCTGTATGTGCTGGTCAGGGTAGTATTAAATAAGATATATACATATATTTTTAATGAAAACATTTGACTTGTTTTGTAGGATAGTCGCTGTTTTCTCAATCTCCTGAATGACAGACTTGGTGACCGAAAGAGGTAAGACAGCTTCTTCAGCATGGTTCCCTTGCTTCTCGGTGTCCTGGCGATGTCGGCTGTGTTTACAGCTTGTCTGGGATCTGTGAGTGTCTTTCAAAATGAGCTCTGTTGGTCTTTAGCACACTTGTTTGGTTTGGGACATTTCTGATACAGTACTCTCCAGTAAGTCCGAAGATTTTTAAGAGGAGTGGTTGTTACATACATGAGCTCATCAGAGATAAGTGTGTTATGAACAGTTGAGTTTCTTCTTCTTTTTTTTTAAGATTTATTTTATTTTTATTACAAAGTCAGATATACTGAGAGGAGGAGAGATAGAGACAAAGTGGAGCTGCCAGGATTAGAACCAGCGGCCATATGGGACCAAGGCGAGGACCTTAGCCACTAGGCCACACTGCCAAGCCCAACAGTTGAGTTTCTGGTGTGAACATATTTGCTAATTTCTTTCTTTGAGAATTCTGCCAAGTGCTTTGGTGGAGGTATAGAGAATCACTAAATGTAATTCAGAGTCTACCAGGTGGGCATTTAAAAACTGTTTATGCATCCCATTTGTACATTTGAACCCCCCCACACACTGTACCAAGAAACTCAACAGCATATCCTAGTTATAAATATTCTTGTGTCTGTGGGTTGTGGCTGGGATAATCCAAGTTTCACATTGTAACTGTGATGGTCTCTTCCAGGGTTTATTCATTTCCATGTATTGCTGTATTCACCGATGGACGTGAGGTAGGTTTGTCCTGCCTGGGGGTTGGGAGGGTGCTGGATGGTGAAACCCAGTTCTGTTCAATTTTGCTGTCATTCTCAAGAGACTTTTTGAAAAGAATACTAACATCTCCAAGTAGCTTCAACTCTGAGACCATGCTTGAGGGCTCCATGGTTACTCCTGACAAAAAGGGGTCTTGGGGGTGCATAATGTACCCATGAAGCCAGCTGCTTGTTTCATTTTACCCTCCTGAAGGGAAAGATTATACAGGAAGCAAGAGGTGGTACCCTCGCCTCTTTTCTTCCAGTTGAACTTTCCTCTTCTTTCTCCAACAACAGGGGCCACACTCTTTCCTTTCTCTCTGTCTTCATAGAGTACAGGCTGTGCAAGTACAGACACCTGACAAAGGATGTGCCAGGACAGCTCAGGATGTTATGGGCACACGGACAGCACTTTCATCCTTCCTTTGTAAGATCAGATTCTTTTCACCCTCCTCTTTGGTTTCTAGACAAACACAGGGTCCTTCCTGTCACAGTGCTCACGAACCCATCATCTCAGTGTCAGGATGAGACCTGAGAGTTTGGTCCCTTGGCGCAGCCTTCAGGGTGTTCGCATGCACTGTGTCCTTGGTTTGGGTCCAGCATGCCTTCCTGGGACTGTAGACCCAGGCTTGCTGGCGCATTCCTTCTGTCTAGAGCAGATTCTTGGAGTCTCAGTCCTGTACCCAAAGTCTGTCTATTTTATTTCCCCTTAGGTTACTGTGAGAATTCTGTTCTTTGTGGATTTTCTTTGCAATTTTCCAACAGCTTCTATCAGGGCCCTTGAACTTCACCTTATCCTAGCTTCTAGAACATGTATGGTGGGCTAATACCTTCGTCTAACTCTGTGGCTATTAAAAACTAGGCGCCCATGGTGGTGCCCATGTCCAAGAAGTACTATCTTCTGGGAAAGTAGTGAGTCTGTAGTCTGTGTCCCATAGGTGGGCACAAAAGCTGTACATTGTCAGCCCTCTCTGTCTGCAGGCTGGCAGCCACGGGTTCAGCCCACTGCAGATGGAGTGTTATAGGTTGTTGCTAATATGTCCTATATAGTTAGACATTGCAATGATGGTTGCATCTAGGTTGAGTGTGTACTGATTTTTGCCTCATCATTATTTTCTTAAAAATACAGTATTTACTTAGTGTTTACATTGTCATAGGAACTATAAATAATCTAGAGATGGCTTAAAGTATGATAGAAGGTTATATAACTAAATAGTTATATAGTTTATATATATATTATATATATAGTTTGTTTATTTTAAAGCTGCATTGAGAAATGGAGAGACTGAGATAGATCTTCATCAGCAGATTCACTTCCCAGATGGCCTCAGGGGCCTCAGTGGCTAGAGTTGGGCAAGGCTGAAGTCAGGGGAGGAGAGAGCTCTCCCATTTGGATGGGTCACCCGCTGCTACTTTCCCCATACCATTAGAAGGGAGCTGGGTCAGAAGTGGAGTAGCCGGGACAAACCGATGCCCATGTGGATGGCAGCATCACAGACGGTAGCTTTGCCCACTGTGCCACAATGACAATTCCAAGTGCCGTTTTATTTAAGGAACTTCAATGTCCACAGATTTTAGGTTCTGAAGGGACATCAGAACCAATCCCTGGGGGCTATCGAAGGGCAGCTGTTAAATGCTTCTTGAGGTTTGTCTGGGAGGCAGTAGAGACACTATATTAGTGCTGGGTATGGAGAAGTACCGCGGGACCTTGGGAGGCAGAGGCCAAGACTGTTTCTATATCATCGTAATCTCTGAATCATCATCAGAACCAAGTGGTGGGTATGCAGGCAGCATGGCTCAGCTAAAGTCCCTGAGCCTCAGGAGTGAGGTTGTAAAGATGGATGGAAACCTGATGTACTGAATACATCTGCTCTTCGACAAAATCTGCAAAAAGCCAAATCCTACCTCAAGTGAAAATAATTGCCAGACTAGCAGTAGATCCTCTTCTAGGCGTAAAGTGATGTGCTGCAGGCTGCTGTCCACGTCTTCTTTTTGAAAGGAAGCTCCCTGTATTTGAAAGGCACAGAGAGGGAGACACCTGCTGTCCCCTTCCACCCCACACACATACTCTCTGTGTCTCATCTGCTGATTCACTACCCAAATGGCCACAACAGCCAGGGCTGGGTCAGGCTACAGTCAGAAGTTGGCAGTTCCATCCTGGTCTCCCATGTAGTTAACAGGGGCCTAGGCCCTAGGTTTTTGTCTGCTTTCAACAGCAGGAAGCTGGATTGGAAGTGGAGCAGTCAAGCACTCTGATTGGGATGCTTGGGTCCCAATCAGAGATTTACCTTGTTTTTACACAAGTTTTTCCAAGTGCAAGACAGAGTCCAGGATGGGGTCCTAGGGACCCCATTTGTTATCACCTTCATGGCAAGACCCGAAAACACCAGTAAACTGCCACATGTTGTTGTGGGTGCCTGAGGCAGAGCCCTGGAACTCATGGAGGAGACATGGAGACACTGTCAGTTGACAAAGAATCCACAGCAGAAAGAGGAGCAAAAGACATCAGCTGCTGTGACTCGAAAGGGAATGTCCACCTGGCCGCAGAGACACCCCTTAGGGCAGAGGGCAACTAGGAGAGCTCCTGAGAGCCCCAGCAATCCTAGCTAGGGGAGGGATCTGCAGTCACACAGACACCAAGTCCTGCCAGCAGAGCCACATGGGACCTCTGCCCTAGAGGAGGAACTGCATCTCCCTCTGCTCTTGAGACACATTTTCGTATTATCTTGTAGAAAGGCATCACTAACAGAGTTCTTGCCACTCTAGGAGGATAAAGGCCCTGGCAAATCCTTGAGCCTGGGCTGCACAGACATCCCAGTAAAATAGCACAAACGGTGATGCCCTAGACTCCAGCCCCCAAAGTGTGCTGTGCTACCAGGGACATGTGTCTGAGAACAACAGGGGGATGAACTCCCAAGACTTTAGAGGTAAGACCACCTGCCCAAGCAGAACGAGGACCCATTCCACCTCCACACTCTTCTTCCCCCTGCGGTGGCACATGGCACTGTGGGGAAGTCTGCTTTCCCATTGAAATTGGGGCATGTACTACTATGACTGTTCTCTACCCTCCAGCGCTTTGATTGGTACAAAGAGCCATACAGTCCTTGAGGACTCTTGGCCAACACTCCTGCAACCCCGGGCCACCACTGGGGCCTACCTACCTCCTGGAACTGACGTGAGAACCCCATAGCCCTGTAGCCATTGATGACAGTGGAAGGAGTTAGGGGAATCCATACCTCAGCATCCAGCTGGAACTGAAAAGTCAATGAACTGGTACCCAATGATGCATCTGCAGGAAGCAGATTACCTTTAGTAATCAAAGAGACAGGCAAGATGGCAGAATAGGGTAAGGACATGTTTAAACAGATGGAGAATCAGTAGCCAGGGTAAAGAAGATAGGCCACAATCCCGGGTAATAGGAGAGGACAGGCCAATGGCAGAGACACCTGGAGATCCATAGACATGGGGAAGCAGCAGAGACGATGGAGCAGTGGTTGGCACCAGTGATTGAAGCTCCACTGGCAGCCAGTTGGAAGGCAAGTTCACCAGGAACTCAAGAGGAGAACTCAGGCATAGAACTACCCATCCTGCTGATTTGCTTGATCCGACCACAAGCAGAAGCAGAGTGACAGAGCCCAGGCAAGAAGGTACAGGAACAGGGTCGCTTTCATGGCTCAGACATGTACCAGAGCCACATGGAGTATGATTTTGTGTTCTGAGGAAAAGGCTTTGGGGTGGAGGAACAACAGCTGTGCAGTTGCTGAGCCAGGAGGGAATTCACTCTGCACTCAACACATTGCACTGGTCCCTCAGGGAAATGGTACCAACTTGGCATCCTACAGGTTCTACTCAAGATAAGTCAAGGTGGCCTTCAGGCCCAATAGCCAGGAGGCCCAGAACTCTCATCAGGCGCCATTTTGTGTACTAAGGTAAAGGTTGTGGGGCAGAAGGAACTGTAGTGAGCTGCACAGGCACACAGCCGGGAAAGAACTCACTTCTGGCTCAGTGCATTGCGCTGGTATCACAGAGAAAATTGCACCAACTTTGCATCTTACAGGTTCCAACCAAAATAGGTCCAGGTGGCCCTCAGGCCAACAGCTTCCAGCAAGACTAGCATCCAGTGATGTAGGACAGCTGGTGTCTCCCTAATGCCAGGCATTGCTTGAGCCAGGAGTGGGAGAAAGATTATACAGGATATGGCAAATGGTGCAGCACAGCACAGGATCACATGGGGTTGAAAGTGGTGAGCCAGGAGTTGGGGCCATGGAGACCATGGTAAAAGCCTAAAACAAGAGTCCAGGACCGATACTTGCTGTAGAGAGTGGCACAAGTGACTGCAAACAAAGAACCAAATACCAAACTCAATTAGTAAACTCCATCTGTAGTTCAGTGGGCTACACAGTTTAGAAACGGGCCCTAAGGAGAGGAATCTTCCATCCAGAATAGCAATGACCAAGAGCGAAAGAGGAGACAGACACAGTGAATATTACTGCTGCTTCCCCTGCAAAGGAACAAAAGCCTTTGTTGATCTCAGAGTTAACTGAGGAATACATCAAGAAAATGGGGGATAAAGAATTTTAAAAACGTGTTATGAAGCTTCTTAATGAGAAGCACATACAGGAATTGAATGAATTTAAGAACTATAGGTCACACAGGAAATAGCAATACTGAGACAAAGTCAAGCCGAATTATTTGAAATGAACACGATGGAGCAAGTTAGAAGTTCAGTGGAAAGCCTCAGTGATAGAATGAACAAGGCAGAAGAAAGAATCTCAGATTTGGAAGACATTTCCTCCAAAATGGGGAAATACTTGAAAAGCTGGAAGAGGAGCTGAGTCAAGCTAAGGAAAGTATTCAAGAATTAGGTGGCACTATTAAATGACCGAATATAAGACCTATGGGAGTTCCAGAAGGCACAGAAAGAGAGGCTGCGTTTAAAAATATATTCAATAAAATAAGGGAAAAATTCCCTAATTTGGAGAAAGAATTGGGAAACAACATTCAGAAGAAGAACAGAATTCCCAGGGGGTTGACAAAAAGCAATCTTTGCCATGACACATGATTATCAAGCTTTCTTCAGTTGAACACAGGGAAAAGATACTTAAATATGCATGTGAAAAAGATAGTAACATTAAAAGGATCTCCAATCAGACTTCCTACTGACCTCTCAAACTCTACAGGCCAGAAGAGAGTGAAGTGACATATTCCAGTTTTTAAAGGGGATAAATTATCAACCCAGAATAACTTATCCAGCAAAGTTTTCCTTTGTCTTTGAAATCAAGTTAAATTCTTCCACAGTAAAGATAAGCTCAAAGAATTTGCCTCTTTCAGACCTGCCCTACAAATGATGCTTAAAGATGTTCTCTTTATAGAGAAAAGGAATAACACCTACCAAAACCAGAGGCAAATGTGAAGAACATCCCAGTAAAATAACAACAGAAGAGTAAATCAAATAATGAACAACCGTTGCTGAAATGACAGGATTGAGTTACCACCCATTCATATTAACTCTGCATGTAAATGGCTTAAACCCAACAATCAAATGTCATAGATTAGTAGACTGGATTAAAAAAACAAAATCCATCTATTTGTTCCCTACAGGAGAAACATCTCACTAAAAAAGGCAGAAACAAAGTGAAAGAAAAAGATATTCCAGGTAATGGAAAAAAGAGTTGATGTAGCAATTTTTCTTCATTTTTTAAAAGATTTATTTTCACTGGAAAGGCATATTTACAGAGAGAAGGAGAGACAGAAAGATCTTCCATCTGCTGATTCACTCTCCAAGTGGCCACAATGGTCAGAGCTGCACCAATCTGAAGCCAGGAACCAGGAGCTTCTTCCAGGTCTCCCAATAGGGTACAGGCTCCCCAGGCTTTGGGCCGTCCTCAATTACTTCCTCAGGCCACAAGCAGGGAGCTTGATGGGAAGTGGGGCTGCCTGGATGTGAACCAGTGCCATTATGGGATCCCAGTATGTGCAAGGTGAGGACATTAGACACTAGACTACCATGCCAGGCCCTGCTGTAGGCATCCTTATGTTAGATAAGATAAACTTTGACGTGAAAAAATAACCAAAGAGATGAGAAAGGACACCACATAGTGATCAGAGATTGTGTTTTCAGCAGGAAGAGATCACCTTACTTGTTTCTTAGCATGTTTTTATTTTCAACTCTAATTTGACTTGGTTTTTCTCTCTTATTTTTCTTTGCTAGTCTGGCTTAGAATTTGTTTTGCTCATCTTCTTAAAAAGTGGGTCTTTCTTGTTGCTATTTGTAGTTTTTTAGTTTTAATTCCGTTATTTTTGCTGTGATTATCATTTCATGCTTTTCACTTTTTCTCATTAAGTCCTTGAGATGCATTATTAGATCATTTATTTGAGATGCTTCTGTTTTTTTGTAAGCACCTGATGTTATACGTATCTTAGTACTGTTTTTGCTACATCTCATGGGTTTTGATTTTTTTGTTTTCATTTCTTCAAGTTTTTTTTTTTCCTTAGTAATTTTCTCAGTGACACATAGGGCATACAGTAGCATTATTTGCTTCAAAAGGTTTTGATTTTTGTTTCTTCAGTGACACATTGGACATTCAGTATCACGTTATTTAACTCCATGTTGTAAATTTTCTGTTTTTCTTCCTGTTGATTTTGTTTTGTGGCATCGCATTTAAGGGGATGTACAGTAACTGTGTAATGGAGATTATGATACGTAGATGTGAAGATACAATGCAGTGTGCATCTCTACTTCCAAACCACAGACAGACTTCCATTGAAATTGTGTTATATATATATATATGAAACTGATATATATACATATATATATGCAATAGGATGCTGGACTCTTTGTCATTGCCCATACCTACAATGTCGGGATATGCTTAAATGGTGGAATGATGGACTTATGACTGCTTATGAAGGACTGAACTATTGTAATAATATAAGGGAAATCAGTTGGGCCAAAGGGCTTTAAGGAGAGGGAACATGAAATTTCAGAGTCTGTGGAACTGCATCATAAAATAATCATTTAAAAAATATGAAAATGCCAAAGAGACACTGGATTCATCAGATATGCAAGTGTCAACAGAGGGGTGAAGGAGAGAATGATGCATCCGCTGGCACATGGTAATGTTCTAGTAGTGTCAAACGCCAAAGAAAAGGAGGTTGAGGGAATAAATATTTGATTCAAAACTTTCAGGGGAGTGACTATAGGGATAGTCAGAGGTTCAAGAGGTACAGAGAGTTTACTGAAATGAGGCGGACAATGCAGGGTACGAATGAGATTTCACAAAAAGATGTTTGAAAAGGAACCAGACTAAAATCTGGGACATAGAATTCTCAATAAAGTAATGAAAGCCTGAACAACAGACTGGATCAAGCAGAGGAAGAATGCCAAAGGTCTTATTTCAGACAAAATGACTTTAGTAAGACAAAACTGTGATTAAGAACTGATTTAGTAGTGGTATATGAGAACGGCTAAAAAATGTAAAACAATTGCAGCAGTTGCTTCATTATTCTTCCTAATCAGCAGACAGAAAAACATGGCAGAAACCTACAAGGTGTGCTTTGGTGGAAAAATTACATTTGGCGATAGCCTCATTTGGTAAACTTGTCCATCTGGACATGTTTCTTGTTTGGAGAAAGTAACTGAGGG
This sequence comes from Ochotona princeps, assembly GCF_030435755.1. NCBI lineage: Eukaryota > Metazoa > Chordata > Mammalia > Lagomorpha > Ochotonidae > Ochotona > Ochotona princeps. Next base: position 261,472 of record NW_026700184.1, read on the forward strand.
GGCTGGCGTTGTGGTTCAGCATCAAGCCACTGAGTAACCCTAACCCTGCAACACTGTCCTTTTGTGGCAGTGCCGGTGTGCATTCTGGCTGTCCTGGTTCTGTCCAGCTCCCTGTGGATGTGTGTGGGAAAGCAGCGGGAGGTAGCCTGAGTGTGTGGCCCTTGCCGTCCATGTAGAAGGCTCAGAAGGAGTTCTAGGCTCTTGGCTTGGCTTCTGCTTGCTTTCGCCCTGAACATGGTAGTCATTTAACCAGCAGATGGAAAATCGTTCAAAGAAATAGAAGTAAAGTCTTTAAAAAATTTATTTACATCTGTATTTGAATCATTTCCTGGAGTTGTACAGTATTTTTGTTTTAGTCTTTGTTAACACTGTTGTGGTTACATGTATTTTCATAAATCAGGCACACATTAAATTGACTTAATAATACCTCAGACTGTTTATAAAAGAATTTAAGGATTACAGCAATCTCAAGGTTTTTTTTTTTTATTATTTACTACAAAGTGTATCTCACTGGTTTAGCTGTTCGTTGACCTTGGAACTTACAATAAAGATATATTTAAAATAACGAAAAAATATGAAATAGGCTTCTAATTAGATAACCTTTGCTAAAAGCTACTGTCAGCAAAATTATAATGATAACTATTGTGTTTATTCAGACAATAAATTATGTAAACCAGTGTTTTATTATAGATAAAATTACAAGATGGAGTCTTTTGGCACACTTAAATGTCCATGAGATATGTTAAGATAGCAATTTTTCTTGGAACTAGGTAGAGAAAATTGTTATCTTTCCATTTTGCATAAATGAGTTAAGTAATTAAGGCAAGTTGCATAATGTTAGAATAGTATTATTTTATGAAAAGTTCAAATTCTTTAATGGTTAGATTTTACATGACCATTTAATGTGGATATTCTGTTCAATTCATGCTGAAATTCTCTTTCAGATGAGAAAACCTGCAGATGAAAAAATAGAGAAATTTTGGATTGATTTCAACCTTGGAAGTCAGAGTGTGACATTTTATATAAACAATGTGGAGGTAATGATGTTCATTTCCCTGTGAGATCCGAATGCTTCTGGATTGTTCTCTGTATGTGTCATGTGCTTGTGAATTTCACAAATTTATTTTCCTTCTAAGAGTACTCTGTGGGATCCAGTAAGATTGTTCAAGGAAGCAGTGGTCCATTTCTGCGTAACAGGTAAGATGATAATTGTTCATGCCACATGTACTTTTGTTTATGTTTTCTGTGGGCAGTTCTGTCAGTAAAAAGCTGGGTTAGTTCTAAAGAAGATTGTGTGCGTGCCTTGAGATAGAGGCAAGGTGCCCAGTACGGTGGGGGGATTATAGATGTGTGGACCACCTTTTGGAGCTTCCCTTCTATTTCATTGGTCTATGTGTCAGTTGTGTGTCTTCAAGCATGGTGTTGTGATGCCTCTGGGTTGGTTTTTATTGTTTAACATTTCTTTAATTGTTTGGGATCTTTTGTGTTTTCATAGGAGTTTCTGGGCTACTGTATTGTTCCAGATCTGAGAAGAATGCCCTTTGCATTTTTATTGGGATCACAAATTGTTTTGGGTGGTGTGAGCATTTTGATGATATTCTGACAAATCCCTAAACATGGGGGGGATTTTTCCATTTTTTGCATGTGTGTTTTTCTATTCCTTTCATTAACATTTAAAAATTTTTCATTATAGAGATCTTTTGTATCCTTGGTTAAATATATCCCAAGGTATTTGTTTATTTTATTTATTGTTTGGCAGCTCTTGGGAATGGGGCTGATCTTAAGAGTTCGTTCTCAACCATGGTTGGTGTGTAAGAATGGAATTAGTTTGGTTTGGTGTCCTGACACTTTGCCAAAGTCTCTTGAGTTGCAACAGTCTTAGAATCTTTGGTTCCACTATATGAAGAACCATGTCACCTGCAAACAGGGATGATTCAGCTTCCTTCTCTCCAATTTGTATCCCTTTGATTTCTTTTTCTTGTCTAGTAGCTCTAGATAGAGTTTCCAGGTTCGTGTGGAATAGCAATGGGGAGCGTGGGCGACCGTGTCTGGTTCTGGATCCTAGTGGGAATGCTTCTACTTTTCTCCATTCAATATAATACTGGCTGTGAGATTTGCCTATGTTGCCTTCATTGTTTATAAGTGTGTTCCTTCTATATACAATATTTTGGGGGAATTTTTCATCATGAAAGTATGTTTTATTTTTCATTCATTTATTTAAAAGCATTAGAGAGAGAAAGAAAGAGAACTTCCATCTTTTGATTTACTCCCTAACTGGGAACAGAGATTGAGGCTGGGCCAGTCTGAAACCAAGAGCCAGGAGTTTTCTCTCTGTGTCCCTTGTGGATGCAGGGGTCCAGAGATTCCTCTGTTTTCCCAAATGCATAACCAGGAAGCTGGATCAGAAGTGGAACAGCCAGAAGCCTCTACAGGATGCTGGTGCTGCAGGCAGGGGCTAAACTCACTACGCCAGCATCCTGTCCCCAAAAGGATGTACTTTACCAAATGCTTTCTCTCTATTCATTTAAATAACCATGTGGCTTTTTATCATTTTGTTGGTGTGATATGTCATTTTCATTGATTTGCATATGTTGAAAACTGTCCCTGCATCTTTGGGATAAATGCTGCTTGGTCTGAATGGATGATTTTTAAAATTTAATTTATGGAGAATCAAGATGGCCGAATAGGGTAAGGACATGTTTAAACAGACGGAGAACTGTTAGCCAGTGTGGAGTAGAGAGGGCCAAGGAGGCCACAGGGAATTGGATGTCCTCGGAGGCCGAGTACTCTGAGGTCACCCACCCCTAACCGGAGCTCCCGCAGGGGATGGAAGAAGTCCAAACACTACCGCGCAGAAACCAACGTCATCGGAATGACAACCAGAAGCCCTGAGCGGTCCGCAGAAACAGAAGAACAATAAACGTCCCTCGGGACCAGGGAGGAGAGCTTTCTCTGGACCGAGCCTGGCTCCACCTCTGGACCCCCACCCTCCCTTGCAATGACCATCAGGATCGCTCCGAAAACCCCTCACAGCAAACAAACAATCATACAAACTAAAAAAAAACCTAAAATAAATAGACAAACAACAAAAAGTAGAGCTTGAAATCCGACAGGAAAGAGCTGGCATGGATTGGCTAATGCCTCGCTGGGTAGGACACAAAGATTAGTCACTCCTTACCATGGTGTTGGGGACTTTCCTGCACACCCCCCCCCAAAAAAAAAAAAATGTTCTGCACCTTAACCGCTGACAAATGTCTTGTTAGAGTTACAAGCCAGTCTAGATTATCCTAAAATCTGCCAAGATCAGTAAAATTAGACTTCAACACAACAAATGGCTAAATACTAAAATGAAATAGACACGAGACAGCTGAATGGTACCTTATAGCCATTTTAAGGTATATAGCAGCTGGTCCTGTATATGAACTAAAATTGAAATGTCAATGAGCTAATCATAGGTTGTGGTTAAGAACTTGCTTCTTTTTTGTTTTGTTTTGTTTTGTTTTGTTTTGTTTTGTTTTGTTTTTTTTAACATACTGGTTACGCAAAACCTTGTCAATTCCATAATGTTACAAATTGCTGTTAATGTTATATTGAGACTCTTAATTGACTGGGATGATATTCTACCAGCTCTGACTTTGGACCAGAAATGGTCTCCCCAACAAACTGTTCAACCCATCTGGACAATGAGTAGCTGGACTCTATGCTGGGTATATGTTTGCAAGGAAAGAATCTTGATGGAATTTGAACTGTAATACTGCATCAAGGTGGAGGAATCCACCAGGGGGGAGGGGTGTGGGGAGGGGTGGGGGGATTCCCAGAGCATATGAAACTGTCACATAATGCATAATAATTAATAAAAAAATTAAAAAAAAAAAAAAAAAAAAAAAAAAAAAAGACGGAGAACTGTTAGCCAGTGTGGAGTAGAGAGGGCACATTCCAGGACATAGGAGAGAACAGAACAATAGCAGAGGGGTACCTGGAGACTGACAGACACAAGGAAAGCAGCGGACACAATGGTGTGGTGTTGCAGTGACTGATACCCCAATGGCAATCAGCCAGCAGCAGTCTTAACTCCACTGGTAGCTGGAACTCTGCCAGCAACAGGTGGGAAGGGCATTCACCCAGAGCTCAGGAGATGACCCCAGACAAAGAACTGCCTATCCTGCTGGTCTGTTTCTTTTGACCAGGAGCAGAGACAGAGCAGCAGGTCCCAGATGGGCAGTGTGGGAAAAGGGTAGATTTCCATAGCCCAGTCTGCCACCTAGAGCCAAATCAGGTGCCATTTTGTATAGGGAGGCAAAGGTTATGATAGGACAGCACTGCGCATGTATGGGTTTGGGAGTGAACTCATTTCTGGCTCAGTGAACTGCCTCCTGACACCTTGTCATGGAACATGGTGATTCTAGCTGTGCTCTAGCCATGCCTACACAGGCATCATTAGCGGTGTGCAGGTGTCACTGGTGGTGTGCAGCCAGCAGCTACCTGTTCTTTCTCCTCATTGTGCCAAGGAGTCTGTTCATTCTACTTTCCACCAAGAATTTCTTTCAAGCAGTCCACTGGGACTATCATTCTTTCTTTGTTTTGTGGTATCTAGTAGATTCTGCCTCTTTGTCTTGTATCTCCAAGTATTCATGTCAAATAAAAACTGTTGTTAATTTGTTTAACCAGTTCCAGCCAAAATATCGTATATCAAAATGATTGAGATGGTGTGCCCTTTCTGGTCCCAATTAATCCCAGTCTGCTGTCTGAGTTACTCTTGCTGCATCCCCACCTTACTGGTTGCATTTTGGTCTTCCACTGCGATGGACAGGGTCGATCTAGACCTGTATGCTTCTGTTGGCTTCCTCTCCAGTTTCCTCAGTTTGTGGCTGTGCAGGCTCTCTGCTGCACTTCACTCGCTTCTTTCTTGTGGGCCACCTCTAATGTGCGCTCACTGCAGTTCAGCAAAGAGCTGTCATCTAATTCAGAGGCTGAAGTCTAACAGCAGGCTTCTCTCAACTCTGGCTCCATTCTTTTCTGTAAGAGGAACCTAAGAGTAGGCATTTGTCTTGGTGGTTAGCAAATCCATGTCCTGCACTGGCATGCTCGGGTGCCCAGCCCAACTGGTTCGTGCTGATGTGGAGCCTGGAGCACAGTGGTGGTAGTTCGGGTGCTGGTTCCTGGCTTCTGCCCTTGGCCTCAAGCCAGGGCTGTGATGAGTTTTTGGAGAGAGAAACAATGATTGGGAGCAATGTTTCTGTGTCTCTCTGTGACCCTGTCTCTTAAATAATTTTCTTAAAAGAAAAGAGTGTGTTGAAATGGAGGTGAATTATTACTGTTTGGATATTGGGAAAGCTGAATTTCAATGTGAATTTTAGCAGCAACTAAGATTTCAAAGAGATATTGAATGGATATTGTGTTTAGTGGATTTGAAAGTAAAATGCTTGTTGCAGATGATCCCCCTATAAAAACAAAGTGCTCCTTAAAAAGTTGATTGGCTTGCAGAAAGCAGAACCTGCCTCCATTTCCTTGTTGCTGCACTATGCTGGTTCATGGTTTTCCAAGGTCAGCCCCACAAACGTGTGTGACAAGTGTGTACATAAATATACATGCATATTTAGTAAAGCAGTATCAGAAACCTGTTATAATATGATTTATTTTCATCTTATTATCATGGAAAGATCTGGTTTACAAATACCCCCCTGAGGTCATTTAAAACGATGACATTTGAAAATAAAACCTGTCTCTGTGTTGACACGCATTCTTGCCCCTTTTCATTGCCAGAAACGGAGATGATGAAGATACTCCTCATCCGCCTGCAGCAGCCTATTGTCATCAGCAGGGAAGAGGTGATGAAGGTAGAAATCCACTTTGATGTACAGCTTGCCATCGCACAGGCAGCCACTCGAGCACTGGGACAGGACAAACAGGACCAGGATTAATTCTCGCTGATGATTCGAAACTCTTTTCCCAGCTCTTTCATTTCCTCATTGGCATTGGAGGATGTGAACGTTGGCTGAAAATGCCATGGTCTCCTGAGTGTCTCTTGAAGAGTCAAGTGTCCTAATCCCATTTCTCCCTTTTTGTGTGTCAGTGTCTCCGTGGTGTGGAACACTGACCCTCTCTGTGTGCCTCCAAATAATCTACTCCATTTACTGTGCACCATGGGAAATTTGACTGGGATGACATCACCTCCTGACCATTTATTCCTGGGGTCCCAAGGACATTCCTGGTGGGCTTCTGGCACTGTTCTCTCTCTCTCTCTCTCCCACCTCCCTCTCTCTCTTTCTCTCTCTCTCCTCCCCCTCCCCCCCTCTCTCTCTCACCTTCCTGTTCACAGAGTGAATTGGGAAGATTCTGATCTCTTACACTTGCAAAGGTCTGGTCCCCCCTCACTGGACTTGGAGGAGGGCAGAATTGGAACCAGTTCAGTGAACCAGCTTGCTGAAAACCGTTTAAGACACTAACCTCTTCTCCAGGAGCACAGAGCTGTATCCCAAGCTATACATTATCCTGGATGCTTTTTCAAAGGCTGCTACTCTAAAACTTGTTACTTATTTGTATTTATTTGAAGGAGAGCAAAAGAGACCTTCACTCACTGCAATACCCAAAGTTGGGCTGTCCTGAAGCCTGTTGTCTGGAAGTCAATTCAGGTCCCATGCATGGGTGGCAAGGGCCTACATAGTTGAGCTGTGTGACTGCTCTCCTAGAGAGTGCATTGGCAGGATGCTGGATTGGAAATGGAGCACCAGGGCAGGCTTCTGCTTTTAAAGTCGCATGGCTTCTGGCTTATGTTTCAGGTGTTGCCTGATCAGATGCAAACTTCCTGGGAACTTTCTACTAACTTTGAGAAGGAAGTCACCATGGCTATGATTCCTAATAGCCATGAGAGAGAGACAGGTCTTTTTGGAAAATGGCAAAATTCTGGCTCTGAAAAGTGATGACAAAAATCAAACTTGGAAGAAGTCCCAGAAAACCTAGCATCATGTGAGATTGTTTGAGTATGAGTGTATCACTGGAGAAGGAAGAGTTGGTCAGAGCCTGGAATTACTATTCAGTTCAGAGTTGCTTGTCCCTCAGAAATGGCAAAGCAGTGCAGATGCTGGGGTGGCAGGGAGCAGGAGATGGGAGCATTGGTCAGTCTTGTCTTCCCTTGAGGCCAGTGCAGCAATAGACTAGACCAGATACATTTTTTAAAAGCTTATTTATTCATTTATTTTAAAAGATTTTATTATTATTGGAAAGCCAGATATACAGAGAGGAGGAGAGACAGAGAGGAAGATCTTCCATCCGATGTTTCACTCCCCAAGTGAGCCGCAACGGGCCGGTGCGGCGCCAATCTGATGCCGGGAACCAGGAACCTCTTCCGGGTCTACCACGCGGGTGCAGGGTCCCAAAGCTTTTGTGCCATCCTCTCCTGCTTTCCCAGGCCATAAGCAGGGAGCTGGATGGGAAGTGGAGCTGCCGGGATTAGAACCGGCGCCCATATGGGATCCTGGGGCTTTCAAGGTGAGGACTTTAGCCGCTAGGCCACACCGCTGGGCCCAAAAGCTTATTTATTTTTAAATTCAATGGCAGATTTTATGCAGATAGAGAAATATCTTCCATCTGCTGGTCCATTCTCCAGATGGCCATGATGGCTGTAGCTGAGCCCTTCAGCAGCCAGGAGCTTCTTCCGGGTCTCTCATGTGGTTGCAGGCTCCCAAAGACTTGGGCCATCCTCTGCTGCTTTTCCAGGCCACAAGCAGGGAACTGGATGGGAAATGGAGCAGCCAGGACACGAACTGGCATCATTTGGGATGCTGGGCCTGCAAAATGGATGATTAGCCAATTGAGCTATCGTGTTGGCCCCTATGTGACTTTTAAAAAATATGTTTATTTCTTTTGGAAGACAGAATTATGGAAAGGGTGAGATAGAGATCGTCCATCTGCTGGTTTGCTTCGCCGTTGGCCGCAAGGGAATGATGGACCAGACTAAAGCCAGGACCTTCATGTGGGTCTCCCTTGTGGGTAGCCGGGACTCAAGCACTGGGGCTATCTCCCACTGCTTTCCCCAGGCCATTAGCAGGGAACTGATTTGGCAGTGGAGCAGTCAGGACAGGAACCAGCACCCACGTGGGATGCCAGTAGTGTAGTCTGAGGCTTACTCACTGTGCCACAAAGCTGGCCCTGTTTTTTTCTTAATGTGTACAGAACAGACAGAAGAATCCACCAACCTGGTGCAAGTCATGAGCCCAGAAGATGGCCAGTGCCTAACAGTTCTCATCAGTGATCATTCCCAGCTTCCTGTGAGTATGGGGGCCCTGGGAGCCAGGCTGGGACCCGGGTCTACTTGGACATTGGCAGGAGGAAGTTCTGCAAACAGTATTTTTTTGTCTAAACTAGAAATGCTTTGAGCCTGCCTTTCTTTAGATAATGTCACCAGCTTTGTTGACACCCCTCCCCCTTTCCTTCAGTGCAGTTTCCCGACTAAGGCGTGGTGTGACTGTCCTCTGCCTCGGTGCCCAGTTTGGGATCAGGATACTGATGCTTGGGAATTCATGTAGGGAAAGAAGGGATACGATGACAGGCTTTTCTTTTGAACACGTACGATCTCACATAAATGGGCATCTTCGAAGTCCTCCGGAATCTGTACACTTCAGCAGCAACGATCTGGTGGGAGACTCTCCCTTGGTCTTTGTGACACTCCATGATTGCCGTGGATGGCAGAAAATTCTTTGCTGAGAGTGGTTAGGAATGTTTTGAAGTATCCTACAGACACTGGTTTCATTTTCAGTAAACGATTTCTTTGCAAGGCAGAGTTGCAGAGAGGCGGGAAGAAGATCATTTCAGCTGTTGGTTCACTCTCCAGATGGCTGTGATGGCTCTGGGCCAGGCCGAAGCCAGGAGCCCTGAATGCCACCTGTGGGTGGCAGGGACCCAGGCACTGGGCCAGGCCGACACCAGGAGCCCCGAATGCCTCCTGTGGGCAGCAGGGACCCAGGCTCTCTGGCCGTCTTCTAGTATTTCTCCAGGAGCATCAGTATGGAGCTGAATCAGAAATGGAGCAGCTAGGACTGAACTGAACTGGTGCTCATCTGGGGTCTTGGCATTGCAGGTGGTAGCTTAACATGCTATGGCACTGAGCTGCCTGAAGTAAATCCATTTATTAGTAAATCCAAAGCCTAGTGTTTAATTAATCAGTGCGTGTGTTTTTAAAGAGATGTATTTGTTTTTATTGGAAAATCAAATTTTACATAGAGAAGGAGAGACAGGGAAAGATCTTCCACTGCTGGTTCATTCCCCAAGTGCCAGAGCTGGGCCAATCCAGAAGCTTCTTTTGTGTGTCCCATGTGAAAGCAGGGTCCCAAGGCTTCGGGCTGTCCTCTCCTGGTTTTCCCAGACCACAAGCAGGGAGCTGGAGGGGAAGTGAAATAGCTGGGCTACAAACTGGTGCTCATGTGGGATCCCGGTATATGCAAAGTGAGGGCTTTAGCCACTAGGCCACTGCGCCAGGCCCATAAGTGTGGTTTGCTGATAAGCTAGACGGCAGCTGCAAAAGAGTTTAAAACACAGAGGTTTCAAAGGTATCATCAGAATTTTGTTTTTTTGACAGCAAACCGAAACAGCTAAACATTTACCTGAAAAGCTGAAGCCAGATGTGATAAAGAAAGGTGAGACTGTTTCTTTCATGTATAAATTTATCATATATTAAAAATACATACCATAAATATACATGATATATAGACATAGATATATCATAGATAAGACTTGAGTCTCTTTGGTTGTAAGTACTACTTAGAGATTTAGCATTATTTTTCATTTTGGTCACTAGAAGTCACGTTGGTGCATGCGTATTCTTCAGACTTACTGGAATCACCTGTGAAAATTGAGAGTCCTGAGCTGAGTGGCCAGGCCAGGTGAGTGACTCTCCCAGCTCCTATCCCACGCTGCGCACTCGGAGTGTGGGAGTGTAGGCTCTCGGCCGGAGCTGTCTCCCACTGCTACCTTTGGCGACCCCCTGCTCAGGAGACAGCGCTGTGTGGAATTAAAAGAATTATTTTGTTGTTGTTGTTTTTAAACTTTAAGATTATTTCTTTGCAAGGCAGAGTGACAGGAGAGAGGGGTGGGGAGAGAGATCTTCCCGCCCCACCCCCGTCTTTTTTTTAAAGGTTTGTTTTTATTGGAAGGCAGACTTACAGGGAGAAAGAGACACAGAGGAAGATGTTCCACACACTGGCTCACTTTCCAAGTGGCTGCAACAGCTGGAGCTGAGCCCATTTGAAGCCAGGAGCTTCTGCTGGCTCTCCAACATGGGTGCAGGGTCCCAAGGCTTTGGGCCATCCTCTACTGCTTTCTCAGGCCACAAGCGGGGAGCCTAATAGGAAGGGAGGCTGCTGCCGGGATAAGAACTGACACCCATATAGGATTTAGCCACTGAACCATAACTCTGGGCTTAAGACAGAGATTTTTCATGCACTGGTTTACTGCGTGAACAGACACAAGTTTTAGGTCTGGGCCAGGCTGGCCCAGAAGGAGCTGGGAAAACCATCCAGGTCTCTCACAGGAGCTCAAGTACTTGGGCCATCTTCCGCTGCTTTCCCAGGTGTGTAAGCAGGGACCTGGATCAGATTAAAAGGAGCTGGATCAGATTAAAAGTAGGGCAATTAGCCAACCGGAGCTTCTGCAGGGGATGGAAGAACTCCAAACACTACCGGGCAGAAACCAACGTCATTGGAAAGACAACCAGAAGCCCTGAGTGGTTCGCAGAAACAGAAGAACAATAAATGTCCTTCGGGACCAGGGAGGAGAGCTTTCTCTGGTCCAAGCCTGGCTCCACCTCTGGACCCCCACACTCCCTCACAATGACCAACGGGATCGCTTCGAAAACTCCTTACAGCAAACAAACAATCATACAAACTAAAAAAAAAACTAAATAAATAGACAAACAACAGAAAGTAGAGCTTGAAATCTGACAGGAAAGAGCTGGCGTGGATTGGCTCATGCCTCACTGGGTGGGACACAAAGATTAGTTACTCCTCACCATGGTGTTGGGGATTTTCCTGCACACCCCTGCCCAAAAATGTTGTGCACCTTAAATGTCGACAAATATCTTGTTAGAGTTACAAGCCAGTCTAGATTATCCTAAAATCTGCCAAGATCAGCAAAATTATACTTCAACACAACAAATGGCTAAATACTAAAATGAAATAGACACGAGACAGCTGAATGGTACCTTATAGCCATTTTAAGGTATATAGCAGCCGGTCCTGTATATAAACTAAAATTGAAATGTCAATGAGCTAATCATAGTTTGTGGTTAGGGCTTGCTTTTTTTTTTTTTTTTTTTTTAACATACTGGTTACTCAAAACCATGTCAATTCCATAATATTGCAAATTGCTATTGATGTTATATTGGGACTCTTAATTGACTGTCATGATATTCTACCAGCTCTAACTTCAGACCACAAATTGTCTCCCCAAGAAACTGTTCAACCCATCTGGACAATAAGTAGCTGGACTCTAAGCTTGGTATATGTTTGCAAGGAAAGAATCTTGATTGAATTTGAACTGTAATACTGCATCAGGTGGAGGAATCCACCGGGGGCAGGGGAGGGGAGAGATGGGGGGATTCCCAGAGCCTATGAAACTGTCACATAATGCAAAATAATTAATAAAAAATATAAAAAAAAGTAGGGCAATTAGGACTTGAAGCAGCACTACAGTGTGGGATTCTGGCATCACAAATCATGGCTTAGACCTCTGCCACAGCGTCCCTGGAGAACACCTGGGGGAAGTGTGGGCTGTTACCCTGCTCCTCGGGCCCCTTCCCCACGCCTCCAGGGTTATCTCAGGCAGTGTACTTTTTTTTTTTTTTTTTGTCAGCAAAACACTGGATTTAAGACCAAAGGACACAGATCAATATACAAACATCAGTTTCCTTTCTGAATGCTGCTAACAATTAGAATAATTAACAAGCAATACCATTTGCAGTCAAGTTAATGACAGATTAATTTCAGAGCTCCATAAGATCACATGCATACATTGGGATCTCTGATGTTGCTGAGGGTCCTTAAGTATAAACAGAAATAGGGCCCAGCGGCGTGGCCTAGCGGCTAAAGTCCTCGCCTTGAAAGCCCCAGGATCCCATATGGGCGCCGGTTCTAATCCCGGCAGCTCCACTTCCCATATAGCTCCCTGCTTGTGGCCTGGGAAAGCAGTTGAGGACGACCCAATGCATTGGGACACTGCACCCACGTGGTAGACCTGGAAGAGGTTCCTGGTTCCTGGCATCGGATCGGCGCTCACCGGCCCGTTGTGGCTCACTTGGGGAGTGAAACATCGGATGGAAGATCTTCCTCTCTGTCTCTCCTCCTCTCTGTATATCTGGCTGTAATAAAATGAATAAATCTTTAAAAAAAAAGTATAAATAGAGATAGATGAGCTCTTGCCATGGAAGACTCAGGAGGAAGATTCCAGGACCTCCGAAATTGACCAATAGATTCAAAAATATAACCCCTGATTCAAATCATTGAAGGTGGGCCCAACGCAATAGCGTAATGGTTAAAGTCCTCACCTTGCACGCTCCGGGATCCCATATGCGTGCTGGTTCTAATCCCGGCAGCCCAGCTTCCCATGCAGCTCCCTGCTTGTGGCCTGGGAAAGCAGTGGAGGACAGCCCAGATAAGTATATTGCAACTTTACTGATATCATTAGTTACTGAGGAAATCTAGGTTAAAACTGTAATGAGAGGCACTACGCACCCACTAGACTGGCTGAAATTAGATTGTGCCAAGCACTGGTAAAAATGTAGAACAGTTTAGATACTTCTAGCAGTTTCTTAAAATGTTAGATTTTTAGCAACCCTTTGACTCGTTGAGCTGTTCTCATCCTAGGTGTTTTCCCAAGAGAAATATCAGTGTGTCCTTACAAAGGCATGAATGTTTATGGCAACTTTATTTGTAATAGCTCCGAACTGGAACAAACCTAAATGTCTGTCAATCGATGACATACTGATGCACTCTGACATATCCACACATTGGAATGCCACATAGCAATGGAAAGGAATGGGCCCACCATTGAGGCATAGCTGGGCATGGTGCCACCTGTGATGATGCCAGCATCCAACATGGCACATGTTAGTCCTGGCTGCTCCACTACCGATCCAGATCCCTGTTGGTGGCCTTGGGAGAGTAGGTACAGGATGGCCCATGTGTTTGGGTCCCTGCTTCATATGGGAGACCCTGATGAAGCTCCTGACTTCTGCCTGTGGTCGGGTCTAGTCTCCCTGTTGCAGCTAGCTGGGCTGTGAAGTAGTGGATGAACATCAGTTCATATCCTCTCTCTCCATCTCTCTCCCTCTCCCTCTTCCCTTCCCTTCTCTGCCCAGCTTTCCTTGTCTCCCCCCCATTGCCTGTCCCCCTCTCTCTCCCCCCTCCTCCCTCTCTCTTCTGTCTTTTCTCTCTCTCTCTAATTCCACCTTTCAAATAAATAAATTTTTGAGGCAAAAGTAATGAATTTGGATATATGTATCTTTAATTCATCTCAGAGCAATTATGCTTAGTAAAAGAAGCTGGGCCACAAGAGTACATAAAATGATTCTATTGTATGAAATGCTAGAAAATGCAGACATAAGTTAGGTCAGTGGCTGCCTAGAAATGGTGGTGTATTTGCCACAGCTGCCTGGTTTCCCATTGCTCCACCCACTCTTCTCTTCCCTCTGAACCTGACAGACAAGGGACTTACAGGATGTGTGGTTTCTATTCTCTGTTCTTACCTGCCAGAGAATCTGCAGCCATAGACTGCATGATAGCAAGTTTGTAGAATGGGGCACTACTGGGCACCAGGTTTGTGACTGGGCAAAGGACACAGGAGGGAAACAGAAGTTGGGGGCAGTGAGAGAGGGGAAGGTAGAGGGTGGTGGTTGTACCTGTCCCATTCACCAGGCACATTTTACTTCAGGCGCGATTCTGCTTTCAACAGTGACAGAAAACAAACAAGGAGAAGGATGCTGGTAATGTAGTAACTTTTATCCTTTTAAGGCAATGTGCCCTACACTTCAGTTGCTTGCCCATCACTGTCAGTGTGCTGTGGCTCTCTTTGTTATCTATGCCTTTTTCTTAATGAAAATTATCTTAAATTTATTCAAGCATTTTAAAAATAAATATCTTATTTCATTTTTAACTGGAAATGAACATTACTCATTACAAGTAGCAGTAAGCCTCCAAATAAAGTAAAAATAATTCCTGCATGCTGTTACTTGATCTGTTCATTGCATGAAATGGGCTTAATGATTGGCAAACTATGAAAGGGTCAATCTACCATACTCAGGTCTGTCCAGTTAGATGGACAGGTGGGTCAGCCCCATTGATAGTCTTAGAAGGAATTATCATTTCATGTTCTCATTTGATGGCAGATAGATCGTGGAAAATGGAAAAAGTCCTTTATTCAGTCTTATGTGACTAGAGCAAGTTCTTACGCCGTCAAGAATTCGCTCACCTTGGATGACAGCTGATGGGCAGGCATAGTGGTCCCTTCTTTCTCATGAGAAATGGAAGCCTGAATCCAGAGATTCTACGAAACACCTAAATGCTGTTTTCTCCTGATCATGAAAGCCACATTCAAGTGGAACTTACACAGTAGACATGATGAGAGGCGAACAGTAATAGCTGGCAGTAACATCAAGTGATGAAAGTTTTGTGAATGTGGTATCTTTCTCTCGGAATACCTTACTATTCTGATGTCGTTCTCATGATGGGACACAACACAGTGTGACGTCTCTGTTATTCTGCTTTTCAAATACATCTTTCAGGAAAGAAAAAAAATCATGCAATAAGACTTTCCCAGTTTCTTTGTTCCTCTATCAAAAAATGCTGAAAGTTGTTTGCAAAAGCATGCGTATTTAGAACAACAGTTCATAAATTTGGCTACACACCAGGATCACAAGAGGGGGCTTGAAGAGAAATTCATTACTCAGACACTGTTGCAGAAAGGAAGTTGGGCAGCCTCAATCTGCTGTCCCAGCCCATCAAATGACCATGAAAAGCTGGGCTTAAAGTCAGGAGCCAAGAATTCAATCCCAGGCTGTGTCTTGGGGACAGAGACACACTACTTCAGTCCTCACCACTGCCTGCCAGGCTAGAGCTGGAATCTGATGGGGCATGTGGGCATGTCAACTGTTGTCTTAACCACTAGATCAAATCTCTACTCTTCAATCATTTTTTAAAAAACTTATTTGATTTTATTTTAATTGGAAAGGCAGGTATACAAAGAGGAGAAACAGAAAGATCGGCTGTGCACTGGGTCACTCCCCAAGTAGCCACAACAGCTGGAGCTGAGCCTATCTGAAGATAGGAGCCAGGAGCCTCCGCCGGGTCTTCCATATGGGTGCTGGGTCCCAAGGCTTTGGGTCATCCTCTGCTGCTTTCCCAGACAACAGGCAGGAGCTGGATGGGAAGTGGAGCAGCTGGGACATGAACTGGCACCTATATGTGATCATGGTAGATGCAGGGCAAGGATTGAGCCACTAGGCTATCACACTGGGCCCTTCTTTTCAATTCTTTAAGCAGATCCTTCTGCTCAGGAAACGCCTAAGGGTTAGTGTTGAGGCATAAAAATGTAGGCTGCTGCCTGCAGCACCAGCATCCCACATTGGACCCTGAATGCTCCACTTCCAGTCCTGCTGCCTGCTGGGCTGTGTGGGAAAGCAACAGAGAACACTCAAGTGCTTAGACTCAGTTCCCAGCTTCTGCCTGGTCCAGCTCTGACTATTGCAGCCACTGGAAAGTGAACTAGCCCATGGAAGATTCCTGTCTCTCCCTCTGTCTCTCTATAACTCTGCCATTCAAATAAATAAATAAAATGTTTAGTATTTTAAAGTTGGCAACTCTTACATCTTAGTTGCAAATGCCTAATTAGAATTTGGTCATCCTTGAGACCGCATCTTGGTTGATAACTGACTCATGAGAAATTATTTTTCTCCTCGCCATTTCTTCTGAATCACTTTTGTATAAGAGCCCAGTCTTCAATAGTCACTTCTCTTCTGTGTAACTTTGTAGTAATAGATTGCTCATACATAAATGGTGCCGACACCCCTTCGATGGTTTCATTGATCATTTCATTTGTGTATGTAATAGGTTAATTACAGGAAACATCTCTTTTCTGAGAGCAATGAGGTTTCCAGTAGCAGTGCCAGTGAGCAGTCTTGGACTGGTGACCAGAAGAAGAAAATGCTAATACCATATCGTAGTAGAAGAAGGAAGACAAAGTCCGAAAATGTGGCAGCGGTAAGTTTGGCGTTTGGCTTCTGAGGCATCTCTGAAATCAACCAGCAGGGATTAACTTCTCAGTGTGCTAAATGAAAGGATGCCCAAGAACTGGGCAACCAGTGCACCCTCCTTCCCCGTCTCTGTGTCTCACGGACATTGAGCAGATATGGAACGAACAGTTCTCAGACAGAGAGCTGAGAATGGACCAAGCACTGTTCACTATGAGTTACAGCTGTTTGCAGTAGGTTCAGGGCGAGACATGTGGCAAGGCTCCGAGGATGGGGGAGTGGGACTGAAGCAAAGTGGGATTTGAAGGGCAGAGAGGATGGGGCAGCAAGCCTGTGACACCAGGAGGACACAGTGAGGGCGTGCTGGTGGTGCTCAGAGACAAAGCCTGGGTGGTGAGGAAAGAGGTGAACAGTGAAGGGGTCTGTAGGTGGCAGGTGGGAGGTTGCCGTCGTTCCTGGCATGGCCCTGCATATCTGTGAGCTGAGTTTCTGTCTCTTCAGGAAATATAGCCATGGTATAATTGGCTTCTTTTTCTTCCAGTTCTGCCACTTTTTTTTTCTCAGCAGTGCTAGCGACAATGAGAAAGATCAGGTAAATAAATCCACTTTGTACCACTTTGTCCTGCTTCTGCGTGTTATGGCTATGATGAGCCTATTTCTTTCTAACGCTTTCAGGAATATGAGAAAAACAAACCAGTGGTCTAATGGTTTGGAAATCACTCCAGCAGCAATGGCAAGGACAACTTAGCATTTCCTATGAATTGATGATTTTCCATAAGTACTGCTGCTCAAAGTATGATTGACTTGGAGCAAAGATTAGGGGAAATGTTTCTGTCCTGCTACATAGGATAAGTCTTAATATGCTTCCATTGAACTCCAGAGGCAGAGCTGGCAGTGGTGGTGACAGGTGTACAGGGAAACAGGGAGAAAGAGGCACTTCTACTTCATGTCCCACATGCCTGCAGCCAGGGCTGGGCCAGGCTGAGGCCAGAGCCTGGAACTCTATCCAGGACCTCTGTCTGGGTGGCAGGGAACCAAGCACTTGAGCCAGCATCCTCTGCCTGCTGTGCTGGCACAGCAGGAAGGGGAAGTGGAGGGCCTGGGGGGCTTGCCAACTCTGTGATGCGGGGTGCAGGCCAAAAGGCAACTTCACCTGCTGACACCCATTTGTTTTACTTGAAAGCAAAGCAGCAGAAAGAGAAGAGACAGAGAAAATGGTAAAACAAAACAAAACAAAACAATTTAGGCTCTGCAAACTTTGCAGCTTCTTTGGCAACCCATCATCTCTGCACTTGTAACCCCAAAGCAATCATAATGTGAAAATGTGCTCTGTGTTACAATAAAACTTTACTTACAAGAGTCAGCAGTGGGTTGGACCGAGCCCCGGTTTAGAACACAGGTTCTCAAACTTCAGCGAACGTCAGAATGAGCAGGATGGCTTGTTAAACAGGGATTGCTGGGGCCAGTGGAGTGGCATATCAGGCTACGCCATTTGGCACTGGCATCTCAAATGGGCACTGATTCACATCCCAGCTGCTCCACTTCAAATCCAGCTCTCTGCTGTTGTACCTGGGAAAACAACAGAGCAGGACCCAGGTCCTTGGTTCCCTGCACCCATGTGGGAGATACGGAAGATGCTCTTAACTCCCAGATTGAGACAGGTGCAGCTCCAGCCATGGCAGCCAGCTGGGGGATAAATCAGAAAACAAGAGTTTTCTGTCTTCGCCTCTCTCACTCTGTAACTCTGAATTTCAAATAAATAAATTGAAAATAAATCATAGTTTTTAAAAGATTGTGAATTTGCATTTCTATCAAGCTGTAAGGTGTTGCATCGTCATACTTTGAGAACTGCTGGTTAACAGTGATCAACTGAAACTGAAACACCGATTTTTAAATGCTTAAGCATCCAATAATTCCACTTCTTCAGTGTCTTAGAGGATTTGTTTTTTTATGATGTTTTAAATGTGTCTGGATTGGCTGAACTTCTCACACCACTACAGGACACGTCCAGGCAGAGGAAGGCCACACGCCCAGAGATCGCTGAACCAGAGTTGCCGGGGAGTCCTGCCACCTTAATTCCTGAAGATTTCTCCCAGAAACCAGGTTCGTGACTTCCTGTTGACATATTTTCCAGTAAAGACACTCTGTGGTAAATAAAGCAATTTTCTTTTGCTATCTATTGAGGAATGTGTGAAGATGTGATTATATCCACAAAAATGTTGTGGAGGTTTTGTGTTTTAATATACTTTCTGAAATTCTGGAACATCCCTCCCCCACCGTGTTAATGCGGTGTTGATACAGTGTAGATTCGTGTTTAACAATATACTAATGCTTCCCTTCTCTTTCTCCCTTGCTCCCTTCCTTTCTTCATTCTCCAGATAACATCTTTTCAGTTTACATTGTGAGCAAAGGCTCAATGGTCCACTAAACAAGGAACTCAAATGGAAACATGAGTTCAGTGGGAATTCAGGCAAGGGTTAGGAACAACAATCAAAAAAAGTTACCCGTTTCACTTATATATATAATAAAATCTTAAAATATCCACAGATTATTCAAGTAGTAGTAATATGTCATCCTTGACCATTGATTTGACAGACATATAAAATGGAATTTGATGTGCCTTGCATGATGGCTTAGCTGGATAGATCCTCGCCTTGTAATCCCCAGAATCCCGTAATGGGCTGGTTCATGTCCCAGCTGTCCCTGCTTTCCTTCTAGCTCCCTGCCTGTGGTCTGGGAGAGCAGTAGAGGATGGCCAAAGGCCTTGGGACCCTGCACCCATGTGGGAGACCTGGGAGGAGCTCCTGGCTCCTGGCTTTAGATTGGCTCAGCTCCAACCATTGCAGCCACTTGGGAAGTAAGCCAGCAGGTGGAAGATCTTTCTCTGTTTCTCCTTCTCTCTATAAATTTAATCTGCCTTTACAAAGAAAAATAAATACATAATAAAGTATTTGACAAGACTCAAAATAACTTTGTGATGTAAACCCTCAACAAATTAGGTATTTATGGATTGTACTTCAACACAATGAAAACTAATAGCATTGGGTCCACAGCTAACAACATAGTCAGAGGTGAGAAGTTGAAGACTGTTCTTCTAACATCAGGAGCAAGACAGCGTTGTCCTCTCCCCTTTGTAACAGTAGTAGAAGTCCCAGACAGAGCAAGCAGGCAGGAAAGGAAAGCTTCCAAATCAAAAAGAAAGAAGTGAAGTTTCCACTGTTTGGGTGAGATGATCAATATATGGGAAACAGACTCCCCTGACTCTGTGAGAACTAATCACATCAACTCAGTAAAGTTTCAGGGTGGAAAATCAAAGTGCAAAAACCTGTGCTTCTACATGATTTAAAAGTGAACCATCTGAAAAATCAAGAAAACCATCCCATTAAAATAGAAGCGAGGGCCCAGCACAATAGCCTAGTGGCTGAATTCTCGCCCTGTGTGCACTGAGATCTCATATGGGCACCAGTTTGTATACTGGCTGCTCCACTTCCCATCCAGCTTCCTGCTTGTGGCCTGGGAAAGCAGTTGAGGATGGCCCAAAGCCTTGGGACCTTGCACCCGCATGGGAGACCCAGAGAAAGAGGTTCCGGACTCCTGGCTTCAGATCAGCTCAGCTCTAGCCATCGTGACCACTTGTGGAATGAACCAGCAAACTTTCTGAAAAATCTTTCTCTCTGTCTCACCTTCTCTATAAATCTGCCTTTCCAATGAATATAAATATATCTTTTAAAAATCGAATCCAAAAGAATTAAAAGTAGCAATAAATCCAAAGAGAGGAGAGAGCTGGATACCAAAATCATGGGATAGTAATGAAATAAGTTGAATAAGGAGTTAATATTGTTAATGTTGTTAAGATGGCCATGCCTCCCAAAAATTAAAAATAGGACAATATGACAGTCTCCCTTCTGAGTTCTATCCAAGGGAAATGGTATATCAGAAAGATATCTGCATTCCCATTTGATAAAATGTCTGTCAGTTTTCACAGAGTTAAAAAAAATCAATCCTTCAATGTGTGTAGGACCTCAAATCCCCCAGTAACCAAAGCAGTCTTGACAGAGAAGGGCAAAGCTGCTTGGCTTCAGGCTGTATTTGAAAGCTATGGTGATGGAACAGAGGCACATCAGACCCCTGGAACAGACTGACACCTCAGAAAGCAAAGTATAGCGGCCACCAGGGTGGTATTGCAAGCTAAGCTTCCGCCTGTGGCACCCGCAGACCCTGTTGGTGCCGGTTCTAGTCCTGCTTGCTCCGTTTCTGATCCAGGTCCCTGCTAATGACCTGAGAAGGTGGGGAGGATGGCTCAAGTGCTTGAGTTTCTGTACCCACGTGAGAGATTGGGAAGAAGCTCCTGGCCCCCAACTTTAGACCAGCCCAGCTCTGGCTGTTGCAGTCATTTGGGAAGTAAACTAGTGGATGGGTGATCTCAGTCTCTTCTGTGTAATTTTGACTTCAAGTAAAAGAAAGAAGTCTTAAAAAAAAACACACACACATATAGCATGATCCAACTGATTGTTGAAAAATGTTAAGAATATACAATGAGGGGCCCAGCGTGGTGGCCTAGCGACTGGGGTCCTCACCTTGGACGTGTCTGGATCCCATGTATGTGCTGGCTGTGGTTTCAGTGGGCCCACCTCCCATCCAGCACCCTGCTTGTGGCCTGGGGGCACAGCCAAGGATGGCCCAAAGCCTTGGGACCCTGCTCTCATGTGGGAGACCCAGAGGAGCTCCTGGCTCCTGGCTTCAGACTGGCTCAGCTCTGGCCATTGCAGCCACTTGGGAACTGAATCATCGGACAGAGAATCTTCCTCTCTTTCTCTCCTCCTCTCTGTATATCTGACTTTCCAGTAAAAATGAATAAATCTTAAAAAGATATATACAATGGGGGAAAAAGTTTCTTTATGAGATGGTGTTGAGAGAACATGATATTCACATGTATGTTAAAAAATGAAATTGGGGACATGTTACGCTATATGTGGAGACAGACTCAAAATGGCCTAAAAATATAAATGTAAGATTAGGACCAGTAGGGCCTGGTGTGGTGGCCGAGTGGCTAAAGTCCTCGCCTTGAATGTGCCGGGATCCCATATGGGTGCCGGTTCTAGTCCCAGCAGCCCCACTTCCCGTCCAGCTCCCTGCTTGTGGCCTGGGAAAGCAGTTGAGGACAGCCCAAAGCCTTGGGACCCTGCACTGTGTGGGAGGCCTAGAGTAAGTTCCTGGTTCCTGGCTATGGATCAGCGCAGCACCGGCCATTGCGGTCACTTGTTGAGTGAATCAATGGATGGAAGATCTTTTCTGTCTCTCCTCCTCTCTGTATATCTGACTTTGTAATAAAAATAAATAAACCTTAAAAAAAGATTAGGACCCATAAAGATTCCAATAAAAAATGTGGAAATAGGTCCTTGATATTCTCTGTTTTTTTTTTTTCCCCACTGTTCTGGTACTTAGTATTCTTGGTAGTGTTTTGTTTTGCTTTGTTTTGAATATAACACCAAAACCACAGGCAACAGAGTAAAAATGAACAGGTACTGCAAGCTGAACAGTCTTCACATAGCCAAGGAAACCATGAACAAAATGAAAAGGCAGCCTACAGAATAGGAAAATATTTTCTTCTTCGTGAAGATGAATTTATTTATTGGAAAGGCAGTATTAGAAAGGAGATTGAGGGCAAGACCTTCCATTTGCTGGTTTATTCCCCACATGGCCACAACAGCTGGGGCTGTGCCGTGCTGATGCGGGAGCCTGGGACTTCCTCCAGGTCTCCTGTATGGACACAGAGGCCAAGCACTCAAGCCATTTGCTGCTGCTTTCCCAGGCATGTTAGCAGGAAACTGTATGGGAAATGGAACAGTAAGGACTTGAACTGTTGCCCATACTGGATGGTGGCACTGCTTAGCCCTCCCACAGTGGTGATCCTAGGGAAAATATTTTTACATCATATATCTGAGGTATATGATGAGTATATAAGGATAATATATAAGATATAGTGTTAAAAATACACAACTCATACAACTCAACAGCAAAACAGACAAAAAGTCCAAGTAACCTAATTTACACAAAATGGTCAAAGGATTTGAATAGACAGTTGACTAAGGAAAGCATACAGACAGCTTACAGGAATGTGAAAAGGCACTCAACACCAGGGAATGAAATTAGAAGCACAACGAGCCGTAACTTCACGTCTGCTTGGTAATTAGTGCAGAAGGACGAGCAGAAGTGTTGGATGGGATGGTGTCTGTCGGTGGGATACACATCAGTGCAGCCAACAGAGGGAAAAGTTACAGGAGTTTGTCAAAAAATTAAAAATGGGACAATATGACAGTCTCCCTTGTGGGATTCCATCCAAGGGAAATGGTATATCAGAAAGATGTGTACGTTCCTATGGGCATTGTCACATTCTTAATAGGATGTGAAAAGCAACTACACACCCCTCGCCGAGTGAGCAGGTGGAGAGGGAACAAGTGGTAGGGATATGAGACACAGTGTGGATGTTGACCTCGGTGTTAATATGACAACTCTCACACAGCACACATGTGTCAAATCATGTCTCACACACATGAGTCAGAGGAAATATGGAGGGGGTCCTTGGGGAGAAAAGAGAAGACTCATGGGGTGACCTTACCCAGATGGATAGCTACCAACATTGTTGAGTTAGTGCATCAAGGTGATTAACTGTTTTGTCTACAGAACTACGAATCTAAGAAACAAACATCTTGAAAATGCAACATTGGGATTATATTTAGCACTATGTCCAGTTTTAAGGAACTGGGTTTACTATGGAGAGCAGTAGTGTGATGTGACTGCCTCATTGCTGGTGTGTTTGTTCACTGGAACCTCCTCTTCCTCACATGCAGAATATGCAAGTCCCCGGCTGCTGAGTGGGTTCTCTTCCAGGGAATGCTCAGAGGCTGAAGAAAACGCCTCCAAGGTACCTTTACAAAAATGTCATGTGTTTGAAAAGTGGAGAGTGAGTGAGCTCACAGTGAGAGTGATTCACTCTCCCATATTTCACAATGGCCAGGGCAAAGCCAGGAGCCTAGACCTCCATCCTGGCTTCCCAGTTGGGTAGCAGGAACTGAAGTACTTAACCCATCATCTGCTGCCTCCCAAAATGCATATTCCTGGAAACTGGATCAGAAGTGGAGTGGCAAGAACCCCAACCAGGCACTGTAATATAGCATGTGGGCGTCTCCGGTGGCAGCCTCACCCAAGACCCCACAATCACACTTCTAAGATGCTACTTTGTGGTTGGCTATTCATCTGTTCTTTCTCCAGAATTAATGTATTCACATAACATGAGCTTGTTATGTTTAAGGGACTACTACATTTGTTACACACATATGTATACATACACACATGCATAACTACATATATATGTATATGTGTGTAATTATATAACATTTACATATCAGTTACAAAAGTATGTTCATATATTTCTCGGTCAGCTGTGTTTTATTTGTCTTTAAGGTTGGGAACCGAGAGTCGCTAGCGGACAATGCGAGTGTCAAACATAAGCTGCAGAACCTGGAAGACAGAGGTGAGAGAATACACTGTTTCTCCCAGAATGAAGTGAAATTCATCCAGATTGGTACTCAGATCACAGCAGACACAAACGCTTTGCAGGGGCACTGCTGCCAGGCCTCAAGGTGAGCAGGGCGAGTTACCTTGCTAGCTCCAAAGGGTCCATGAAGTCAAAGGGAGAAACTGGGGCTCTGGCCCGTCGCCAGCCCCACAGGGGCCACGGAAGGGACAGCCTGGGACCTGGCTCCCATCCAGCCCTCTCCTGCCCAGCCACTCCTGGTGACCTGCTGCCAGAGGGGGTTCTCATCCCCACATCTGCAGGTCACTTACAGTTTGTAAGAAATATCCTAGGCAGTTTTTCTTATTTTCTCATAGTTACAGTGGTAGGCAAGTTTCCAGGTGACATCATACAGCCACCTTTATATGATAACATCTAGCTACAATGTTAACATATTAATGTAATGAACGAGTATAACACCTAGGCATTCCTTTGTGTGTGTGTTTAAGATTTGTCTATTTGAAAGGCTTGGTTAGAGGGAGCCATCTTCCATCTGTTATCTTAAATGTCTTTAAAAGTTTTTTAAACTTTTAACTAATAAATAAAATTATATGTGTATATATATATATATATAATAACAAAAATTACACATATGTGTGAAATACTGTGTGATGTCTCATTCCCCGCAGATAGTTCGAGTTCTAATCTGGGGAGTATCTGGCCTGGTTTCCGCTGATGGCTGTGCTGACTCACACTCCCAACCATAAACCCGAGGTTTCCTTTTCTCCGCCTTCTCACCTGTCCTCGCTGCCTTTTCTCTGTTCGATGCTGGCCATGCTAACTGGATGCAGTGACATGCCGTGGTGTCTGCATTTCCCTGGTTATTAACAGTGTTGAGAGTATTGTCGGTATACCCGTTGACATTTGATTGTCTTTCTTTGAAAAATGTCTTTTTAGATTTGTTTCCTTTTTAAAAAGATTAACTTACTTAGTTATTTGCTGTGTTGAAAGAGTTACAGGGAGATGGGGAGAGTCAGAGAAAAAGCATCTTTCTATTTTCTGGGTCACTCGTCAAATGACCACACCGACCAGGACCAGGCCAGGCTGAAGCCAAGAACCTCACCCAGCACTCGCACATGGGAGCAGGGGCCCAAGCATTGGAGCCACTCTTCTGCCTTCCCATGCACAGTAACAGGAAATATTTATCTTACTTTTCTCTTCTTTTGAAAAAAGACTTATTTATTTTTATTAGAAAGTCAGATTTACAGAGAGAAGGAAAGACAGAAGAATCTTCCATCTGGCAGTATACTCCCCAAGTGGCTGTAATGACTGGAGCTGAGCTGATCTGCAGCCAGGAGCCAGGAGCCAGGAGCCAGGAGCTTCTTCCAGGTCCCCCACGAGGGTGCAGGGTCCCAAAGCTTTGGGCCATCCTCGACTGCTTTCCCAGACGACAAGCAGGGAGTTGGATGGGAAGTGGAGCAGCTGGGACATGAACTGGTGCCCATATAGGATCCTGATGCTTACAAGGAGAGGAGTTAGCCACTAGGCTGCCATGCCAACTAGGCTGCTGTGCCAAGCCCCCATTATTTTTAAGAGTGTAATAGTTCAGTAGCTTCCAACTATTTTTTAATTCAGTTTGCATTGATTTTTTTTTCAGTGAAAGAGGCTCATTTAAATTTTTGCACACTAATATCTAGTTTTATGAGTTTCATTTGCCCACAGTCTCTTAGTAACCTTGCCAATAAAAAAGACTCTGGTGAGTTTTCTTTTTTTTTAATTTTAAATTTCCTATTTACTATTGTTTATACAGTTGAAAGGGATGCCCAAGTGGGCCTCTGATTAGGGTGGGAGGGTTCAGGTATGGAGGAGGGTGAGTGGGACATATTTTTTAATGTTTTTTTTCTTCCTGTGTCAGCAGGGGAGGAGGGGGGAAGTACCATTCCTTGCTGTCAAACTCCATCAGCACCCAGGAATTGCAGACGGTCCTTTGATGATCCAGGGTCAGACGTAGCCTCTCTCGTGCACAAGCCAACACACATGCTAGTGAATGCATCTACCTGGTCAGTGCTACACAGCCCCATCTCTCATGCAAACTGACACATGCTACAGCCTAACCCAGCCCAGCTAAGCCTGCCACAGGCCCAGTCTCCTGCACACCAGCAGGTGCCATGGCCTAGTTGGGGCAACCTCCAAAAACCTCACCAGGCCTGTATCCAATCCTGGTTTTTGTGTATTGCTGGCTTGTGCTGCAGCCTAGCCTGGTCTGTCCTGCATCCCGTCTGGCTCTTGAGCACACTCATGGGTGCTACATGTTAGCTCAGCCCGATTCACCCCAGACCTAGCCCACACACATGCCAGTGGGTGCTACCACCTTGCCCAGATTGGTCTTCCAACAGCCCTGCCATTGTCCTCACCAGTGAGAGCTGCAGCCTAGCAGAGGAGTACCCACAGTTTCCCTGCCAGATCCACTCCCAGACACAGATCTTGTACTTGCCAGTGGTTACTACAATTCAGCCTGTTATGGCTTGCGCCCAGTCCCAGCACTTGTCAGTGGTGTGGCAGCTTAGTCCGGCCTGGCCTGGCCCACTCCCAACCCGCATATGAACTGGGGGCTGTTATGTTTCAACCCGGCTGCGCCTGAGCCCCATCTTGACTCTCGTTTGTGCCAGTATATGTCGTGGACTGGCCCAGTCTGGCCTGCCTCTAGCTCTGGCTTTCACACTAACTACTAGAAGTTGCACCGTAGCAGAGGAGTTCTTCAATTCCCATCAGACCTATTTTGTATCCCCAGATCTTAATCTCACATGTGTGGGGGCTGCTGCGGCCCCACTTGATAGAGCTGGCTGCTGGTCCCGGCACTGAATGGTGGGTATTGTAGCCTAGCATGGCCCATCCCACAGCCATTCAGGTTCTTGCAAGTGCCAGTGGATGCTGGAGCATAGCCCAGTGTGCTCTGCCTCCAAACCCAGCCCACATGCATGCCAAAGCATGCTGCAGGCTTGCTCAGCCCAATCCAACCCCCAGCTCTGGCTCTTGTCACTCCCCAGTGGTAGCTACAGCCCAACAAAGGAGTCCCCAAAGTTCTCCTACCAGAACCTTTCTTAGCCCTGGATCTTGTGCATGCTGGCAGGTGCTTCAACCCAACCTAGTGTGGCCTACCTGCAGTCTCAGCTCTTGTTGGTGGGTGTTGCAGTCTAGCCCAACTGGGTACATTCCACACCCTGCCCTGGCTGAGCTAGTCTGAAGTATCTTCCAGGTCTCCCACGCGGGTGCAGGGTCCCAAGGCTTTGGGCTGACCTTGACTGCTTTCCCAGGCCATGAACAGGGAGCTGGATGGGAAGCGGGGTTGCTGGGACATGAACCAGAGAGCCCACATGGAATCCCACCACGTGCAAGGCAAGGACTTTAGCCGCTAGGATACCGTGCAGACCCTAGTTTTGCTCTTGTTGCCCATGCTTTAAAGGGGTCTTATCCAAGGAATCATTGTCTAGCCAAATATTTGTGTTTTTCACCTACATTTTTTTTCCTAATGCTTTCATAGTTCAGGGCTTAGATTTAGGACTTTGGTTTGAGTACATGAAGAGAGGCAGGACTCTCATTCTGCGTTCCTTGTGTTAGCACCATTTATTGGAAAGACCACCATTTCTGTAATGTATGTTCTTGGCACTTTGTCAGCAGTAAGTGGACTACATATATGTGAGTTTATTTCTGAGTTCCCTTTTTGGTTGACTTATGTGTTTGTATGTCAGTACCATACTGATTTAATTACTGTAGCTTTGTAGTGCTGTTTGAAATAGGGTATTATGATACACCTGCTTGATTTGTGGAGGAGGAAAAAGAGGAGGATGCTTTGTATTTGTTTGGTTATTTTGGGATATTTCAATTTCATATGAATTCTAGAATTGTGTTTTTCTAATTCTGTATAGAATGTCCTTGGTATATTGATAGGGACTTGCTGAATCTAGATTTCTTTGAGTTGTATGGATACTCTAATGACATTGATTCTTCCAATACACATTTGTGTGTGTGTGTGTGTGTGTGTGTGTGTGTGTCTTGGTTATTTCTTCCATCATTGTTTTATAATTTCCATTGTAGAGATCTTTCACATTTTGGGGTGAAGTTACTCCTGGGACTGGCATTGTGGCATAGCTGATTAAGTCACTGCCTGTGACTCCAAGATTCTATGTGGGCACCAGTTCAAGTTGCAGCTGCTTTACTTCTGACCCAGCTCCCTGGGAATAGCCTGGGAAGGCAACAGATGGCCCAAGTCCTTGGGACCCTGCACCCACGTGATGTAGAAGAAGTACTTGGCTTCAGCTTGGCCCAGCCTTGGCCTCTGTAGCCATGTGAGAAGTGAGCCTGTGGATGGAAGATTAATCTCTCTGTCTGTCTGTCTCTCTGTCTCTCTTTGTAACTCTACCTTTCAGGTAAATAAATAAATATTTTTAAGATTTATTTATTTTTTATTGGAAAGTCAGATACACATAGAGGAGGAGAGACAGGAAGATCCTCCATCCGATGATTCACTCCCCAAGTGACCGCAACGGCCAGTGCTGCGCCAATCCGAAGCCAGGAGCCTAGAACCTCCTCCAGGTCTCCCATGTGGGTGCAGGGTCCCAAGACTTTGGGCCATCCTCGACTGCTTTCCCAGGCCACAAGCAGGGAGCTGGATGGGAAGCAGAGCTGCTGGGATTAGAACCAGCGGCCATATGGGATCCTGACGTGGTCAGGGTGAGGACTTTAGCCGCTAGGCCATGCCACCAGGCCCAATAAATAAATCTTTAAAAACATGTACTCCTAGGTATTTAAAGTTTTTAGTTATTGTGAATGGGATTGTTTCTTGATTTTTTCCTAAAATCACTGTTGGTATATTAAAACACTATTGTTTTTGCATGTTGATTTTCTAACTTATGAATCAACTGAATGGGTTGATCAAGTAACTTGCCATGGAGTGTTTAGGCTCTTCTGTATGCAAGTCATGTCATCTATAAACACTATTTCTTCCTTTCCAATTTCAATGTTCTTTTTCTGTTTTTCTTCCCTAGTTGCTTTAACTCTTGCAGCATTATTAGAGTGTGGAAAATGGACATCCTGTTTTTCTAAATTTGAAGGGAAATGTTTTTGAGTTTTGTCCGATTCAATGTAATTTTGGCTGTATGTGTGTCATATACCATCTTTGTTATAGTTTTGAAGGTTGTTTCTTTACCTAATTTTTTGGTGAGTTTTTATCACAAAGAGACACTGAATTGCAAGAGCTTTTCTGCTCTGTTGAGGTCTCACGGCTTTTGTTGATTTGATTGATGTGATTATTAACTGATGTGTAAATATTGAGCCACACTGGGATAAATTCCACTCGGTTACGAAGTATGATCTTAATGCAGTGTTGGGTGTCTGGTGTCACTGTCGGCTTGAGCAGGCTCATGAACGATCCTGGTGTGCAGTCTCCTGTCGGTGTTGTAGCTTTGTTTGAGTTTGGCATCAGAGTAACTTGGCCCTCATGAAAGGAGTTTGAGAGTTCTGAACTCCTCAGCATTTTGGAATAGTTGGAGGAGTGTTAGAGATAGTGCTGTTTTAACTAGTTTGTAGAATTCTGTTATGAAACCTTCAGGCCCTGGAACTCTGAAATTTCTCACTGTCACTTGTGATGGGTCTTTCTGGATACTCTACATATTGATTTATTTTGCATAGGTTTTGTTTATCCAGGAATTCTTCCATTCCCTCCAGGTTTTCCAATTGATGAGCATGTTGTTCACAACCGTTTCTTAGGATCCTTGTGGATGTGTGGTATCCGTGGTAGCGGTGCCTTTCTCATCTCCAGTTGCTTTTCTCCTACAGCTTGTTTTTGCTTTTCTCACCCCTGCATCATTAGTTTAACCTCTTTCCAGTTATTTTGTGCGTTTACTGTGATAAACTTCCTGCTTCCAAGGAATTTTTGTTTACTTCTCAATTTATTGGATGGCCCATTGGTCGCGCAGGTGCATGCTGTCCCATTTCTCAGTTTTCCATGTTTCTTGATGTTGATTTCTAGTGTTATTCCTCTGTCACCTGAGAAGATACATGGTATGATTTCAGTTTCTCAAAATGTGCTGAGACTCTGTGGCCTGTCCCAGCCTAGAAAACATTCGTCCCCCTACGTGTGCTAAAGGAAAACGGTGTCTTCCACCTGCCAGATGAAAAGCTCTCTGAGTGGCTAGAAGGTCAGTTTGCTTTAAACCTTGTATCAATGCCTAGGGATCTGTGCAGGGCATTAAGTCTTTTTTTATTTTTAATTTTATTTGATTTTTAAAATGATTTGGTCTACCTGTATGTTTCAACTGGGAAACAACCTATTACATTCAAGGTTAATGCTGGTAGACAAAAACAAATCCCTGCTGTTTTGGTGGCTGATTTAAATGTTCTTTTCTGCTTCTCCTGTCCTTCACCCTTGCACTCTGGGAGCTTTCTGTGTGCGAAGCCTGGGATCTCTCCCACTTTTGTTTGGTGCATCTGTTCTGTTAGGGAATTTGGTACCAGCCTGTGTTTTCATGGTGGTTATATTTTTATTTTTAAAGATTTATTTTTTATTGGAAAGGCAGATTTACAGGGAGGATGAGAGACAGAGAGAACAATCTTTCACCCTCTGGTCATTCCCAAAGTAGGTGCAATGGGTGGAGCTGAGCCAATCGGAAACCAGGAGCCAGGGGCTTTTCTGAGTCTCCCACACGGGTGCAGGGTACCAAGGCTTTGGACTGTCCTCGACTGCTTTCTCAGGCCACTAAGCAGGGAGCTGGATGGGAAGTGGAGCTACCGGGATTAGAACCAGCGCCCCTGTGGGATCATGGTGTATGCAAAGTGAGGATTTAGCCTCTGAGCCTTTCAGCGTAGGCCTCCCTGTAGAGTTTGGTAGTAGGACTGGTCCCAGGGTCGATGAGGCCTCTTGGTTTGTCTTTGGAAAAAATATTTTTTTTTTTCTCTTTCACTTCTGAGACAAATTAGAGCCCCTTTCTCAAAGATCTCATTTCTTGGGCTGTACATTTTATGTGAGAAAAGTAGGTAAGCTCATGGTCTCTTTCAGAAAAGTATTAGCAATGACTGTGTCTCCCCTGGGTGTATTTTGGGGATGGCTGTGCAGGTGCGATGGAACACTGCGCTTTCATGTCCTTGAGCCAGCTCCTGCCTTGGCTCTGTCTCGGGGAATAAGGAAGCTACACTTTTCCCCAAAGGATAAACTTAGGGAGTTTTCTTCAGAAAAACAAAACTGCAGCCTTTGAGGCATTTCAAGTGTTTTACAGATTCCTAACATTGCCCTCAGTCAAAATTCATCGTGTGCTTAAGTGTTTAAAGTTTGCATGCTGTACTCTGAGGACTGCAAGAAAATAGGGTAATTTTATAATTTAAAATAGTCATAGATTTATTTACTTTTTTACGTGAGAGACAGGTTTACAGAGAGAGAAGGAGGAGCAGAGAAAAATCTTCCATCTGCTGTTCATTTCCTAAATGGCTGCAATTTCCAGAGTTGAAGCGATCTGCAGCCAAGAGCCAGGAGCTTCTTTTGGGTCTCCCCAGTGGGTTAGGGTCCCAAGAACTTGGGCCATCCTCCTCTGCTTCCCTAGGCCTCAGGCAGGACATTGGACCAGAAGTGGAGCACCTGGGGCTTGAACCAGTGCCCATATGGAATGCTGGCACTACAAGCATAGGGCTAGCTTGCTAAGCCACTGTGCTGGGCTCCTGCATCTGTGTGGCTGGAGAGGCCTCTAGAACTGTGCAGGAGGCAGGCGGCTAGCTCCTCGTTCAGCAGGGCTCTGAGTGCCTGGTCCAGAGCCTGTAGGTAGAGGCCTTCACTGACTGTATGCTGAGTAAGGAATAAGAAAAGCAGGGAACCCTAGCAATGGATGAAGACCTTTGGGCTGATTCAAAATGCAGGCCAGCATCTAGACAGAATCACACAGAAATGCCGTCGGTCAACTTGTAAAGGTTTAGATGTGCTCGTTCCAAAGATATTTCAGGCTGGGCTGGTCAGTGACAGATACGATCTCTAGTTGCTCATGGGGTCAGTACTTCACAGACAAGAGTAGCGTGAAGGAAGGAATGAACGATGCTGGGGAACACGCTGCAAATCCTGCTGGGAAGATGTGGCTTACAGCCCAGCCCTCAGGGACGTTCGTTCGTCCTACCACTCTGCGCCACAAGGTGGCACCCCAGAGCAAGGCTCTTCAAGTGGTGGGTTTTGTTTTAAATCAGAAGTATGAGTTTAGCAGTGAACCATGGACACCAATTTGTGTTCACCAAAACTTGGACCCAAAGTATGTTCAGGAGCTCCTCGCGTTTCAAAAGTTTAAATTTCCAGAGGAATGAAGACAGGTGTTTTCCTAGGAAAGCGAGGGTACCCCTGACTCTGCCAGCACACCGTGCTGGCCAACTTGGAGATGGCTTTAGTTTAGCCAGTGTGTTCAATGTTACCTATGTAGTCTTTAAAAACATTTAAAAATTTATTGGAAAGGCAAATGCAGAGAGAGACTTATTGATGGGTTGATTCACATCACAGATGGCTACAGCAGCTAGACCAGGAGAGCCTGACTGCAGAGGCCAGGGACAAGGAGCCCAGGTGTCCACCTGCAGCCGGGAGCCCCCAGGGCCATGCTGCAGTGCCAGTGTTGGCCAGCACGTGGCGCACTCCAGAGCACCTGCCCTGCAA
Organism: Ochotona princeps; assembly: GCF_030435755.1. Classification (NCBI taxonomy): domain Eukaryota; kingdom Metazoa; phylum Chordata; class Mammalia; order Lagomorpha; family Ochotonidae; genus Ochotona; species Ochotona princeps. The sequence goes on from NW_026700184.1 coordinate 293,896, forward strand.
CCGTGTGGCTTTGAGAATTCCTGTTCCTGCTTTGGTGGGAACACTGCCTGGTGAGTCCCTACCTGGCAAGGTAGTACATCCCTACACGTGTCTTCCCTCCTCAAAGGAAGCCCTGTCCCCAAGGGTCCTCCTCCAAGCAGCAGTGGACTTCAGCTTGGTGCATAGGGCAGACGATCCATACTCAGCAATGAACAGGGGACAGGTTTTCCTTCCTGCTGTCAAGGATAGATACTAACTGGGATTTTCAAAAATAGGACACGATGCATTTCAGACCAAAGGAATGTGTGTGTGCGGGGGATAGTCCCTGATGTGCTGTGTTTCTCTTTAAATGTATCATCTGAGAGTTCAGTAAAGTCAAAACAGTCCAGATTAGAAGGCGACGTGCCAGGATCCCCCCGCGTGGCAGCTAACACCCCACATCCAGTGGGAGGTCCTGGTGAGAATGAGATAAAACGTGCAGGCGGAACCGGCCCAGTTGGGTTGCAAGGGAGTTCCAGTTAAAAGATCAGAGTAGCTGCAGAGGCCTGAAGACTAAGCAGTTTTTCCCTTCCAAAGATAAACTGTTGCATAAATTACAGATAAGAGCAAGCACCATCCCCTCCTAGCATTTTGATAGCTGTAATTTCTCAGGAACTGAGTGTTCTAACGAGGGTGGGAAAATTTTTGGTTTTTTCCTGCTAAGGGCCATTTGGCTATTTATAACATCCCTCGTGGGCCACATAGAATTACCAACTTAAAAATTAACCTGTAATAGATTGGCTTTGAAATCCCACCTACAGTTGCCTTGGCAGGACCAGACCGAAGGATTTTGCCGGCCAGTGTTAAGCAGTGGCCGCGGGCTGTGCCTCTCCCGACCCCGTTGTTCGGGTCTCTGCTCTCCCTCATGGTTAGCAACCACATTTTTTTTTTTTTTTTTGCTTTCAAAACGACTGTATGAGGCAGTTTTGAGAAAGCTGACAAAAAAATGTGTATTACAGAAAAGCTCTGGGTGCCTTTCAAAATTGTTTTGTACCCAAATAATGATATCTTCAGATTTCAATTTATTTTTGGAGCTTTTTCAAAGTCATCTCACAGCAACTGGGGAGAATGATCTGATGCATCCAAGACCAGCCCTGCTGGGGTCACAGCGGGGCGGCCTGGGGGGGGGGGCACCTTTGAGCCTTGGCTGAGTTCTCTGGGTAGCGGATGGGCTGGTTACACCTACATTGAGCAATTTGTTTTCTGCAATGTTTCTTTCTGTTCAGAAGGCTTCTCTGCTCCATTCCCAGAAGGGGCCCCAGAGGGCGCAAATGGTTCTGCCATCATCACAGCCCTTGAAAGCTTCTCCAGGCACCTGAGAAGAAAATATGAGGTAATGCCGTCCTTGAATTTCATGGCTACTTTGGCTACTTTGTCATACACCAAAGCACGTGATGCGAAGTGAAGGAGGCCAGACCCAGGTCCTGTGTGGCTGGCCCACTGACAGGTGGAATTGAAAGTACCTTGAGGGCAGGGACCAGAGAAAGGGTCTGGACGACACGGGCAGATGTTGGTCACACTGTGGAAAGTTAGGTTATAAGGACAAGTTCTGGGGATCTACTGGGCAGTGCCAGCACGTTCAGGTGCAATGACGTGCACTCGAAATCTCCTGAGAGTAGAATTTAAATGTTATTACGACGCAGAGAAGTAACTGGAGTGATGGGTGTGAATCGGCCTGGTGCACGGCGATCATTTTACAGTGCATTCCAAAAGGGTGAAGAACGTGACATGAAAATGTGTTTATTTTCACGCCAACATTTGGTGACATCCATAGTTTTTCCTGCATAGCCCACGAGCTATTTGAAGTATAGAATTTCAGAATTTTTGCATTTCAAAACTCAGCTTTGAGTTCTGCTTTCCATTAACTTTTTAAAGTACTCTTTTATGTAGAATATGAAGCTAGCGCACGTATGCTTTGAATAAATATATTCATCAACTATGCCTCCACAAATCGAGGAGGAAAAGGTGGGGACAGACTCGTCATTCATTGTGAGAGGTGTGTGTGAGGTCAGACTGGTCCTCGGGCCCCTCTCCTCCTCGGCGATGCTCCAGGGACCCTCAGTCATGGTTGCTGACCTCAGTGCCTTTATGATGCAGGTTTTACATTTTAGGAAATTCTCCCTGCCCAGACTCTCCTGGGCCTGAGTGAATCGTTACTGGATCGGATTAAGGGCTAGACTTTAGTGGCAGCATTCTCAGACAGCGGGGCGGCCAGCAAGCCATGATGGGAGGAGGGAGAGTGAACAGGTGGTGGTCTGGCGGGGTGGTCTGGTGGGGTGGCCCCTAGAGAGGTCAGAGACTTCTGGGAGACTGTGCGTTCAGGTGTCCGGCAGCCTGGTCGGAGGATGAACATGGAAACCATTGCAAACAACACATCAGCCATCCTGTTCCTTGCAGATCCCTAACGACTTAGCTACGAGCACCTATGAGAAAAGTGTCTTAGACTAACTGATATCATTCAACTCCCTTGGTAAACTACGCGTCTAATTTTCCACAGTCCTAATGGAAACCAATTTGAAATGTAAATGTATTCACAGTGTGTGTACTGATGGCATGAATATACATTTTCCCATAGCAGCCATTGTTTATTTGTGCCTAACCTGAAAGGATTATTGAAAAGTGTGTACCAAGGTGCCTTATCGTAGTTTCTAAGCAGTCATGTCTGCATGAACATTATTATGTGAGAGTATTTCAGAAAGTTCATGGGGAATGAGATGAAGAGCAAGTTTATTGGGGGTTGGGGCAGAAGTTTGTTTTTACATCCCATGCATGCCTTTTGGTAAGCTGTAAAGGTTTCATGAACTTTCTGAAGGCCCCTGATCGGCTGGCAGTCTGTTGGGGCCTCATCGAGAGGGACTCCCTTGAGACCCCCTCTGCTGGGGTTTCAGCGAGAGGGTCCCCCAGCGCCCCCCTCTGCTGCTGCGGCCTAAGCGAGAAGGACTCCCAAGCACCCCTCCATCTCCGCTGGGGCCACAGTGAGAGGGTCCCCAGCGGGACAACCCCTCTCTCTCCCCTGGAACCTCAGCGAGAAGGTACCCCTCGGAACCCCCTCTGCTGGGGTCAGTGAGAGGTTCCTTCTCAGACCACCCTTTCTCTCTGCTGGGGCCTCAGCAAGAGGGTCACACTGGGGACCCACTCTGCTGGGGCCTCAGCGAAAGGGTCACTCTCAGACCCTCCCTCTCTAACTGCTGGGACCTCAGCGAGAAGGTCCCCCTCGGGACAACCTCTACTCGGGCCTCAGCGAGAAGGACCCTGTCTCTGTGCTGGAACCTCAGTGAGAGGGACCCTCCCAGCCAGAGCCTCTATCTCTGCTTGGGCATCTGAGAGAGGGTCTGCCTCGGGTCCCCGTCTGCTGCTGCCTAAGCGAGAGGGACCCCCAGAGCCCCCTTCCCTAGCTGCTGGGGCCTCAACGAGACGGACCCGCAGAGCCCCCCTCCCTAGCTGCTGGGGCCTCAGCAGGAAGGTACCCCTCGGGACCCCCTCTCCTCGGGCCTCAGGAAGAGGGTCCCCCTCGGATAACCCCTCCGTCTCTGCTGGGGCCTCAGGGAGAGGAACTCCCTTGAGACACCCTCTACTGAGGCCTCAGCGAGAGGGTCTCCCTAGGGACCCCCTCTGCTGGGGCCTCAGAGAGAGGGACACTTGGCACCCCTCTCTCTCTCTCTCACTTTGCTGGGGCCCCGAGAGAAGTTAGCACTTGTACCCACCCCTTCTCTCTGCTGGGGCCTCAGGGAGTGGGACCCTCGCCTCCCTCTCTCTGCTGGGGCCTCAGTGAGGGACCCTCTAGAGACCCCCTCTGCTGGGGCCTCAGCGAGAGGGACTCCTGGCGACTCCTCCCTCACTGCTGGGGCCTCAGCAAAAGAGACCACTCTGGACCCCCTGTACTGGGGCCTCAGCTAGATTGTCCACCTTGGTACCTCCTCTGCTGGGGCCTCAGCGAGAGGGTCCCCCTCGGACCGCACATCTCTGTCTGCTGGGACCTCAGCGAGGGTGTCCCCCTTGGGACCCCCTCAGCTGGGGCATCAGCAAGAGGGACCCTCACGCTGCTAGTGCCTCAGCAAGAGGGTCCCACTCCGAACCCATTCTGCTGGGGCCTCAGCGAGAGGGACCCTCGTCTTCCTCTCTCTCTGTCTGTTTCTGCTGGGGCCTCAGCGAGAGGGTCCCCCTCGGGACTCCACTGCTGGGGACTCAGCAAGAGGGACCACCACAGCCCCCCTACCTATCTGCTGGGGCCTCAGTGAGAGGGTCACCCTGGGGAGCCCCTCTGCTGGGGCCTCTGTGACAGCGTGTTCCTCGCACCCTCCCTCTCTCACTGCTGGGGCCTCTGTGAGAGGGTCCCACTCGGGACAACCTCTGCTGGGGCCTCAGCAAGAGGGACCCTCCCAGCCAGAGCCTCTATCTCTACTGGGGCCTCTGACAGAGGGTCCCCCTCGGGACCCCACCTGCTGCGGCCTAAGCAAGTGGGACTCCCAGAGCCCCCCTCCTTAGATGCTGGGGCCTCAGCGAGACGAACCCCCGAGCACCCCTCCATCTCTGCTGGGACCTCAGTGAGAGCGTTCCCCTCGGACACGCCCTCCCTCTCTGCTGGAGCCTCAGCAGGGAGGTAACCCTCGGGACCCCATGTTCTCGGGCCTCAGGAAGAGGGTACCCCTCTCATATAACACCTCTGTCTCTACTGGAGCCTCAACAAGAGGGTCACACTCTGGAGCCCCTCTGATGGGCCTCAGCGAAAGGGACCCCTGCGCTCCCCTCCCTCACTGCTGGGGCCACAGAGAGAGGGTCCCCCTCGCACCCCCTCTGCTGGGTCCAGAGCGAGAGGTTTTCCCTCGGGGCCACCTCTGCTGGTGCCACAGTAAGATCATCCACCTTGGGCCTCCTCTGCTGGGGCCTCAGCAAGAGGGTCCCCCTTGAGACCCACTCTGCTGGGGCTTCAGGGACAAGGTCCCCCTCGGACCCTCCCTTCCTTGCTGCTCGGGCCTCAGTGAGAGGTTCTCCCTCAGGACCCAGTCTGCTGGGGCTTCAGGGAGAAGGACCATCGGCCGCCCACCCCTCTCTCTCTTTCTCTCTCTCTCTCTCTCTCTCTCTCTCTCTCTCTCTCTCTCTCTCTCTACCTGCTGGGGCCTCAGTGAGAGGGACCCTTACCCCCCCCATTCCCTCCCTATCTGCTGGGGCAAGATGGTCCATCTCGTGAGCCCCTCTGCCTGGGTCTCAGCGAGATGGTCCTCCTCAGACCCCCCCTCTCTCTCTACCTGGGCTTCAGTTAGTGGGACCCTCGGCAACCCCTTCCTCGCTGCTGGGGCCTCAGCGAGAGGGTTCCCCTCGGAACCCCTCTGCTGGGGCCTCAGCGAGAGAGATCCTCAGAGCCCAAGCCTCTGTGTGTTGGGGACTCAGCCAGAGGGTCCCCCTCAAGACCCCGTTTTCTGGGGCCTCAGTGAGAGGGACCCCTGAGTCCCACACTCTCTCTACTGGGTCCTCCGCAAGAGGGTCCCCCTGGGGAACACCTCTCCTGGGGCCTCAGCGAGAGAGACCCCCTTGGGACCCCCTCTGTTGGGGACTCAGTGAGGGGAATCCCTGGCGACCCCTCCCTCTCTGCTGGGGCCTCAGCGAGAGTGTCCCCCTTGGGACCAACTCTGCTGGGGCCTCAGCGAAGGGGAACCCCGGCGACCCCCTTTGCTTGAGCCCCAGCTAGAGGGACACCCGGAGCCACCTAACCTCTCTGCTGGGGCCTAGGTGAGAAGGTACCACTCGGGACCCCCTTTGCTGGCGCCTCAGTGAGAGTGTCCTCCTCGGACCCTTCCTCTCTCAATGCTGTGGCCTCAGTGAGAGGATTCCACTCAGGACCCACTCTGCTGCCACCTCAGCGAGAGGGTCCCCCCAGACCCACCTCTCTGTCTCTGCCTGGGCCTCATCGAGAGAGATCATCAGAGCCCGACCCTCTCTCTGTTGGGGACTCAGCCAGAGGGTCCCCCTCAGGACCCCGTCTTCTTGGGCCTCAGTGAGAGGAACCCATGAGTCTCACTACCTCTCTGCTGGGTCCTCTGCGAGAGGGTCCCCCTGGGCACCACCTCTCCTGGGGCCTCAGCGAGAAAGGGACCACCTCGGGACCCCCTCTGCTGACGCATCAGCAAGAGGTTTCCCCTCGGACCACCCTCCCTCTCTGCTGGGGCCTCAGCGAGAGGGTCCTTCTTGGGACCCCCTCTGCTCTTGCCTCAGCGAGAGTCCCCCTCAAACCTCCCCTCTCTCTGTGCTGTGTCCTCAGTGAGAGGGTCCCACTCAGGAACCCATCTGCTGGGTCCTCAGCCCAAGGGTCCCCCTCGGAATCCCTCTCCATCTCTGCTGGGGCCTCCGTGAGAGGTTCCCCCTCAGGCAGGTATATTAGGCCTTTATATATTAAGTAAGTATGTTAGTATTTGTGAAGCACCCCTCTCTTTATCTTGTCTTTCTGCTATGAGCACCAGGTTCCGACATTTCCTGCCAGTTTCTATTTTAACCAGACTATCAGACTGTCTGGTGTGTGACCACAGCTGTTGGGGGTCTGGCCCTCCCTTTATAAATAGCATAATCTCTGCCCGTGCTTTTGCTTATCATTCCCCTGTTATTACCACAGGGAAAATACCCACCTTCTCTACGTGGCAGCTTTGTGGGGTTTGGACATGACTGGCAAGCACCCTGTTTTCCCTTCTTTAGGAATGCAATGATTCCTGTGGAATCTATTAGTTCCATCATTCCTCTGAACTTGAGGACTCGCTCACGTGGGTGAACCTCAGCTCCTTGAATTTGAAGCTTGTGTCTGCCTGTGTTATCCCCATGTTTCTCTCTCACATACAGAAAACACCTCTGAAGTAAATGACACCACATTCCAGTGCACCCTGACAGCGTGCTGGAATGGCAATTGCAATTCTGCTGTTCTTCAGCCCCTGCCCTGAATCCTGCCTGTGTCTGTTGGGACTGACGGAGAGGCCTCGTTGGCCTGATAAAGAATAAAACAGACTGGCATAATGGCAACCACCATAGCCAGTACATAGCAGTAGCCACCACCAGTAACCTTGGTGACAATGAACAAGGTTGAGGTACAGACTGCCAGAGTTATGGAACAATAGGACTTTACTGATGCACATGAGCGGGTGGACACCCTTGTGCTGTAACTGCAGGTTGATCTGTTGGCAGAGGAACAGCAGAGGCTGTGAGATTGGGTCTAGGCCTCTTGTACCCCATCGTATGCCTTTTTGTGTGCAACACCTATGCAAGTGCAAAATGCTTCCCAAGCCCTGGAACTGCTGTCTGCTCGTTGCTACCGAGCTAAAGATACTCCTATGGTCAGGGCCTCTTGTTCTCCATCATATGCTTTATGTATGTTTCACCTGTGTAGTGCTATATTTTCCCAAGCCCGGGAACTGCTGTCTGTTATTTTACAATGCTGTCATTTTTATTTAAAGTAACAAAATAGTTTTCCAGTGATTGTTTTCATGAAAATCAGATGCTTTTGAAGAAATAACTGGCATTTAAAAAACATGTATACAGTTACTCTGGAGAAACCTCAGACTACCTCTGCTCATTGTCTTTCTTTCTGGAAATCCTAGAACTCGGATTAAACAGGTTGGGATTTATTTTCAACCATCCTGTCAGGAGTTCTGTTTGTCTCTTGACATGTTTTGCACCTCCATGCTCTACAACGGTTTTGATCTCAGTTTACTAGTGGTGGGAAATGCAGCCTCCTGGTGGTGTTGTAGGGCTCAGGAGCCCTGGAGGTAGTAGGAGAGGCTCAGCTCCCACATCCCCACCCGCCCCCGCCCCCCCCCACCCGCCCCCGCCCCAGCTAGACTTCAACTCCAGGCTTTTGTCATTCTACAAGTAAGAACACAAAGGAGAGACAGATGAACAGTAGGACAAAAGGACAGTCCTCACTCAGATATGTGTGCAGGCAATCTCAAAAGGGACAATTTCCCCACCTGGCTGGGGTTACATTTTCCTTCTAATGTAAGGAGTGTAGCTATAGTATGTGTGGTGAGCTCCTTATGGTGGTTAAGGACACCTGGCACCTGATGCAAAGTGAGGCTTAGCTGCAGGATGCAGAGCATGTGTGCTGAGGCTTTGGCCATATGGAAACAGCCTGGAGGAGATGGCAGTGCGGATGGCTAGGGTGTTGGCAGTATTCAGCTTCCTGTCCCTCACTGCCTGCCTGCTTTGCCCATGTCAAGTATGTCTAATTGACTAAATCTATTGACTTGGTAATACTTTGTGTATAAAATTTCATTTCCAGAAGTTCTAGTAGATCATTTTCAAGTCCATGTCTTTTGCTTCTGTTTCTAAATCTGCTTGTATTTTATTGCTTTAAAGACAATGTTGATCACATTTCCCATGGTTACTGTTTCTCAATGTGCAATTCGTGGATCTACTTCTGCTTTTTCTCACTCTTGATATCCTATTTCCTGGTGTACCTAATCTTTCATACAGATTATTTTGCAAGTTTGTATATAGCAATAAATGTGGAGGTCTCAGAAAACTAACTTCTTTGGAGAGGATTTACCTCTTCTCTACCCACCTGCGACCCCCTCATTGATGCTCAGGACTTGAAATTAATTCCCTTAAACTATGATCCCAAGGACCCAGCACAGTGGCCTAGTGGCTAAATCCTTGCCTGGAAGTCACCAGGATCCCATATGGGTGCCACTGCGTGTCTGCTGCTCCACTGCCCATCCAGCTCCCTGCTTGCAGCCTGGGAAAGCACTATAGGCTGGCCCAAAGCCTGGGGACACAGAAAAAGCTCCTAACTCCTGGCTTCACCTCAATTCTGCTCGGGCCATTGTCACTTTATCAGCAGATGGAGGATCTTCCTATTTTTCCTTCTCTGTGTAGATCTGCCTTTACAAAGAAAAATCTTTAAAAATACATCTATATAATCTCGGGCTGGATGGGTATATGAGGACTCTACTGTGTCTCATTTATTCTAACTGATGTCCAGTGGAAACTTTTTTGAGTGTGTCTGCTAGTAGCTTCTCAACTTCCAGCAGACACAGGGCTCTGATGTCTGACCCTCTCCTAAATGTCACTTCCAAATGTGTTCAGGTCACAGAGCCCACAAAAGCAGCTCTCAGGTTTTATCGCATGAGGTTCTTTTTTGTCCTGTCAGTTTTTGCCAGATACTGTTTTGCCAGCTTTTCAGTTGCTAAGAAAGATGCTTTAAATTTAGCTTTACTGCTTATCAGTGAGAGTAGATCCAAATAATTAAGCCTGACTTGACTAGAAATGAGATGTCACATCTCAATATCTTAAAGCAATAGAAAAAGTAATGGTGATTTTGAGTATCATAGTAATGTTGCTATGAAGTTAGAAAATCAGGTGGAAGTAAGTACTGTGTATCCTTGAATTTTCTTCCACTGAGATTCAGTTGAAGAAAAATCCATTGAGATGGTTTGCTTTGATGGATTTGAGATCATCTGCAAGAGTGGGTAAAAAGTTCTAGCAAAGTGCAATTGAAATAGAAGTTTGGTGCAAAAGAAAAAGCCCTAAAATCCATGAACCCAGTGGTCTTCAAGTTTTTGGAAAAAATTACAAAAAACTGCAGAGATTTCAAGTGTTTTTTTGCACTTGCACTTAATTTCCATTTTTTCCCATTGGTGTCTTGAAGTGCACTCACACAAACATTGTTGTAGACTCTTCCCCTGCCAACCTATCAAAACTGTTGGGAAAAAAATAAGGTTTTTGGTTTAAAAGTACATTTACTTAGAGTGTTCCTTTTTATCTTTAATTTTTTTTAAAGATTTATTCATTTTATTACAGCCCAAGGTCCTGAATTCGTTCCAAAGGGCAGACTGCAAGCATGCGCCTCCCTTTTGCATGGCTGGTAAGTCTAGAGCTGCTTCTTGGCTTCTGTTTTATTTTATTATTTTTAATGATTTATTTATTTTTTTTGCAAAATCAGATATACAGAGAGGAGGAGAGACAGGGAAGAAGATCTTCCATCCAATGATTCACTCCCCAAGTGAGCCGCAATGGCCGGTGCGCGCCAATCCGAAGCCGGGAACCAGGAACCTCTTCCAGGTCTCCCATGCGGGTGCAGGGTCCCAAAGCATTGGGCCATCCTCAACTGATTTCCCGGGCCACAAGCAGGGAGCTGGATGGGAAGTGGAGCTGCCGGGATTAGAACTGGCGTCCATATGGGATCCCGGGGCATTCAAGGTGAGGACTTTAGCCGCTAGGCCACACCACCGAGCCCTTTATCCTTAATTTGTGTTTGTTATTGCCATGAGAAAAGTTTTGGCCGAGTCATAAACAGTACCTACTCGTGCAATAAAGGAACTGATCAAACTTGCAGCGATAGTTTGTACATAAGGAGACTGCTGATCTTTGGCTTCATGGTAATAGAGCTATGGTGAGTCACTGGCTTAGAGAAGCCTTCGGACAAGGCCAGCAGTCATGCATCACAGCATGTGGCCGGATATGGGGGAGAGAGTTGGAGAAGGATTTATTAAGTAATTGTCCACTATTTGAGCAGTTTAGGTCCATAAAGTGTGACTCGTCCAGTCTGGGATGCCTAGATTTAAATTAGAGAAAAATAAAGAGGAGCATGTTGAGAAATGCCGGCTCTGTTACCCTCTTGTTGTGTCACTTTGCTGGCAAGGACAAAAGGAACTATTCAGCTATTATCCCATAACAAAGTTAACATTGTATAAAGAATATATGTGGAACAGAAATATTTGTGAACCTGTACTTTTCATACTGTCTATATGAGCACTTGATGCTGTTTGAGGATTTGATTAGTCATTTCTGAGCCTGGGTTATGAGTATGTCTTTTGGTACAATATTACATATTGATATGTACATTCTATGTGCCTAGGTCAAACCAGCAGCATAGCAGTCCCTAAACTAAGGGACCTACAGATAAGCCATCCTATTCTTAGATTTCAAATTTGAGAAATATTCACTTAATATGTAGGGAATCCAATTTCTGATTAATACTTTGCAAGTGGATCCACAGTTGGTAACAACAATGCTGCGTTCTGCATGCCAAGTGTTACACCAAGCACACTATCACTGACTTTCAGAAGGTAGGAATCAGTGATCCTATTCAACAGATGAGAAACAAAGGCACAGAGAAGTTTCTTGACAAATACATGAAGTGCTCATAACTCATTTTGGCTCATGGAAAAGCTGTAACTCGAATCCTACTTCACATAGCAGAAACACCAAAACTAGGGAACCTAAGGTAAAGCGCCAGGGCAGGGGAGGTCGTGGGGAGGGATGTTGGGTGGCAAAGTCCAGGCTTCACATTTTGTTTTCCTACTTGCTAAAGGCATGTGATTAAGTTAGTTCCTGCTACTGTTATGGTTAAACTGTTTAAAATATCATCCCTAGGCAAATGTTGGCAGAGATTAAGATGATGCTGGAGGACTCCTGTAGCCCATATCATGGGGTCTGGATTACCATGCCGCTTCAACTGCGGGCTCTAAACTTCATCTCTTTTTTTTGTTTTGTTTTTGTTTTTGTTTTCATTAAATTTATTCATTAATTATATTGTGTTGTAATTTCATAGGAACTGTGATTCTCGCAACACTTCCCCACACCTTCCCCCCATGGTGGGTTCCTCCACCTTGTTGCGTAACCATAGTTCAAGTTCAGTTGAGATTCCCTCTTAGCAAGCATATGCCAAGTATACTAACTTCATCTTAATGAACCCTGGAAGTAACCAAGTGATAATCTGAACAGCTAGGTTCCTGCCATCCGCATACACCTGGGGATGGATATCTGACAGCTGCCTTTGGTCTGACCTAGCCCATGCTGTGGCAGGCATTTTGAGATAAAATCGGTTAATAGAAGATCTTTCTCTATTCTCTTACTCTCCTCTCTTTTTTGTAAAGTTTTATTTAACTGGAATACATTCCTTGTATTTTACTTAAAGTTAAGAGCATAATGAGATTTCCCAACCTGTCTAGCCTTCTGTCACACTCTCGCCCTTTCTCCTCCTTCCTTTATAATTTTTGTTTAACTTTTCACTGCAGCATACTTTGAGTTTATAACCACAAGTTTAATCCTCCATTAAAGAATTCCACAAGTAGTAAGTAGAAAAACCACTATTTCTCAAGAGTACAGATGAGGGTTATAAACATTAATCAAATCTCAAGGTGTCAGTTTCAGTCATATTGCACTTCTGTATTCTGTATTAGCTAACAAACAGGAAGGAACCCATTTGTCTTTGGGGGACTGGTTTATTTCATTAAGTATAAGAGGCAAGTGCCTACTTGCCTCCATTCTCTCAAATAAATAATAAAATTTAAAAGAGCCCTCCTTCTTGATCAGTCATCCCTTCCCATGGGAGAAATATACTATGACTTCTTGTGTGTGTGTGTGTGTGTGTGTGTGTGTGTGAGCGAGAGAGAGAGAGAGAGAGAGAGAGAGAGAGAGAGAGAGAGAGAAGACCCTCTTAAAATATCTATTTCCATCTCATCAGAAACCAGGGAGTTGTAGTAAATGAGGCACTTGGAATGCTGACGGGAAGGCACTGAGGGGAGCCAAGTAACTTGGGAGTGATGTATAGGAGGAAAGCATTTGCCAGCATCCTCTCCGACATCTTACAGGACTGAAAATTATTCAATAGCGTAAAATTATCAATAAATGCTGACTATAAATTTTGGTTTGTGGAAAGAGCCAGAGACTGAAATCACATTGTCTAACCTCAAAGAACTCCAAAAACATGACTGTAATTCTCAGTTGCAGTCTACTGAGAGTTGGGTAGGAGAAGCGAGCAGTTCCCTGAAGCCTTGGAAAGATTGACTGTGTGATGCCATGTTTTCTATTGCAGAAAACAATGCACAAGTCCCCTACCAATGCCAAATGGACATCAACAAATCAAATATTCTGAGTGTATGTTTTTGCTTAGTTCCCTGGTAATCTTACCTTAAGAACAAGGTCTACTGCAGTCACTGGGCAGCTTTTTCTTTTTTTCAGTCAAGCAAAATGAAGGAATTGTTGGAATATCATGCTTTGCTGCCAGAAACTCTCAATAAGATGAACAGTTCCAGTGAAATACATTGTCAGAGGGATGGTGTCTGCTATCATTTGAACAACTTTTGAACTACTTACCTGCAGATGTGCAGGAAATCATGTGCAAAACCATGCTGTACTCACTTGCTACTATTTTACATGTAAACACATTCTATGGCTTATCAGGATCTTTAACCGTAAACATTTGAGTGACAAATCTCCAACTGGACCCGGAGCAGTAGCCTACTGACTAAAGTCGACACCTTTGCAAGTGCCAGGATTCCACAGGGCTGCTCGCTCACTTGTATCCCAGCTGCTCCACTTCCCATCCAGCTTCTTGCTTGTGACCTGGGGAAGCAGTCAAGGCCAGCCCAAAGCCTTGCGACCCTGTACTGGCATGGGAGACCTAGAAGCTCCTGGCTCAGCTCCAACTGTTGCAATCACTTGGAGTGGCTCAGCAAATGAAAGATTTTTCTGTCTCCTCATCCTCTCTGTAAATCTGACTTTACAGTAAGAATATTTTTTTAAAGATTTATTTATTTTTGGGGGGAAGCCAGACATGTAGAAAGGAGAGAGGACAATCTTCTGTCCAATGATTCCCTCCGCCAAGTGGCCGCAACAGCTGGAGCTGAGCTGATCTGAAGCCAGGAGCCCAGGTCCTCCTCCAGGTCTCCCACGTGGGTGCAGGGTCCCAAGGCTTTGGGCCATCTTCAACTGCTTTCCCAGGCCACAAGCAGCGAGCCAGATGGGAAGTGGGACTGCCAGGACTAGACGCAGTGCCCATATGGGATTCCTGCACATTCAAGGTGAGGACTTTAACTGCTAGGCCACCTCACCAGGTCCAAAATCTTAACTCTCCAACTAAAATACTGAAGGCCGGTACATTGTGACCTGAACATATCCCATGTTGGTAGCCCATTCCTAAACCAATGCTGGCCTTTTTTTCAAGGATAACTAGGCTGTCAGAATTACTCCATATGCACGGGGCTGAAACTTCCTAAACACACACGCAAGCAAGAATTGTAAAGAAAGATGGCTTGTGTGAGCATGAACTTCACTCCATTAAGGTTCTTAAATAGTTATCTGCTTTTAGCTCATTTCCTACTAAAAATTCAAATGTCTGAATTTTCCATTAGGCTGTTACAGCTTCGTCTGTTAAGCATAGCCCCGCGTTCCCTAGCATCACCTAGTAGATCATTCTTGATCTCGGAGCTTCTGACGAGCTGTGTGGATTCCAAGTGAGATTTGCCTTACTGGAATTATGCATACATGTCAGTAAGGATTGTTTTCCATCATTTAGGGACCAAGTGATTTCTAGAAAAGCCATAATGTTGAGAGTACTTCCGAAGTTATTTACTGTTATGGCATGGTAGAGAAACTGACACGTGCGTTGGACTAGATGTTAATTTGTCAGCATTGGCCAGCAACATTCCTTGTGTAGACAAACGTGGGAGTAATGCTCAAACGCTCAATACCGAGATAGGAGAAGATCAGACAAGAATGAAAGTCTGGCGCTTCTCTGCCTCGTGGAGGTGTTTGAGGAAGTAGGAAGTGGGATGCTTCACAAAGTCCGTAAAAATGGAGTCAAAAGAGAAGTTTCCATGCAGACTTGAAATCCATATGTTGGCTTTCATGATCATTCTCCACAAACATTTTAAAGACTGGTTGAAAGAGACAGTGTATGTGAGTTCTATAGCTCACCAATGTTAGGAAAAGTACACCTGTTCCTGGTTAAGTACCCAACTTGTGAGAATTCCATAATTTTTAGCTTGTATTTTCTGCCTTCTGGCTAGATGTGTTTTGGATTTTTATTCTTTGGACAGCTGTGGGTAAAAAGTGGGAAATTAATGATGATCAAATTAGACAATGGACCTACTTATTAGCTCTAGAGGAAGTCTAACTACAATGAAAATTAGACTTGTGGATTATTTGAGTTACAATTCCCTCACTTTTTTTTATGAAGTACGTTGCATTATGTGACAGTTTCATAGGCTCTGGGATTCCCCCAACCCCTCCCCATGCCATCCCCCCGTGGTGGATTGTTCCACCTTGTTGCAGTATTACAGTTCAAATTAAGTCAAAATGCCCATCAAAAGAGGATTGGATAAGAAAGCTATGGTTCATCTACTCCATGGAATACTACTCAGCTATTAAAAAAAACAAAATGCAGTTCTTTGTGGCCAAATGGGCCAAACTGGAAACCATAATGCTAAGGGAAATGAGCCAATCCCAAAAGGTTAAATACCACATGTTTGCCTTAATTTAAGATGATATGATGTTATGTATAACATGTTATGTTTTGAATGTTATATGTTGTGTATAAACTAAAATTGAAGTATAGGTGAGGTGGTCACAGAAGGTGGCTGGGAACCCGCATTTACTTTTAACATATTGGTTACTCATTACTATGTCAATTAATTCCATAATGATGTAAATTTTTGCTGATGGTATGTTGGAGCTTTCAATTGACTGGGATGATACTCTGCTGGCTCTGTCATCAGACCAGAGAGGGTATACCTAAGAAACCATTGAACTTGACGGGACAATAAGATGCTGGACTCTATGTTTGGTATACGCTTGCAATGGGGAAATCTCAACTGAACTTGAGCTGTGGTTATGCAATAAGGTGGAGGAATCCACCATGGTGGGAGGGTTTGGGGAGGGGTGGGGAGAACCCAAGTATCTATGTAACTGTGTCACATAATACAATGTAATTACTGAAGTTAAATAATAAATAATTAAAAAAAAAAAGAAAAAGAAAAAAAGACAGCAGCTCCTCCTATTACGTCATATACCAAAGTCTTATTAAAATAGATTAAGCAGTTAAGTG